>NC_064628.1:337247729-337555229 GCF_023864275.1 Schistocerca cancellata
AGATTCATTGGGAGAGTCCTTAGAAAATGTAGTCCATCAACAAAGGAGGTTCGACCTATACTTGAGTATTGCTCATCAGTGTGGGATCCGTACCAGATCGGGTTGACGGAGGAGATAGAGAAGGTCCAAAGAAGAGCGGCGCGTTTCATCACAGGGTTAATTGGTAACCATGATAGCGTTACGGAGATGTTTACCAAACTCAAGTAGCAGACTCTGCAAGAGAGGCGCTCTGCATCGCGGTGTAGCTTGCTCGCCAGGTTTCGAGAGGGTGCGTTTCTGGATGAGGTATCGAATATATTGCTTCCCCCTACTAATACCTCCCGAGGAGATCACGAATGTAAAATTAGAGAGATTCGAGCGTGCACGGAGGCTTTCAGACAGTCGTTCTTCCCGCGAACCATACGCGACTGGAACAGAAAAGTGAGGTAATGACAGTGGCATGTAAAGTGCCCTCCGCCACACACCGTTGGTGGCTTGCGGAGTATAAATGTAGGTGTAGATGTAGATGAAGTAGTTCCTATAAACTATTTCCCTGTGGCTCGCCTATCACAGATAACTTGTTTAAATATTCCTGACATATATTCAGCTGCTATGATGTCAAATTATCCATGATACCTATAATTAATTAGTGGTACTCATATCGTCCTTAATCATCCTGACCCAGTTGCTCTACTCTACAAAATTTTTATTGAGATACAGTGTGCTATTCTTGCTTGTTACTAAAAGTTAGTGAAGTTTTCGGGAAACCCTATGTTTCCCTCGTCAAATCAGATCCAATCTCGGCACTCACAGATGTAGATCTCGTAACGGTGGCATACCTAGCACACTACAGCGTGCGAATTGCTGTGCGGAGCAGAGTGTGCGGTAAGTGGCTCCGTGTGTATGTTCCAGGATTTAATAGTTCAGGTCTCAATTTTTTACTGACTACTATGACGGTTTTTAATCCCGACATTATGGGAATGATAGTAAGAGCACAATCCAAGGATGTAAAAACTCCGAAGACTGGAAGTTAAAGTCCAGCCTGCTACCTACAGATGTGGCTGGTGTTCCCAACGATTCTTCTGCACTCTGTCTCCATCCACACCATTCCATGTAGAGTAGCCGGTATGCAGTGACTGTTACTGGGTGTCATATTCGTGTTTCTCAGGAGGCATTATACTCCCATCTGCGATGTCCTGGATTCGTATGCTGGCTGATAGGTGACCGCAGTAGGTGTCTTCTGGCTCGAACAATTACATGTGAAGGGTGCAGCCTTTGATGTTCCCAAGTCAGTGCATGCAGGCGCCACGGACGTCCTTGCAGTTCGCTCTCGTTGCCTGGAGGTCGTATGCTTACATGGCACTCTCGCTTACGTGGTGGCACCTGGTCATATTTCTCAGCATTGGAGGGGTTGGGTTGGATTGTGTGGGAGGGAAGAGACCAAACAGCAAGGTCCTCGGTCTCATCGGATTAGGGAAGGAGGGGGAAGGAAGTCGGCCGTGCCCTTTCAAAGGAGCCAGCCCGGCATTTGCTTGGAGCGATTTAGGGAAATCACGGAAAACCTAAAACAGGATGGCCGAATGCGAGTCCAGTGTGCAATGGCATTCGGTAAGGGGCAGACAGGTGACCTTGGGTCGGTAACCCTGTGACGTGACAGACAGATGTGTTGCCTTGGAACAAACCCGTGAATGTTGGTTGCGGCGCTGCCACAGGCGGCGTCTGACCTGGTGACACTGAACTGGGTGGCCCCGAACACTGAAACGGAGGCAATATGGAGCCGGCTTGGTTGCGAGGTCATCAGGCAATGGTCATTGGTTCGCACCCTCGCTGCGACAGTGGTAGCTGCGGAGACTGACACACGGAATGCGCCATGGGTGGCCTAGATATGCCGATGACTGCACTGTTTGCGGAGGTGTTTATATACAGCCAAAGTTTGAGCGTAAGTCCAGAAGACAAGCTGTCCCACGTATTTTTAGTGCCGTTGACACTTGCTGAAAGTTGGTCACTGCCTGGACTGCTTGGTCGCATCGGAGCAAGTGGCTCGTTTATCCAAACTGCTGAGTTGGCCATCTGTAGTTAACACTCTGGTTTGGCCTGTGCACTTTCACTTTGTTTGAAACTTTACACATCATTCATTTTTCCAACTGAGTTAACCATTTTTTTTACAGTATAACTAATATTGACCATACTCGGTGATCTTGAGATCTCTGTAGCTGCGTAAGCAGCCCATGGTATCTATATAGGAACTAAACTGCGTTAACATGACAGGTTGCTTACACAACTACGTAGATCTGAAGATGATCGAGTTTCATCGGAACTAGTCATACTGCAGAAACCTGCGCATCTGATGCTGAAAAATAAACGACATATAATCTTTTAATCAAAGTTATTGCTTATAACACTCACGACGTAGAGAGTAACCCTTTTCAATACATTTTGTGTTGGTGTCAATTGTCACATGAGATTGAGTTAACGTCTTGGTAGGTACTGTACAACACTTTTGTGTTTGGAGTCATAGGCCTCCTGGCAGGCTATATGTGCTATACCATGAATTCCTCTCTTACGCCTACCTCTTCAGCTCAAACTAGCACTTGCACACTGTGCTGTCATTTATTGCAACCTCTGCAATTCTGCGTGGTTTTTACCATCTCCAGCACTATATAGTGGCATGGGGTATTACTTCTTGTTTTAATAATTGTTCTGTCATCCTGTCGCATATTCCTGTCAGCGCATTTCTCGTGGTCCTGACATCGCCCTTTCCACGAGAACATTCCCTCTCCTCTGTCCACCTAAATTTCAAAATCCTTCTTTAGCATCACGTCTCTAACGTTTCGAACCTCTTCTTTCTAGTTTTTCCACAGTCCATGATGGACTAACATATAATGCAGTGAGTCAAGTGTACATTTTCAAAACTTTTTCCTCATGCTACGGCCAAAGTCTGACTTCTTATGGCCAGGATGGCCTTCATCGCAATTGCTAGTTTGCTTTCCGTTTTCTGCTTTATTCATCCTTCCGATGTATATTACTTACCTTCCAAGGTCACGAAATTCCTTCACATCGTCATCGTCCTCGTCTTGGTCACTAATTTCGTTGTTAAACATATCACCAATCTCATTTCTGCTACTCCTAATTACTGCCGTCTTACTTCGACTACTGCTAATCGACTTTCTCTATACGTTATACGGTTCATTACAATCAAATTGTTCTGTAGTTCTACTTCACTTTCACTGAGGAGAGCAATGTCATCAGTGAAGCTCATACTTGATGTCCTTTGCTTCGAAAGTTTCTTTTATTTCCGCCACTGCATCGTCGATAAATATGTTGGCCTATAGGGGCAAAAACTTCATTCCTATCTTACACCATTTTTAATCCTAACATTTCATTCTTGTTCTTACATTTTATTTTCTCTTGGTTCTTATACATATTGTCTATTATCTTCTCCTATAGCTAACTCCCATTTCCTCATAATTACTCCTACTTTTACCAATATTTCCAGTACGTTTCACATTTTTACATTGTTGCGAGTTTTTTGTAGGTCGAGAAACTTTATAAATTTTCTTAAGCCTCGTTTTCATTATTAAGCACTACGTCGGCGGCCCTCTGCTGCGTTTAGCTTTCCGAAATGTAATCTGAGCATCATCTAACTGACCCTCTCTTTCATTTTCCATTCTTCTACACATCGTCTTAGATGCATGAGTTATTAAGCTTAATGTGCCATATTTCCCGCAGTTCTCTGCCCTTGCTCCCTTTGGGATTGTCTACATGACATTTTTCCAAATGTCTAATGATATGTCTTTAATCTCATAGCAAATTGAACAGACACTTCGTTATTACATATCCCAATGACTTTAGGTATTACATATAAACATTTTCCGTTTCTTTGCGTTATTTGTGCACAGCTCCTCCAAAGCTGTGCAAAAATTCTGACAGGATGAGGGGCTATCCTATGTCTTCCACGCTGACTCACATTTCTTCTTACACTGAAGCGGCAAAGAAACAGGTATAGGCATGCGTATTCAAGTACAGAGACATGTAAACAGAATATGGTGCTGCGGCCGGCAACACCTATATAAAACAACAAGTGTCTGGCGCAGTTGCTAGATAGGTTACTGCTACTACAATGGCAGGTTGTCAAGATTTAAGTGTGTTTCAACTTGGTGTTATAGTCGGCGCATAGACGATGGGACATGACATCTCCGAGGTGGGGATGAAATGGGGATTTTCCCGTACGACCATTCCACGAGTGTACCTTGAATATCAGGAATCCGGTAAAACATCAAATCTGCGCCATCTCTACTCTCGGAGAAAGGTCCTGCAACAATGGGACCAACGACGACTGAAGAAAATCGTTCATCGTGACAGATGTGCAATCCTTTAACAAATTGCTGCATATGTCAATGTTGGTCGATCAACAGGTGTCAGCGTGGGAACCGTTCAACGAAACATCATCGATTTAGGCTTTCGGAGCCAAAGACCCACTAATGTGCCCTTGATAACTGTGCGACACAAAGCATCAAGCCTCGCCTGGACCCATCAACACCATCATTGGACGTTTTATGACTGGAAACATGTTACCTGGTCGGAAAACTCTCGTTCCACATTGTATAGAGTGGATAGACGTATACGGGTATGGAGACAACGTCATGAATCCATGGACCCTGCATGTCAACAGGGGACGGTCCAAGCTTGTGGAGGGTCTGTAATATTGTGAGGTGTAAGCAGTTGATGTATTATGGGACGCCCATACGTCTACGTGACAGGTGACACATACGTAACCGTCCTGTCTAATCACCTGCATCCCTTCATATCCATTCCATATTACGACGGAACCGGGCAATTTCAGCAGAACAATACGACACCCCACACGTCCATAATTGCTACAGAGTGGCTACAGGTACACTGTTCTGAGTTTAAAATCCTCCGCTGGCCACCAAACTCTGCAGATTGGGCATATCTGGGATGCCTTGCAAAGTGCTGTTCAGAAGAGATCCCCACCCCCTCGTACTCTTACGGATTTACGGACAGCCCAGAGGGATCAGGGTGTCACTTCCCTCCAGCACTACTTCAGATATTAGTCGAGTCCATGGCATGTCGTGTTGCGGCACTTCTACGAGCTCGCGAGGTCCCTACACTATTTTAATCAGGTATATCGGTTTCTTTGGCTCTTCATTGTACGAGGGTTGTCCAGAAAGTAAGTTCCGATCGGTCCCGAAATGGAAACCACAGTGAAAACCAGAAATGTTTTATTTGCAACAGTTAGGTACACCTTCCACCTACTTCTCTACATAGTCGCCGCTCCAACTTCGAGTGTTGTCGTAGTGTAGTATCAACTTTCCTATATTCTCGTCATATAAAGCAGCCGCCTGTGCTTTTGGCCGGTTATCTGCTCTGGTCTGCTGCTCGTTAACGATAAAAATTTTATCCTCATAGCCAGCGGTGCTTGTGAGCGGATATAAGACTCAGGGGAAGCCAATTACGGACTGTATTGTTGGTGATCGAACACTTCTCATCGGAAACGCTGCAGGAGCGTCTTCATTGACCCTGCAGTGTGCGGCCGAGATTTGGCGTGAAGAATGAACTGCTTGACAGTTCTGTTATGTGGGCTGAATGGCACGGGCAAAATCTCTAACCAGGCCCCCATACGTGGAGGAAGAGGCTATTCCCTACGCATCTTTACGTGCTCACTGTTCACTCAAAACTGAATAGAGCGACGTGACACGATCGACGGGCCTGCTAGAGACACTGCTAAACACATCAGTGCAAAGCTTTACCGGATTTTCCCAGTGGTTTCCAGTTCGCGACCGATCGGATCTAACTTCCTGGACAACCCTGATATTGTAAGACAAAACCCCTCTCGTAGAAACTTTCAGTGTTGTCATTCCAGCGGTCTGCTCTCTGCTATTCGTTTAGCAGTGGAATCCCTCTTGCACTCTTGGAATGTATACCTTTTCCTTTAATTCGTTCTACGGTTGTTTTGGCTTCTTTAAATTTCGAATCGTTCTTGCCACTCCATAATTTTTTCTGTTTATTCGCATTCTTCTGCAGCCATTTCGCCTTGGCTTCCCTGCTGTTCCTATTTATTGTGTTCCTATGCGTTTCATATTTTTGTATTGTTTCCATTTGCTAAACATTTTAATACTTCCTTCTTTATCAATTAACTGAAAGGGTTCCGTCGCAGTTATCTTTCTTCAACGTATATGATTCTCTTATGGTTATCCTTTTCTGAAGCGTTCACACCTCTTCCACTGGATTGTGTATACTGGTATTCATTATTGCGATGTCTGCAGCTCGGACAAATATAGACGCACATAATCATTCCTCAGTACTGCAGTATCCCAATGGTTTTCACACTGATTCTTCGAGAAGATTATTTTGAACTATTGTCTACTCTTTATCTTTACTAAATAGTGGTATTAGGCTGTATCTGCTCTTGGTTCGCCTTACAGTCCAGGACGTGCTTTCGAATCGCTGTCTGACTATGGTGTAATTCAAACAGGAATCTTCCCCTACCTGCAGTCCTTTTTCCGAGTATATCTCCTCCTCCTATGACTTTTGAGCAGTGTATTGCATATTACTAGCTGATATTTGTTGCAGCACTCATTTTTTGTTTCTACTTTACCATTCCTACTACCGATCACACATCCTCCCGTAACTGTGTCTTCTGTTCCTTCCCTTACCAAAAAGTTCCTGTTACTCATGATTATCAAACTATCCTTTCGCTGCACACACTGAATTACCTGTTCATTGTCTTCATTTACTACTATGAACTTTTCCTATATCTTTATCTCTGTTTTTGACGTCGCACGTACACATGAACCATTGGTGTTGGCGTTGGTTCGATTCTGGTGGAATAGTCCTTTTAGTTGCTTAGCATTGATTAATGGACATGTGGCTCAGGACGAGCTGCCCAGCCACTGTACCGCATTCATTTTAAGTCTCCTCTCATAGTAATTGTGGCAGCTGGAGTGCTGCATCCACTTTTGAGCAACGAGTCATTCCTTCCGTTGATTTCACGCTGCCTTCCGGGGTGACCGAGCGGTTCTAGGCGCTACAGTCTGGCACCGCGCGACCGCTACGGTCGCAGGTTCGAATCCTGCCTCGGGCATGGATGTGTGTGATGTCCTTAGGTTAGTTAGGTTTAAAAATTGTTCAAATGGGTCTGTGCACTATGGGACTTAACATCTGAGGTAATCAGTCCCCTAAAACTTAAAACTACTCATAGCTAACGAACCTAAGGACATCACACACATCCATGCCCGAGGCAGGATTCGAACCTGCGACCGTATCGGTAACGCGTTTCCAGACTGAAGCGCCTTGAACCGCACGGCCACAACGACCTGCCAGTTAGGTTTAAGTAGTTCTAAGTTCTAGGGGACTGATGACCTCAGAAGTTAAGTCCCATAGTGCTCAGAGCCATTTGAACCATTTTTTATTTCACGGTATTTTTTTTTACAAACACCCTCCACAATATTCGTGGGTCACTGTCCACCAGTACAGGAGGTCGTCTGGTCTTGATTTAGATATGGTTGTTCCTTCGGGTACCAAGTTCACAACCATACCAGCAACTGCAGACTTTCGCAGCTGTAGAAGAGTTCAAATAACCCGGAAGTATTTGTCACTCACGTGACATCCAACGACTAAATTTACGTTAAAAGTCCCTGAGTTCTTGTGACCCATCCATTCCGCTATTATTACTTCTCTTCTGACAACACATTACTCCTCGCTTCCTTTTATACTGATCGGTTCGCCTCTCGTGTCATCTAGCCGTCAATTCCGCGTGGCACTGGAATGTCTGGATACGTTTGATTGGATTGTGCACACAGCGATGTGTCGATGGCACCCTGTGGTTGACGTGATGCGTTCCGCTCGCGTTGCTGGCGACCTCCCCTTGCCGCCTGCGTCAGAGCGGCGATTCAGAGGGCCAGTGTGGATAAGCAGGTGCCCAGGCTCTCCCACTCTCACTCGCCCGCGAGTCTGACCACAGCACCGCTGCCGCCAATTAACGCGGCCGCAGCTGCGCTCCCAGCGGCAAACTCTGCCGTTCGTGGCTGGCCAGCGTCAGGACAGACGGGATCCCGCGGTTTCACAGCCCTCACCGAAGCTGCGGCACCTCGCTAACGGCAAACAGTCTGCCCCAGCTAAGTGTGCGAGCTGCGTCGTTCCTCTCAAATTACGTATACCGTCTCTAAAATCTGTCTCACTGAAATCCTTTGTACGTCCAATTACTCCTCACGTTCAGCACTACAGCGTACCGTAATGATTTAGCCTATTTTCCTTATGCTACCTGCTGTATATTTTTTGAGGCACCCAATCCAGAAGACGCTTTTCGGTTTTGGGGTATACGAACAACAGCAAAACTGAAAGTATTGTATTGGTTCATATGACTCTGAGCACTATGGGACTTAACTTCTATGGTCATCAGTTCCCTACAACTTAGAACTACTTAAACCTAACTAACCTAAGGACATCACACACATCCATGCCCGAGGCAGGATTCGAACCCGTGACCGTGGCGGTCGCGCGGTTCCAGACTGTAGCGCCTAGAACGCTCGGCCACCCCCGCCAGCGATAGTTTGCATTCTCCCTACAAAGTTCGAACTATTAGTGTCATGAGAAAGACTTTTGCGCGCATCTACTTATCCATCTTGGCACCACAATGAACTGTAATAATTACACAGGTAACAAACGCAACAAACTTTCTCGTTAGTTGGAAGGCCCAAGAAAATTAATAGCATGAGTTTGGTGAAATAGATACTCTTTGCATACTGTGCTTCCTTGCTCGCAAACTATGGTATAATGATGCGGGATTACTCTACTGAATCCCAAATAGTATTTCCGTGACAGAAACAAATCTATCCGATGCATGTATGAGCTGAACGTCAACGCACCGTGCAAGATTTATTTCATTGAAAAAAAAACTGTAGACAGTCTCACATTTCACAAAGGAATGAACTTGAAGGTCGGCTCACATGAGTATGAAACAAATCACATATCCTCTCGTAAGAAATCAGGAATAGGAGCCCTTTGCATGTTCTCAAACGGAAACTAAAAGACACAAAAATAGTCTTTAGGTGTACAGAAATCATTTTAATTTCAATTTACCAATTGTGATGTGGGAGTCTGTAAATAATAGTTTCACAAATGAAGTAGTAGGAAGGAAGGCAAAGAGATATGGTTCAGTGTCTACATCTACATCTACAACCATACTCCGCAAGCCACCTGACGGTGTGTGGCGAAGGGTACCTTCAGTACCTCTATCGGTTCTCCCTTCAATTCCAATCTCGTATTGTTCATGGAAAGAAAGATTGTCGGTATGCCAGTGTGGGCTCTGATCTCTCTGATTTTATCCTCATGGTCTCTTCGCGAGGTATAAGTAGGAGGAAGCAATATACTGCTTGACTCCACGGTCAAGATATGTTCTCGAAACTTCAACAAAAGCCCGTACCGAGCTACTGAGCATCTCTCTTACATCTTCGTAACGCTTTCGCGATTACCAAATGATCCTGTAACGAAGCGCGCGGCTCTCCGTTGGATCTTCTCTACCTCTTCTATCAACCCTATCTGGTACAGATCCCACACCGGTGAGCAGTATTCAAGCAGTGGGGAGCAATTGTACTGTAACTTACCTCCTTTGTTTTCGGATTGCATTTCCTTAGGATTCTTCCAATGAATCTCAGTCTGGCATCTGCTTTACCGACGATCAACATTACATGATCATTCCATTTTAAATCACTCCTAATGCGTACTCCCTGATAATTTATGGAATTAACTGCTTCCAGTTGCTTACCTGCTACATTGTAGCTAAATGATAAGGGATCTATCTTTCTATGTATTCGCAGCACATTACACTTGTCTACATTGAGATTCAATTGCCATTCCCTGCACCATGCGTCAAATCGTTGCAGATCCTCCTGCATTTCAGTACAATTTTCCATTGTTACAACCTCTCGATATACTACAGCATCTTCCGCAAAAAGCCTCAGTGAACTTCCGATGTTATCCACAAGGTCATTTACATATATTGTGAATAGCAACGGTCCTACGACACTCCCCTGCGGCGCACCTGAAATCACTCTTACTTCGGAAGACTTCTCTCCGTTGAGAATGACATGCTGCGTTTTGTTGTCTAGGAACTCTTCAATCCAATCGATGGTCCATATGCTCTTACTTTGTTCATTAAACGACTGTGGGGAACTGTATCGAACGCCTTGCTGAAGTCAAGAAACATGGAATCTACCAGGGAACCCGTGTCTATGTGTTCCAAAATTCTACAACTGATCGACGCTAGAGATGTAGGTCTATAGTTCTGCACATCTGTTCGACGTCCCTTCTTGAAAACTGGGATGACCTGTACCCTTTTCCAATTTTTTTTTAGAATGCTACGCTCTTCTAGAGACTTATGGTACACCGCTGCAAAAAGAAGGGCAAGTTCCTTCGCATACTCTGTGTAATATCGAAAAGGTATCCCATCAGGTCCAGCGGCCTTTCCTCTTTTGAGCGATTTTAATTGTTTTTATATCCCTCTGCCATCTATTTCGATAGCTAACATATTGTCATCTGTACGACAATGTAGAGAAGGAACTACAGTGCAGTCTTCCTCTTGGAAAAAAAAAAAAACATTTAGTATTTCGGCCTTTAGTCTGTCATCCTATGTTTCAGTACAATTTTGGTCACAGAGCGTCTGGATATTTTGTTTTCATCTACCTACCGCTTTGACATAAGACCAAAATTTCATAGGATTTTCTGCCAAGTCAGTACATAGAACTTTACTTTCGAATTCGTTGAGCGCCTCTCGCATAGCACTCCTCACACTACATTTCGCTTCGTGTGATTTTTGTTTGTCTGCAAGGGTTTGGCTGTGTTTATGTTTGCTGTGAAGTTCCCTTTGTTTCCAATGTCCCGTCATTACCGAGACTGGAGCCTCATTAGTTTCAAAAATAGAAACCAAATCGGCCTTGCTTATCCCTGCATTTGCCTGGAGCGATGTAGGAAAATTACGGAAAATCTAAATGAGGATGGTCGGACCCAGATTTAAACATTCGTCCTCCCGAATGCGAGTTCAGTCTCCTGACCACTGCACCACCTCACTCTTCACTCTGTAAGCGCAATCTAATCCTGGCTGAAACATAAGGCATTTGGCACTGTTGGTGACTTTCTAAATAGCAATTCATTTATAAATTTAATAGGAAAGAAATAGCGTCAGTCACCTTTTCATTCAGAGTTTATGCATAGCAACACTGAATAGTGAAACCAAGTTTAGACTGTGTGCCTTACGTCTTACGAAAAAATTGTTCCCTCAGTCAGTATTTAATCGTGCAATTTTACGGTGACCAGTACAGAGAGTAAGTAGATGTGTAACTGTGTAGCTGTAACGTAATATGTAATTATCCAACATGTTCGGAAATTCCCGTTACAGACTTCTAGACTTGGTAAAGGGGACTGAGTACATAATATTTTAAATAGGAACCCACGTACGGAAAAGTACCGTTTCCGTTCTACGACGGTTTTAATTCAGATGTGAACGCGACAACGACTGTTGAGGGAAAGAGAAAAGTCTCAGAGCATCTTGTCCTGGTACGCAACAGGGTAGACAGCATGACGTCTGCTACGTCAGACCGTCAACTGATGCCACTTAGCGTCTGCTTTGAAAGGTTTCATTCAGAAGACTTTTATAGAGACACAGAAATATCTGCTGCCACGAGCTCTAGCTGCTGCACCAGAAAATGAAGAGACATCAGGGGAGATGGAGAGTGTGTACCAGAATGTGCTTCGTAGGTACAAAGTCTGTTTCAATGTTGGCGGTCGCCACATCGAGCTTCTGTTGTAGAGCATCAGTGCTGTTCTGTACATACAGTATGGTGGGTTCTTTTCTGCCTTCGAAGAATATAAGCACAACATGTGTAAGCGTCAATACAAACAAATCTTCCTAACTGATAAATGGATGTTACGTTAATGTTTACTTTCAAATTCTTACCTAATGATTGTACAACATTACGCCTAATTCATTTTCTCGAGCAGAATTGGATGAATTAAACATCTGAACTGAAACTGCGGTAGAACGGAAATGGTACATTTCCGGACATGGTCTCCTCTACAAACTGTTATATGTTCACTATCCTCTGCAAGTCCTACAAGTTTGTCAAGGAATTTTCTGAACACCCTGTCCATCGACCAATACAAAAAATGCACTATGCACTTAACATCTGAGGCCATCAGTCCCCTAGAACTTAGAGCTACTTAAACCTAACTAACCTAAGGACACTACACAAATCCTTACCCGAGGCAGGATTCGAACCTGCGATCGTAGCGGTCGCGCGGTTCCAGACTGAAGCGCCTAGAACCACTCGGCCACTCCAGCCGGCGACCAATAAAAAAATGTAAACGGATATTTCAATTTGTAATTGTAGATGATACCTTATACGTCTTCGAAGTTGTCGACAAACTAATAAATAAAAACAAAAGTGATAAAACATTTTAATCAGAGTTAAAACCACAGTTATCAATTATAATGCACTCACACCTTCATGTGCCACCTACAAATAAATAATTAGCAAAGGGATTAGACACAGTGGCTGCAGCTATTAAACACAGAAGGGAAAGTTAGGGTAATGCTAGACATCCAGTTAAACGGACGAGAGCTGTTACTAAGCTCTACTGCTAGTGGAAGCAGCCACTGTTACGCGAACTATGAGGAACAAGACTAAGCAAACGATTTTCAATCAAAACAGTAGTTCGTTTGGAGTGGCTACACGTTATCTGTTTGTATTTCGTGTTGCTTGTTTCGGTGTCCGAATTTAACTTCAAAGAGCTATGTTTTGTTTGCAATAAAACAAACTCTTGATGTTATTATCTATGTTTTACTCTGTGGCAGCGCCTAATCCAGCTACCAACAATGGGAATGCTAAACTACCACAGTGGTACGTTCGGGTTACATCAGACAAAGTAATTTCAGGTTGTACTAGAGAAAACAGATAAGCAGCAGTTAATTAATTTATAGTTTTTATCAAGTAATTACGGAGGGGTCAAGACATAAATGGGAATAAAATAACAAAAAGGAAGCCGTGGAGTAGGTGAAGACTTCTCCAACTGACAATTAGAGAAGCGTGTGAGAGTATTCATTTTTAAGACTACATTGGCTAATGGACAGCAAACTATTTTGTACAATCAATCGAAGGAGACTATATTCAATATCTCACTTTTGAAGGTGGGCCCAAAGAGATATATTTTAGTACAGACCTAAACAGTGTTTACTACAAGTGCGTAAAAGATTTCACTCCAGTTTAAACTAATATCCTGATAGAGGCCTATTCTATTCAGAATTTTAACTTAATAGATTTAAAATGGATTTTCACTTATTTGAATCAGCTTGTAAATCAGAGACTTTTCTCTGACGTAAGAGGCGTGGACAAGCAACGATTGCAGTCCCGCCCAGCATAATGCCAAAAGAGACTTGCTGATTAAATTTAATTTAAACTGCCAATCTCATATTTGGATTGCTTGTGAAATTATGATTCATTGATATCAGCCAAGGGTTGGCCGAGTTAATAGGTCGAAAATCGACATAACTAATCCATAGACATTATAAAAATGGATTTATCTATGTATCAGTGCACCGTCTGTTCCACATCTCCTCCTAAACCATTAGATCGATTTCAACCAAACTTACCGTAAGCAAAGAATTGCTGTAGGAGTAACAACCACCTACCTATCAAAAGGGTGGGGCTAGGGTTGTGTATGAAAAAGATGTGCAGCCTACGACTCGCAAATACGAAGACTTTATTTATTCAGTATTTCAGAATTACAACACTTAGTGACTGTAAATAAACTTTAGGCACAGTTTCAAAACTTCACGAAATTTTATCTCGCTGACAACCTCCACAAAATGATGTGAGGTGCAGGGTTTATCACTTACTACATTTTCGCTGTTCGTGTACTTTTGCACATGGCATTGACATATACAAATGCATGTACCTGCATATCATTATAAGACACATAGTTGTGGAGATGTAAAGAGTGAGATGCGTGACAAACCGCCGCGTCATGTGAGACGTCTAAATTTGTTATTTCTTTGCTACTGACTGTATTCCCAACGCATCACGCAGGCAGTATCCATATATATGTAAAACATTCTCGGTTTCCTTGTCCCTTCGTTTGGTATAAGATCTCGAGCTTTCGTCGATAGCCGACATCGTCATCGTCCTGATGATAACAGTGGAGGTTATCGTCGAAAGCTCGAGATTTTACCCCGAATTGACGGGACAACAAAACCAAGAATGCTTTATATAACAGTGCCGTCGCGAAAGACTTCGTTCTCAGTATCCATATATGCCGCTGAATCCATATATTCATTCCAATCAAGGACAATTACGCCATCAATGATGTCAGGGAACCCATGAAGCGGGGTGTGTGTGTATGTGTATTGCGTATAGAACCGGGGACCTAGACAACGACAGACAGGCTTCATCCCCGACGTAGCCGTCAGTGGTTCACAACCCAACAACAGGCTACAGCAGTCCACTCAACCCACCGCAGCCCCACACCGAACCCAGGGTTATTGTTCGGTTCGGCCACCAGTGGATACGCCGGGAACGTCTCATACCAGAAAAGTGTAGCCCCAAATGTTGTCGTGGTAGAGTAATTATGGTGTATGTCTGCGCGGAGACAGTGTTTGCGCAGCAAACGCTGACATGGTGTAACTGAGGCGGAATAAGGGGAACCAGTCGCATTCGCCATTCGCCGAGGCAGATGTAAAACCGCCTTAATAACCATCCACAGGCAGGCCGGCACACCGGACCTCGATCAGTTGTAGAATTTTGGAACACGTATTGTGTTCCGAGTATAATGACTTTTCTGGAGACTAGAAATCTACTCTGTAGGAATCAGCATGGGTTTCGAAAAAGACGGCCATGTGAAACCCAGCTCGCGCTATTCGTCCACGAGACTCAGAGGGCCATAGACACAGGTTCACAGGTAGATGCCGTGTTTCTTGACTTCCGCAAGGCGTTCGATACAGTTCCCCACAGTCGTTTAATGAACAAAGTAAGAGCATATGGACTATCACACCAATTGTGTGATTGGATTGAGGAGTTCCTAGATAACAGGACGCAGCATGTCATTCTCAATGGAGAGTAGTCTTCCGAAGTAAGAGTGATTTCAGGTGTGCCGCAGGGGAGTGTCATAGGACCGTTGCTATTCACAATATAGATAAATGACCTGGTGGATGACATCGGAAGTTCACTGAGGCTTTTTGCAGATTATGCTGTGGTGTATCGAGAGGTTGTAACAATGGAAAATTGTACTGAAATGCAGGAGGATCTGCAGCGAATTGACGCATGGTGCAGGGAATGGCAATTGAATCTCAATGTAGACAAGTGTAATGTGCTGCGAATATACAGAAAGATAGATCCTTTGTCGTTTAGCTACAAAATAGGTCAGCAACTGGAAGCAGTTAATACCATAAATTATCTGGGAGTACCCATTAGGAGTGATTTAAAATGGAATGATCATATAATGTTGATCGTCGGTAAAGCAGATGCCAGACTGAGATTCATTGGAAGAATCCTAAGGAAATGCAATCCGAAAACAAAGGAAGTAGGTTACAGTACGCTTGTTCGCCCACTGATTGAATACTGCTTAGCAGTGTGGGATCCGTACCAGATAGGGTTGATAGAAGATATAGAGAGGATCCAACGGAGAGCAGCGCGCTTCGTTACAGGATCATTTAGTAATCGCGAAAGCGTTACGGAGATGATAGATAAACTCCAGTGGAAGACTCTGCGGGAGAGACGCTCAGTAGCTCGGTACGGGCTTTTGTCAAAGTTTCGAGAACATACCTTCACCGAAGAGTCAAGCAGTATATTGCTCCCTCCAACGTATATCTCGCGAAGAGACTATGAGGATAAAATCATTGAGATTAGAGCCCACACAGAGGCATACCGACAATCCTTCTTTCCACGAACAATACGAAACTGGAATAGAAGGGAGAACCGATAGAGGTACTCAAGGGAGCCTCCGCCACACACCGTCAGGTGGCTTGCGGAGTATGGATGTAGATGTAGATGTAGACACTAATCCACCAGGCGGATTCGTGCTGGGGACCGGCACGCCCTCACGCTGAGGAAGCAGCGCGTTAGATCGCGCGCCTAGCTGGGCAGGCTATCAAGCGGGGTAGTGTTTCCAGGATAGTCCCATATCCACATTCCCTATTGGCACGTCGAGGACGGTGCAGTATGGCACGGAGAAGACGCTTACAATCTCTCTGGTGTGGACGACCCTAGGAAGGGAAGAAGCAGGAGAGTCACGAACTGATGGTTTAATGTGAATCTTTTTGGTGTTTCACAGACGAGGCGACAGATTATAGAGACCGAAGCCGTATCCCGGAGACGAGGACAGGACCGATCGCGTGCGACATCAGAAAGAGTGGACCGTTATTTGCCTGTAAGTGCACGACGGTGCCGCCTTAATACTGCACTGCAACTGGCATCGGGCCTGGCAGTAATCCCTGGACGTGTGGTATCGAGGCAAACGTGGCACAGGAGGATTTATCAGAGTGACCTTTGTTGTTGTTGGAGACCTGCTATTTGTTTACCTCTGGCGTGTATTCACAAAAGTGAATGTAGAGAGTGGAGCCGTCAACGTGTCACCTACATCAATGGTTCGCAACAGGTGGTCCGCAAACCCCCAGGGGTCCGCGAGCTATACCAGAGGGGTCCGCAAGATGCTATTAGAATAAAAAATATATTAAATATATTGCGTGTTATAACAGATTTTTAGTTTTGGCCGCTTCCTGCATGAGCACAGCTTTAGAAAACGCTAACTTCTGCGTCTAGCGGCTTCCTAGAGCCAACTGACACTAGCACATTCTAGCGCAAAACTAGAATTAGATAGATGCACATAGTTATGCTGTATGCCGTTAGAATACGCACGCTGCCTCTTCGCAGCTGACGACTGACAGTCACTTTACACAGAAACTCGCATCGACAATCGGCCATTGTTAATTTATTTCCAGTGCATTCACAGACCGTATTGTTTACATATTCAGTATTCTGAATTATAAAATTAGTGTTTGTAAAGCGTTGTTTTTTGGGGAAGCTACAGTTCGCGTAGTTAAAAATGGACCGTTGGTTAAGAAGTGGTTCTTTAAAACGAGAAAGTCCTACAGATGAAGAGGAAGATAATGCATTTGTTATACTAAACACCCAGATTGGAAAACAAAGATTTTGAGCAATAATCAAGAATTTAATAATAACAATGATGGCAAAATTCAAAAAGTTTTAAGCTGAATATGTCAATGTTTTTTCTAAGTACAAAAAAATATATAAAACGTACAAAAAGACTCTTAATTTTGCTTTTTTAGGTACTTGATACCTTGATATGACAAGGTACCAATCATGCTCGATGAGGGTTTCTCGGGAAAATTTTGTTGGGGACCCCTGACCTAGATGGTCGAACGGTGGGCCAATGTTCTTTTCACAGATGAGTTCTGATTTGGTCTGGAGATTGATTCTCGACTGATTGGCATCTGGAAGGCACTTGGAATACGATGTTGGGAGCCAAAAAGTTTGGAAAGAGAAGTTAACGATGTGGGCTGGGATTATGTTGACCACTCGAACACCTCTTCATGGAATTATATGGGTGAATCAGGTCTCGTGAGGAGTTCTTGGGATCTCATGCGCGGTTGTTGCGAGGTGCTGTGGGCCCAGACTTCGCACTGATGGACGATAACACTCGACTTTACAGAGCACGGTGGTTGATGTTTCTTCTAAATGGAAGATATGGCACGAATGGCGTGGCCTGTTTGCTCTCCCGATTTGAATCACATAGAGCGTGTCTGGGATGCGCCAGAGAGATGGGTTGCATCACGTCAGCACCACCAAGCACTCTCCAAGAGTTGGTAGCAGCTCTGCAGGAAGAATGTGCGTAATTGCCTCAGAATGAGATTTATGACAACATTCACGGCATTCCCCGTCGTTATCAGGCCTGTCTTGGTGCCCGAGGTGGTCAAACCCTACACTGAGAACATTAAAAGTTGTCAGAATGTGTGTGCAAATCCCTTAACTTGTAATAAAACGAAGAACAGTTATGTCTATCGTTTTACATTTTGCACTTGATGACGTTCTGTATTCTTTACATTGTTGAAACTTTACTATCAATTGTCATACTGTTCTGTGACAAAACGAAAGCAAACTTACAAAATTTCCCTTTGTTGCTTTAATTTTGGACACAAGTGTACTTACAAAATTCTTCTATTTTATGGCAAACACTCCAGGAGATATGACGTCATAAAAACTGAGGTGCAAGAAAAACTGTTCTATCATGCATAACGTTTAAAATGAGTACCTCTTTGCCACTTATTCTATTTGCAACATGTTTCGCACACAGTACCCACATTTGCCACTGAACGTTGTTACAAAATTATATCATTGCATGACCCGTAATTCGAGAGATATGAGATCATTATGCTGCATGAAAACGAAACTCAGGTTACAATTCGACAGAGATACAAGTGAACTATATGTACTAACATGCGTGAAATATGTGATATATATGTGACATGTGCGTATGCTGGCAAAGCCACAGCTAAGAAGCTCCTCCTAAATCTCTGGATGGATTTCTACCACACTTCATACACATACTACTGACTATTTGGAAGGAACCAGAGGCCTCCTACTAGGGTAACGATGATAACATGGCGAGAGGGCGAGAGAAGGATACAGGTAGGATAAGAAGGAGATGAAAAGAGAGAGAAGGAGGGGGAAATGCTCCCAAATGGAAGGAGGAGGTTAACAGAGAGAGGGGCGAGAAGGAATTCGTCAGAGAGATGGATGAGCAAGAGAAGGACAGAGACAAGTTGAAAGGAGCAATGGACAGAGAGATTGAGACGAGGGAAAAGGGAAAGAGAAATGGAAGAGGAGAAGCTGAGCAGAGAGGAGGGTGAGGAGATGAACAGAGAGAGGGAAAGGGCGAAACGAACATAGAGAGATGGCGAGGACCAGATGGACAGAGAGAGGTGGGAGGAGGAGATGGACTAACATAACACTGAAATGAATACGTATCCTAGCAACGCCGGATACTCAGCTAGGTATTAACAAACGGTAGTAAATCAATTTTCCGCGGCAATATGAGACCAAAGACGGCTTTCCAGAATAGTGAACTATCGACTTGAGTGGGAGGGCATTCTTCAGGAGGCGGATTAATTATTGCTAATAATTTGAAAGATGGAGAAATTCTGTAGAGTTCTGAGCAGATCATTTGAATTTCAAGCTACGGCTACATTAGCACAGTTTTTGAGCTTTTCGCATGTTTGATGCCTCACTTCATTGTCCCCATATCCATAGGTGGGAGGTCGCGCTGTCGCTGGCCTCAACAGAATACAACGGTTATCGATGTTAGGTTGGTTACTGAGACCCGCTTTTTGACGGTAGATGCCTGGTGTGCTGAGGCATCCAGATCTATCATGTGCCGTCATTTCGTTGTATACACATCAGTAAGAGTTTTGCAACACGTCGGTTCCCAGAACCCCTGAAGAGAGACGTTGGCAGCGGATATTTTGTCACAGACACAGATATATCATTACACCTGACCAAATATGTACATCACCATGCAGGAGCAGCGCCTATTAGACGGAAGGGGTTCGACAGCCGATCAGTTCCAATCATTCCAACAGGAAGGAGCTACACGGCTGGTATTGTATGTTGTTCACCATTCCTGGACGATAAACACAGCGGTTTGATCGCGTCCGTCTTGTTACTCTGTCCCAGAAAGGGCTCTCAATAAGGGAAGTGTCCAGATGTCTTGGAGTGAACCAAAGCGAAATTGTTCTGACATGGAGGAGATACAGAGAGACCGGAACTTTCGATGACATGCCTCGCTCAGATCGCCCAAAGGCTACTACTGCAGTGGATGGCCTCTACCTACGGATTATGGTTCGGAGGAACCTTGACAGCAACGCCATTATGTTGAATAATGCTTTACGTGCAGCCACAGGACGTCGTGTTACGACTCAAACTGCGCGCAATAAGCTGCATGATGCGCAACTTCACTCCCGACGTCCATGACGAGATCCATCTTTGCAATCACGACACCATGCATCTCGGTACAGATTGGCCTAACAACATGCCTAATGAACCGCTCAGGATTCGCATCACATTCTCTTCACCGATAAGGGTCGCATATGCCTTCAACAAGACAGTCGTCGGAGACGTGTTCGGGAGCAACCCCGTCAGGCTGAACGCCTTGGAAACACTGTCCAGCGAGTGCAGCAAGGTGGAGGTTCCCTGCTGTGTTGGGGTGGCATTATGGGGGACCGATGTACGCCGCTGGTGGACATGGAAGGCGCCGAAACGATTGTGCGATTCGTGGATGCAATTCTCCTACCGATAGTGCAATCATATCGGCAGCATATTCGCGAGGCATTCGTCTTCATGGGCGACAATTCACGCACCCATCGTGCACATCTTGTGAATGACTTCGTTCAGGACAACGACATCGCTCGCCTAGAGTGGCCAGCATGTTCTCCAGACATGAACACTATCTAACATGCCTGGGATAGATTGAAAAGGGCTCTTTATGGACACTTACCACTCTGAAGGCCACCTGGATCAACAGTGCCTTGATGAACATGTTGATAGTATGCCACGACGAATACAGGCATACATCAATGCAAGAGGACGTGCTGCTGAGTATTATAGGTACCGTTGTGTACAGCAATCTGGACCACCACATCTGAAGGTCTCGCTGTATGATGGTACAACATGCAATGTGTGGCTTTAATGAGCATTGAAAGCTCAGAAATGCCGTTTACGTTGATCTCTATTCCAATTTTCTGCACAGGTTAAGGAACTCTCGGAACCTAGCTTGGATTTGTGTAGTTGTCACTCGAAATCACATCGCGATGGTAGTAGCGTACGTGTTGCCACTATTTTCAGCGTCTTTGTGCTCGTTTGCGTTGTTTGGCAGCACTCACAGGCGGAGCAGTTCGTTTCAGCACCGTATTTTCTCAATAGAATCCTCGCGGTAATTGTGATCTCGATTTCCAAACTATGCGGCCGTTCACATCGATGTGGACAGACTTTTCCCATGCCGACGCGACAAGCTAGCTCATACTCTTGTATCTGGTCTTTCGTTCAAACCCACATCTCATGGTCGTTAACTGATTTTCCTTTGATAACAAGGTGTAAGGTTTCTTGGCTGTTTTATACTTGCACACTCTTTCATAGGGACTCGATGAATAATTCATATTTCATTCCTATGATCAGTGCCATTTTTTTTTGTCTCGTAGTGATCTGTAGCAAGTCGTTGCGATTCAAGGCTACTCTTTTTAAATAAGAAAGAATCGATCTGTTCTTGAATGTAGCAGTCTGCCACAGGCGTAATATGATGGTTCAAATGGTTCAAATGGCCCCGAGCACTATGCGACTTAACTTCTGAGGTCATCAGTCGCCTAGAACTTAGAACTAATTAAGCCTAACTAACCTAAGGACATCACACACATCCATGCCTGAGGCAGGATTCGAACGTGCGACCGTATCGGTCGCTCGGCTCCAGACTGTAGCGCCAAGAACCGCACGGCTACTCGGGCCGGCCGCTTAATATGATTCATGGTTAATATGTTTAAATTATTCACCAGATCCGTCGTTTTTTGTAACATTGTACTGCGTAAATTTTCTAGTTTATTTTTAGTATTCGGTGATATTGATGTCAGCTTTACATTTACGTTGGATGTGTCATACTTTATAGTTGTACGCTAAACATTTTTCAAAAAGTAATTTCAGGTAGTCGGTATGTTATGCCGCAGAGGTTCTGAGTACAAGAGATATGACCTTTGTTTGCAAGTAGTATTGTTGTGAAGGAAGCATTTTAAGTTGCTCTAATGTGAGGGTCAGGTATTGCCTACACTAAATAGCTTGTAGAGCACAGGGATAAAATACACCGTAGGATGAATTGTGAGTTATTAATTGGTACAAATTAATTGGACAAGTGAAAATTAAGGATAATGTTGCTGCACTGCTTGCATCCGCATAGTTATGATATGATTGAATAACGTAAAATTTAAGTGTATTTTTATTTATTGATTTGGGTTAGTCAGTCTTATTGTTCAGGTTTGAGTAAGTAAAATTATCAGTTCACAAGTGTTGCACTCAGAGATTATAGATTTTATCACTCCTTTACCATTTTCAGAAATCAAATACTTGGTAGAGTGAAGTTTGTTATAAAGAATAAATTTTACAGAAGTGATTGTAATAGCAATGAGTTTCAATATTTGCAGTACAGTTTTCAAATGTTTGTTTCCATTTAATTGTTCAGCAAGTTCAAAGTCCACAACCATCTCGTCATGAAATAACCTCGTATCTTTTGTTTATATGTGTCGGCGCGTTGCGCTCTGCGGAAAAGATTGGCTAAACCTGTGACATAATCTCTCTAGAATAGTTGCACGTCCTTGCACTGCAGTGGAGCAAAGCTTTCTCTTATGTACGACTAGCTCGCTTGCAGCTCCGCTGTGTATTTTGTTGCCATATGTAGGCCATACGAAATTTCTTACCGCCAGTTTTGCAACACAGTAACATCATTATCAGGTCAGTTGCAGCAAGGTTCAGGTCAGATTTAAATTCTTATAAAAATGTTTTATTTTTATAGTGCAGCACCATATTTTCGTGTGAATTAATCTCCCTTTGGAATTTTGTGCAGTCGGATGTCTTCGTAAATTTGCAGGGCATTTCTATACAAACATTTTGGTGAATCATTGTTTCAAAATGGAATTAGTGATCTATGTAGCATCTTCAATCTGCTAGCTTTGTGCGTTAGAAGTGCAAGTCACACATTGTGACGTCACGCATTGTATCACTTCACTGTACTGCACAATAGAATTTTACAGCTTATTTGATGTAATAAGCTAAAATAATAAGCTAATCACTTTGATCAAGGTAATTAAATATATCGTTAAACAGTTTTAGCTTTGGTGACTGAGTTTACCAGAAGCGTTTCCGTAAGTAACGTAACACACAGATACTCGTACACGAATATAAAGAATAGCACTTCAGTTTATTCCAGCTTCAGTTCACAAGATTAAAACAGTAGAAAAGTTACACCTGTTGCCCTATATCAGTAATTTTCAATTTATCAAATTGAAACCCGTACTAGAAGAGGCTCATTGTCACCACGGTCGAAGGAACAGGCGACTGACAAGCGAGGTTAATTTTCCAGCTAATATGGAATCAGCCGCAGTTCATTAACTCTATTTCGCATCGCCTTTCATCCGCTTTCAATAAACGAACATCTAAAAACTTTCATCCGAGGCAGGAACTTAGGATAAGTTGTATTGCTTGCACTTACTTTAACGTTTATAATTATTTACAGTCCTGTTAAAAACTCTGTAACGAAAATGAATTCTTATACGTTAGAATTCTATGGCTGATACAACCACACATGTATATAAAGAACCAAAACTATAACAGCGTAAACATATAAAAAATCAACGAACATGAATTCTTATTAGACTGAGTTTTACAATTCTGTCAAATAATGTATCACTGTAGTGTGAAGAACGTCCCAATGCAACCTTCTGAGAATCTAAAATGCATACGTGTCCGATACTATTCGATCTCTTTGTACCTCACAATAATTTTTCTTCACAAAAGTGTCTGGTCAACGGATACTAACATCTGTACCCACTACACTGGATAACTGATACAGGAAGAGTTAAAAAAATACCAAAACCCCTTCGTAGCATTTGTTAAAATGGTGAAAAACTTACGACAATTAATGGTGCACGAAGGTTATAATGTTCATACAAATAGATGTAAGGTACAGAGAACTACAGGTAATGTACTAGATGTATAAGAATCAAGAATGAAAAATAATAATGGAAGACCAAGAAAGAGATATTCGTATTAATAAGATGTGTAAGACAGGAACGAGTCTTCCTATCATTATTACGATACAATCACAAATGCATTCCGCAATTATGTAAGCAGCTTTGATCAGTTACTAATCATCATTAGAGTGACCGTCCGCTTAGCTAAGTGGTCAGCATGTCCGACTATCATAAAGAGGACGTGGGTTCGAATCCCGGGCTGTCGTGTTGTTCTCATCACCGTTTCAACATCGTCAACACGCAAGTCACCGAATGTGGCGTCAACGAATATCTCTGGTTAGCAACGTCAACCACCATCATTTTTCGCGTAGTTCGCGATAAATATTGAAAAATAAATCAAATTATTATCAGTTCATATCTAAATTGTGTTGACGTGTGGATGCGGTGTCGGCAAGCGAGTGCTACAGTGTAATCGGCGGCAGCGGGGGAGCCTGAAAACAGCCGACCGATTTTCCGACGTCTCTGTGGGTGTCGCTCACGAGGCTAGCGTGTTTATCAAATGGTTCAAATGGCTCTAAGCACTATGGGACTTAACTTCTAAGGTCATCAGTCCCCTAGAACTTAGAACTACTTAAACAAACCTAACCTAAGGACATCACACACATCCATGCCCGAGGCAGGATTCGAACCTGCGACCGTAGCGGTCGCGCGGTTCCAGACTGTAGCGCCTAGAACCACTCGGCCACTCCGGCCGGCTGCAAATGTAAAATATGTAGAGTTAGGTTGAGGGATAAGTTGTCAGATCTCTCGTTTGATGTCTATCAATATTTATGCTCCATCTGGTAATAATTCCAAACAATAACAGGCCGTGTTCTTTAAACAAGAGATTTTGTACCTCCTGAATGATGCCGCCGAGCACATGGTGATAATTGGCGACTGGAACATTGTACTTAATGACAAGGACCAGACATCAAATTTCAATTTATCTCGAACTTTCTGATTTAGTTAAAAATCTCCAAATGAAGAATGACTGCGAAATCATATATCAATCTACTGACAAGTTTACGTTTCCCACCAACGTGTCAGCAAGCCGTCTGGACAGAATATATATAATACGTAATCTGGAACGAAGTGTTTCTTCTACTCAAGTAATTCCGGCTAGTTTCGCAAATCGCTGTATAGTGAAATGTTGCATTAAACTGGGCAAACAGAAAACATACTGGCGGCGTAGTCACTGGAAGCTGAATGCGAGTATACTCGACGACAACGGGTTAGAAGAATTCATACGAATCATTTGGGAGGCTTGTCTCAGAGCCTGTCCTAGATACAGCTCTGATATTGCCTGGTGGACGTCGTGAGCAAAGAAGAAGTTAAGATCTGTAGTTATTAAGTATGGGAAAGAAAGATCTCTGTTAACTAAAAAACACGACAGAATTTTACTATACGTGTCTCACGGAGGTCCACGATCAACCGTCGGATTCCACTGCGCACTACATGGAAACTAAATAGATCAAAGCGAAACTGATAGCTTTAAAACGAAAACAGCTCGAAGGTCTAACAATACGATGTAAACCCAGAACGACTCTTCAAGAACAGATTGCCTCATTATATGAACTGTTGAGGCTTGCGCGACAAAATGATCTTTGGAGACAATGTGTTGCTTGAAGAGCAAAATGATGTAATCAGTGGGGTGCACCGTTTCTTCTCAACAGTACAAAGTGAAACTGCTTACATTGAGCACTCTTTAGACGAACTGCTTGAACGGATCAGTGAGAGCGTCTCACCAGAAGTAACACGGATCTTGTGACACGCTTCGCAAATGAAGATGTACTGGACATAGCAATTGTTGCTTCTTCGAAGACAACACCTGGTCCTAACGTTTTGCCTATCGAATTTTATAGAATATTATGTGGTATTGTCGGTAGTAAATTTGCAGATATTGTAAATGAAGCATTTAATGGAGTGCCAATTCCCAGAGATTTTAAAGGAACTGTTACAATCCGTATTCATAAAGGATGGGTACCAAAGATATCAGTAAAACACGCCCAAAATCCCTGCTGAATACTGGCTGCAAGCTGATACCTCTTGCCACCAAATCACGTTTAACGAACGTTACGAAGCGCTTTATTAATTAGTAGGGGCCAAACCTGCTACCAGGTCGCAGTGTCGTTGCAGCTGTGTATAGAGATATTACCGCCATTTTCTCTACGATCAGCTTCAAAGGAGCCATAGTATTTATCGATTATGCAAAAGCGTTTTACCATGTGAGTCGTAAGCAGATATTCAAGACATTGTTTAAAATGGGTTTTTCAAACAGACTCCTGCAAGTAATGGGGAATATGGTGAGAGGGATTTCAACGAAAATAGTCATAAATGGTTAGTGCACAAAACAAATCGACATTGAAAGAGGTGTTTCACAAGGAAGCCTGCTATCTATGTTACTCTTTGTGGTAGAATTAGACTCATTGTTAAGGAAGTTACACAGTGACTTGCAAGGCATCACCGTTATGGGCACTAAAAAAGTTACGAACGCCTATGCTGACGTCTTAAGTGTGTTACTTAGGAGCAGAGAAGATCTAAGTGGTTTGAAAAATGCACTGGACCAGTACAGTCAGGCCTCAGGAGCAATGATCCGTGAGACCAAAATTTCTTCGCAAAACTCAAGACGTTTTGCACACTCTGAAATTACACTGGCCAAAAAAACGCAGAGCAACACACGTCCCTAGGCATCGTCATCCGTAAGTGCCCTCTTAAAATGTATGATATACATTGGAAGGCAATGTTAAGTAATATTAGATCCGCCACAATAAAAAGCAGATGCAGAGACCTGGTTCTACTTCTTATTATAAATATTGTGACAAAAGCGCTTTATTTAGGACAATGTTTGCAAAGTTAATAATGGCTTAAATAAGTGGTTATATACTGAAAGGGCACCTAGTCTATGTCGCATCTAGTGCTTTAACACTAAAGATGGGCGAAGGAGGCCTAGATCTAAGAGATACTTTTCAGAAAACAACAGCTTTGTAGGAAATTTGGAAATTTGCGGTAAGGTCTTATCTAAGTTCATCGGTCCGTAAGCTTACGGACTACTTAATCTAACTTAGACTAACATACAATAAGGACAACACGCTCACCCATGCCCGAGGGAGGACTCGAACCTACGACGGGACAGCTTTGTATTTAAAGAGAAATTTATAATGCGTTAAAAACTATCTGGACATCGTCACTATTGCACTTCTGAAAGCGACGGAGCCCAAGAGCTTCGATCCACCGACGAATGTCGCATCGACCAATCCTAAATCAAAACATGCACGACGTGCTATTCAGAATCAAGCGAAGAAACCAGTCAGACGCAGGCAACAGTTCGATGGTACAAGTGATAACGTGAAATATGGAATGGAACAAAATTGAATAGAAATATCCAGATAAGAATTGGACAATCTGGAGAAATCTCGTCACAAATGATGTATCAAGTGAAGTGAAGGACTTCTGGTACAGATTCGTCAATAATGATATAAGTACAAATGAGAGATTTTATGACATTGGTTTATGCGACACATATCAACACTCACACTCATAAATTAAGAATAATTGCAGAATGTGGTGCCACACAACGTAGCACTACACAAAACTGGCGCTAATAGCATAGGCACGTAGGGAACACACACGACACAGATTTCGGTATTGGTGATAAGTTGAGAAAACCGACCGGAAACACATGTGCTACAAAACGCCGCTGTTCCTGCGCATGTACCCCTACATCTGTTTGGGATATGATCACCATGCACACGTACACAGGCCGCACAACAGGTTGGCATACCCTGGATCAGGTGGTCAAGCAGCTGCTGGGGTATAGTCTCCCATTCTTGCACCAGTGCCTGTCGGAGCTCCTCAAGTACCCTAGGGGTTTGAAGACGTGCATCGATACGTCGACCGAGAGCATCCCAGACGCGGTCGATGGGGTTTAGATCTGGATAACAGGCAGGCCACTCCATTCGCCTGATATCTTCTGTTTCAAGGCTCGGTGGGGCCGTGCATTATCATCCATCAGGAGGAAGGTGGGACCCACTGCACCCCTGAAAAGGCGGACATAAGCAAAATGACGTCGCGACACACCTGACCTGTTACAGTTCCTCTGTCAAAGACATGAAGGGTTGTACGTGCACCGATCATAATCCCACCCCACACAATCAAACCACGACTTCCATACAGGTCCCTTTCAAGGACATTAAGGGGTTGGTATCTGGTTCCTGGTTCACGCCAGATGAAAACCCTGCGAGAATCACTGTTCAGACTATATCTGGACTCGTCCGTGAACATAACCTGGGACCACTGTTCCAGTGACCATGTACTGTGTTCTTGACATCAAGCTTTACGGGCTCTCCTGTGACCAGGAGTTAGTGGAAAGCACCTTGTAGGTCTCCGGGCGGATAAACCATGTCTGTTCAGTCGTCTGTAGACGGTGTGTCTGGAGACAACTGTTCCAGTGACTGCCGGAGGATCCCGTGCTAGGCTGCCTGCAGTACTCTCTGGCCTTATGCGGACAATGATGGTGAGACATCGGTCTTCTTGTGGTGTTGTACACTGTGGACGTCCCGAACTGTTGCACCTGGACACGTTTCCTGTCTGCTGGAATCGTTGCCACAATCTTGAGGTCACACTTTGTGGTCCACGGAGGGCCTGTGCTACGACCTGCTGTGTTTGACCAGCCTCCAGTCGCCCTAGCATTCTATCCCTCATAACGTCATCAATATGTGTTCTTTGAGCTATTTTCAACACACAGTCACCATTAGCAAGTCTGAAAACGTCTGCACACTTACTTGCTGCACGGTACTCTGCCATGCACCAACACACCTCTGCGTCTGTGGACTGCTGCCAGCGCCACCGTGCGACGACCTAAGGTCAAATGCACCGCTCGGTCATATCCTGAAGTGATTTAAAACCGGAAACCGCCCACCAGAGCGTTGTTTCACCATGTATCAACATTATACTTAATTGATGAGCGTATGTCAAAGTTGCCTTCTTGTGGACACGCTCTCACACAGCTGTACATGTGGTCGCTGTTAAGACCATGATGTAGCAGTTCGGTAATTATATCAATTATATTATTAACAAGAGAGGAGATGACAGCCTACTTAAGTTCCACACGTATATCTAGAAAGAGTATTTTCGCAGACTCTCATTAAGAGAACGATTTTGAAATATGCTAAACATTCATTAACAAAAGTAGGGTCTAGGATAGCAAACAAGTAGCTGCTCAGTTTACTGCTGTGGATCGTGTAGGCGAGATGGCAACAAGTAGGGGATAGATGCTGATGGCGAAGTACGGTGGGGGCTCCGTGGGCCGCGAGGCTGCTGTGGTAGGTGAAGACCTCAGCCTAAAGTTGAAATGTCATGCCTCGCTCGCTGGTCAGGTGACACTGCAAGCAATTATAAATGAAACTAACAAAGTACTCAGACGGAAATTAAGCCTCGAACTAAGGACTTGAAGAATTTAGATGGACTGTAGAGGCCCTGTAAGCAGAAATCCATAGGTCGCCGGTTTGAATCCGGTCTGGAAGAAACCTTTTTATAGCTGTAGCTCGATTTGGCAATTGTTATACAAGATAACGATTGTCATTCGCGCGGCGGAGGAATTGTGTTCATTGTATTGAATCTTCACTTGGGCGACGGTCAACGCAAGGAGGAGCCCGAAGCCCTTAGGTGCCATGAGACGAATATGATTACTCAGTAGACAAAGAGAGTAATATGTCAATGATTGAATCTTTTTTTTTTTAAATGTGGTCAGCGCGTCTGACCTGCAACTCGGGTGCCGAACCTCCGCAGATGGGGGACTCGCGGCCAAAGAAGTGACACAGAATAACAACAGGGTCAGCTAAGTAACTACATACGTGAAAACAATAATAAACTTATACCCAAAAACATATGCTATAAGCAATCACGCTCAGTTCTCGTTACGTCCTCAACCAAAGGCAACAGTGTCTTCACCTGACATTTCGGACAACCCGCTCCTGCCTGACGCGCAGCTACCGGCATTTGACCTCCGTGTGTCGGTCTTTCCTATTTGGCATGCTGCGAGTTCCTCGTCACATCCGCTTCGGTAGCTACGAGGTCAGCATAGCGGATTGCTGATCGGAAGGACCCAGGTTCGATTCCCAGTAGTGCCCGAGGTTTACTTCTTTTAGGAACGGGGTGTAACGTTGTCCTTATTTTAATGTAGTCGCAATTGACATTACTGCTGAGATGATTGAATTAAAAAGGGAAAAAAGTGTTATTTCCTCCTTTCCTACAGTGCTTTGGTATGCTTAGTCGTTACTGCTGTAAAATAATATCATTGTTACTTACATCTACGCTATTTCTCCCCCACAGCTCACAAATTTTGAAATTTATTATTATTTAAAATACTAACCAACATTAAAACTGGTTAAAAAATCGTGTCTCCACACTCTAATGAATATAACTATAAAATCTGCCAATTAGTTATTACTTCTGCGAATGTGTTCACTGATGGAGAAAGTTTCACTATACGTATTAAACCTGAAACTATGCCTGTTGCTGCCTTTAAATACGATAACAGCGCAGCGGTAACGCTATGTCACTGATATTGTTGTTTTTCTTATATTTAATTACGTAGATTACTACCAAGCAGATTTTATAGGTTCTGTAGCGATTCTTTGTCTCCAATTTCTCATACATTGCCGGTGTGATCTTTGTCACTGGCTGATCAAAATAGATTACCTAATTATGGAATTCTTTTGTAATTGTGTCATAAAAGTACAGTCAAATAATCAATCTCTGGACAGTATGTAATTTTTTCAAACAACGTTGCGAAGTCCCAATTATTATGACATTTTATGTCTGAAAAAAACTTCATACATTCCACTCTAAATGACATCAGGCTATAATGAAAAATTCACAGTCAGCAGAAGGAAAAACTTTTTCGAACTGTAAAGATTATTGCATTACAATGAGTTTACTCGGAACGCCACCTAATGGTGTGGAGTTGAAGGTACTTTACGTACCAACATCATTCTCCTTCTCTCTTACTCGATTCGTTAGTAATGTGTTGGAAGTAAAATTGTCAATAAGCCTCTTATTAGTTGTAAGTGTTGGATTATTCTATACGTGGTCATTTCGTGACGTGAAAGTGGGAGGAAGTAATATAATACTTGAACGCTCCCCACGTAAATTAACCTCTTGGTGATCTGTGCAGTCTGTCACTGGTGTTCAATAAACGTCTTGCTGAGGCTCTCGTGCTTAATAAACGGACCCGTAACTAAACGCGCCGCTCTTCTTTGGATCTTCTCTTCCAGTCAATCCAAACCCCTGTTTTATAGATTGCAACAACCACGTGTAAAATATCATGTCTCAAGAACTAAGTGTTGTAGAATGGTATAAATTTTACATGTGCATCCATTGGTATATCTGAATAATTTCTGTAAAAATGTTTTAGGAACAGAGTTAGCAGTAAAGAAGTATTAGACTAAAGCGTCTTGCCTAATATTGCGGGTATATTCCAGGGACAGCGAAAATGTAGCACGCGATGAACTTATTCCCTTTCATCATTTTGTGGGAAGTGTCAGCGAGAAAAAGTTATTTAAGGGATTGAAATCAAAGGTAAAGATTATTTGAGGTCGCTAAGTGCTCTCATTTTCAAATAATGGATAAAAATAATTTGGGTAAATGGCACGCCATTATACTGCCTCAAGGAGAATACACAGATTCTCTCTGTAATGCTTCACTTATTGCGTTAAACGTTTAAAACAGTAGAAGGTGACGACTTTTAATTTCTTTTTAATTCAGTCGTCAATAAATGTATCAAATATTTAAAATCAAATTTATGTAGCGCCTGAAAGCTGTTAGATAAACAACTTGCAGCTGGGACTCTGCTACGGGTTAGCCTGTTTTGTAGTACAGATATCCTTGATTAATCAAACGCGGCGAAGATTCCAGATCCCAGGGGTTAAGAGTAGTTACAAGGAGTGGTTGGTTAAGCATTCTTTTCATGTATGAAAATAAGGGATAGCGAACTGCGGAATACTGATCGCATCTTCTCTCTTCGGCGACCATCTCTATACGTGATGGTAAAACGTATTTCACGAAAAAATACTCTCTTATTCACAAGAAATGCTATCAAAGTCAAATTAGGAAATCAGAACTCATAATAAGAGAAGAAAGATGGGCAGTAAATTCAAATTCCTCCTTGCTAACCTTTTGCAAATGAACCTAGTCCCAAGAGAACAACAAGTCCCTATAACTGAATGTAGAATAAGCTCTCGCATCACGCCAGACTCTATCGCCGGTAGAGGATGAAAGAATAGAAAGCTAAAATGGTGCCACTGCTATGGACAGCGGTTGAATTGAAACAGTCGTTAATAGGAAACATATAGGGCACCTGTTGCTTGCCATTTGTACTTGGCTTGTCCAAATACACAAGGCTCTGTCTGGATCGGTCTTTTATTGCTCGACATCTGTCGGACTGAATGAGAGCTCACAACATTTTCCTAAAGAACACTTCGTTGCACCTAAGCGAGTGCATGTTCCTCCTACACTAGAAGATATTTCATGGAAAATCTCTCCTATAAACGGAAACTGATGACATACAACGGATGAAAATCTTATTTCTATAAATCGACGAGATCAATAGACCTTCGAAAAGAAGTGTAGCCATGGTGTACAGAAAGCTTTCGTATAAATCTCTGGACCACCAACGGAATTAAACGACTACTTAATGCCAAATTCTTGGTTTACAAGAAGTTAAACGGCTTTATAACGCTTCTTTATCAGTGCAAACAACAGCTTCCCAGCTTACGTTTTCCATACAAAATACAAGTAATTTGACTGAGTAACTAATGACAGTTAAGTAAACAATGCTCTCATCTACAACAAAGGGTTAGCTGCATGCGGATTTCGATGATACAGTTAAATGTTTGAAAAATTTTATTTATTTAAACAGTATAGAGTGAAAGTCAACCGAGTAAATGATTGATTTTACGCAAAGGTTAGCGTTAAGGTAACCTCTAACTGGGTAAAAATCTAAAAGTGCGATGTCTGTGATATATGTTCGGTGAAAGGAGAGAGTAGTTTATGAGAAATTACTGATTTCATGAAAAATAAAATATAGAAATGAATGTAAGTTCTTTATGTACTGACTGTAACATTCAAAGGGTATTAGACCATATAAATACTGTTAATCAAAAAGATATGATAAACGTATGGAATTCACTATGGGTTTTCGACAGCTAATGTTTTGGATGACCTTGGAGCAGCATAGCAAGGGACGATGGAGCGGAAAACCATAGCATCTGCAGTCGAGCCTTGACACTGAAGTTATCGTGGCTTGCCATGTCTGACAATGTGAGCCTTAAGCAAGAACAATCAGGAGTAACAGGGCTTAATATTTGGTGTGGTAGTGGTTTATAGTTCCTGAAGCCGTCTCCAGTTTATTTTCTGTCGGAATGCAAGAATATCTGACTGATTTTAGATGATGGAAAATGGAACCGATGATAACAGAAGTTAACATAGCTACCGCAAGTGGGTGGTAGTTATAAAGTAATTCCATCACTGAAGACGTTAAGAGCCTATCCAAATTTACATACAGCAAGCACCATCTTCAACACCAATAGGATTTCAACAAACAAGTCAAGTCATTCTCGTATTAACAGTCTGTAGCAGTGTATCAGAATGTAACCATTAAACCTCATGGTTTGCCAAACCTCTAATATAGTTGTTTTGAAATAATTTATTAGAATCATTGTCCCAAAGTCATATACCAACCCAAGGTTCCCTGTCCATTTTGATAAATGTAAATTTTGTATCACACTGTAAAGTCGAAAGATCGTAGTGGTTGGTGTTACGACGACCTTGCTCTGTCATATAAAAGTAACGTCCAGGAATAATTGTTTACTTTGAGTTTGAGGAGACAAGAAATGTGGTCGCTTTAATAAGTCATTTTAAAGTTCAATTTAATGAGATTTCTTAACTTTAAATTGCTTTATCAGATTATTAACTTTACATTATTATTCAAACTAACGATGGCAGCTATTAATCCAAGTAAGTATATCTCAGCCTGCCTCCATCTTCTTTCGAAGTAAAATTGTTCCACGAAAGTCATTAGAGTACATTTACATCTGGCACATTAAACGAGTATAAACTGAAATATAGTAAGGAAATTGCTTCGTCAGAGCTGGCGACCCTATCATTTGTAGATATAGTTTTCTTTCAGTAGATGTGTCGTTAGTTAAGACTACATAGATACAATTGTTTGCTACAGCGGTGCGGATAAGACAAAATACAGGTAGACAATATAAGGTGTTGTGCGTGCAATAACTAGTGTGGCATACCAGTCCTGAAAATCGAACCCCAGTTATCAACAATTCGCTTTGGAGATAAGTTAAAAACATAAATAGGTGCCTTGCTAGTAATAGTATTCTGTTAGCCAACATGTGTCAATATTTGTGTTACAGATTGTTCTCAATTTTAGTAAAAAAGTGTAACAGCGTGCATTTTAATGAAAATGCTCTGCTGTGCGGACAGAAGCTGTATTTTTGTGAGAAGCGATACCTAGTCAACGCGGGAGGGACGAAGGCGCTTGTTTTTTACTAGCCAGAACCGGCAGGTAGAGGTACACTCGTGGGTGGCCTAAACCCAACCGCTATACGAATTCACTTTCCGTAGCGCGGCCAACGCTACTGAACGATACAAATATTATTCTGCACATTATTACTTCCATTTTAAGCAATACATACGAGTCTTACAGTTAAATACTGCCACGTTCGTACTCTAAAAGCGTCGCTTTCAGAGCCACATAACGTTAAAAAACAGTTCGATTACACGCGGTTCGGACATTTAAAATAGAAAGGCATATCAGTTACCCGTCGAATGGGCGGGTTCGGTTACAAGTGATCTGATAACAAAGAAACACCTCTATTCCAAAATTAGTTGAAAAAATAAAAGCTACCTGCAGTCAAAACTGTAATTAACCCATTTGGTATTAATTTACTTTTAGATTCTATGTTTTCCTGTTATTATTTTCTATCTCTTTCCCATGCAAAACGTTACACTTCCTTTGCATGTGACAAGGGCCTTTCCGGCAGTACACTTGCTCTAAGAACACTGTCGAGTGCACTGTTTGCCCATATGGCGTTAATGTTTATCTTAACTATGTGCTCCAGTACGATATGTCACCACCTAATTCTGGGTCTCCCTCTTCCTCGCATTCCAAAATAACTGCATTTTCCAGGACAATAGATCGAACAAAACATCATACACAGAGAAATTATAGCAATTAAAAATATATGCCTATGTTTTGAAACAATAGTCCAAGGAAGATCAATCTCTAACTCTTCTTGGATATTTTGTTTTTCGAAACGCGTGCCATATAATGTACTCTACAACTAATCAAAACACTCAATTTAAGAAGGAAATTACTTCGGACATACATACTAACTGCACACGAAAATTCTAGCTGCACACGAATTTTTTAAAAATCTTGCTGGAACCCCGTGTGGAGTTGCTAGTCTCCCATCAGGCGCCTCCCCCGGTGGCGGATAGGGGAATGCCCACCAGATATGGATGGTACCGGGGAAATAAAATACCCGGGGTGGACCAAAACTAGCAACTACTGCCTTGTAGTTTAGGTATTGGATTACCAAAGGGTAAAGGAAGAAAACCTTGAGCAAAAATTACCTGGTCCTCCTGGTTGGGGGTTAATGTGATGGGCCAACTCCCCATTCATTGGAAAAAACCTCACTGGTTAAAAAGCCTATAAGATTACAGCAGGACAGATATAATAGGAGACGAAAAAGGCTACGAAAACGGACTGTCTTAATTGGTGTATGGAATATACAAGGATTACAAAATAAAGTAGGAGAAGTGATTAAAGAAATGGAGGCTAGAAATCAAGATATTATTATACTCCCAGAAACTAAGAAAAAAGGACGAGGTATTGAACGAATAGGATCATATACACATTTCATAGTGGTGTCCCAAAAAATCAAAGAGCAAAACGGGGGATATCGATATTGATGAAAAACAAATTCAAAAGAATGGTCACAAACTGGGAACCTATTGATGAAAATCTGATTAAAATTAATATTGATATTCATGGATACAAAATTACTATTATAGGAGTATATGGAATAAGCAAAGATGAACCAATTTGTAAAAAGGATGATATCTATAATAATTTAAATGGAATCATAGAGGATATCGGGAAAACCAGGGAGATTATTATTGCAGGGGATTTTAACAGTAGAACTGGAAGTAAAATTGGAAATAAAATTATCGGACCATTTGGAGAAAATGTTATAAATGATAATGGTAATAGACTTATTGATATCTGTGAACAAAATTCATTGAAAATATTAAATGGCTTTTATCAACATAAAGAAATACATAAATACACATGGCATAAAGATACATTGAATCAAAAATCAATAATAAACTATATTATAATTAAACAGCAAACGAGGATAAAAATACATGACATAAGAGTATATAGAGATCATTATTTGGTAAATTCCAAATTTTTATTCCCCTTCAGAGGAAAAAGCACTGAAGAAAATCGAAATTGTCCTATAGAAAATATACAAACAGAAATCAAAATTCCTAAATATAATTTGAATAGTTTGGAGAATGAAAGCACAATATTTTTATATCAAAAGAGATTAGATGAAAAACTGGTAGAAACAGAGTTCATAATACAGAAGATCAATATCATTATATTGTAAATAAACTACATGAAGCCGCCAAGGAAGCTTTAGGAGAAACAGAAGAAACATGTACAAACCATCCATTATACTACTGGAATGAAGAAATTAAAAAGGAAGTGAAATTAAAGAAAGAAAAATATTTAAAATGGTTAAATACCAGAAATCAAGATAAAATAGAGCTTAATGCACAACAAGTGAAAATCCGGAAAAAGGTTGCAGAAGCAAAAACAAAGTTTGGGAACAGTCATGTCAAAAAATTGAATCCTATATTGGTGGTAAAAGAAACACAGAAGCATGGAAAACTATAAAAAATTTAAGAAGGAATTCCAAAGAAACAACACATATTAAATATATTACTCATGACTCTTGGGAAAAATATTTTAAAAGTTTATTAACAGAAAGCAGGGAAGAATACTTGGGTAACCCTGAATATAATGAAATTATAGATCTACAAGCAGAGAATTACATCCGTTTGGAAATAGAGACAGTAAATACTGCAATAAAATCTTTAAAGAATGGAAGGGCTACAGGCATTGGAGGTATTCCTGCAGAATTATTAAAATTAGGAACAAAGAAATTAATGGAATTGTTAAGAAACCTTTTCGAAAGATGTTTAAATGGGGAAGATGTCCCAAATGATTTGAAAGTAGGATATATTTCAGTGATACATAAAAAAGGAGCGAAAGATGAGTGTAAAAATTATAGGGGAATAACAGTGACCAATACCTTCAGTAGATTATATGGAAGAATTATTAAATATTTGTTAGAACAAGAATACAAAGAAAAGGAGGCTGAAGAACAAGCAGGTTTTAGAGCTGGAAGATCAACAATTGATCATATCTTTTGCCTACAACAAATTATTGAAAAGAAAATGGTTCGGGCACAACCTATACATTTAGTATTCATAGATATAGAAAAAGCCTATGATAGTGTGCCTTTATCCAGTTTATGGAAAGCTTTAATATCAATAGGAATAAATCCAAGAATAATTAAAGCAATTCAAAATTTACATAAAAATTCTATTTCAAAAATAAAAATTCGTAAATATCTATCACATGGATTCCAAGTCACAAAAGGATTATGTCAAGGATGTAGCATCTCACCTACATTGTATAAAATATATACAGAAGTAACTTTACAGAATTGGAAGAAAAAATGTCACGCTATGGGAATACCAATAAATGATAGAACAATATACTCGTTACAATTTGCAGATGACCAACTGATTATAGCCCAAGACTATGAGGACATAGAGTATATGACCAGAAAATTGATTCAAGAATATAAAAAATCAGGTCTAAATGTAAACATGAATAAATAAAGTACATGGTAATTGGTGGAGTGAATGGAGACTTAATATTAGAAGAAGGGATGGGAACAATAGTAGCTACTGAGGAATATAAATATTTAGGTGTGAAAATTACAAATGATGGGAAACAGGACAAGGAAATTAGATCAAGAATAAATTCTGGAAAGACGACAATCTCTTTATTGAATGGAATTCCCTGGGACAAACACATAACAACTGATAACAAAATAAGGATTTTTAAAACAATAGTTAGGAGCATTATTACATATGGTTCAGAAGTGTGGACAACAAAATGACAACTGAATTCAAAATTATTAGCGACAGAAATGGATTTCTGGAGACGTTCGGCAAGAATATCAAGACGAGAAAGAATAAGAAATGAAGTAATCAGAGACAAGATGAAATGTAAAAATTCAATTATTGATTTCATCGAGCACAAACAACTTAAATGGTATGGACACATCAGACGAATGGAACATGAACGGATACCAAAATGCATAATCGACTGGGTACCAATTGGATGAAGAAAAAGGGGACGACCACCTGATACATGTAAACAGGGAGTTCAGTCAGCAATGAGGAAGAACAGCATTCCTGAAGATTTATGGACAAATAGAGAAGAGTGGAGAACAATAATTAGTGACTTACTGCAATCTAGAATAGGTGCTGGAAAAATGTACTCACATTGTAAATCCAGAATAATAATAATAATGCTGGAACAACTTAAAAAATTAAATACAATTAGTTCCCATGAAACCTGTAAAACCTTTACATGGAGAGCAACGTTACGCTCTAGGCGTTTCGTAGTTTAATTCATTTGGCACTGTCCATATCGCATCCTTGTGACCTTTTGTGTCATGTTGCGTCCCTCGTTACCATAACCGCCTTCTTGTGTGTCACGCTCTTAAAAACAACTTACACAACTTACAGTGAGACTTCTCATAAAAATTTTTTCACGACATCTTGGGTATTCATTGTGTACATGCTATATGTAAAGCTTTTTCCACACTCTTTATATTCCATCTGCAGAGTTGCCACACATTCACTACAAATGCATTAAAAGGGAATGTTAACAGGTGTCAATATCACTTTCTTTAAATCATTAATATTTCTATTTGCTAACATTTTCATCCAGGTGATCCATTCCATTCATTATTCGCTGTAATGAGTAACGATGTGTTTAAATGGATTTTATTTTTCTCCTTAAATGTTTGTTCCATCTTGTGGTTTTCTTGCGACTCCCTTTATTGATCCAACTTTAATAACATCATTATCATTGTACCTCACCTAAAGTAGGACCGCTTTTACGATGTCATTCAGCAGTGACAACCTCTTTCTCTCTCCTGCTGCTTTATTGGCTGTCTTCCAGCGATGCGCTCTCAAAACCGTTTCATCTGAGTGTACAGGAGCCATTATGCCTTGAATTGTTCAGTCCCTCTAATAAATTATTAAATTTCATGATGTTATCGAAACAGAGGTTGCAATTGATTTTTCGTTCCAAACTGTCGACAAGGTCCAAGACAATAGATCCTCCCACACCAAACTATTTTATAGTCATTTGTTGTGGTTTCATATATAGGGGACATTATTAAACATCCAACAGAAGAAGAAAGGCTACAGTTCTTACAACCAGTCAGTTAGCTTACCTTGTGTATGTTGTTTTGCTCCATATCTTCCAAAATGCGTTGTCGTTGCCTCATTCACTAACAAAGCTACGTTTCCCTCGATAAAACTTTTCCATTTTTTATTCAGATAACTTATTATTTTGATCAGTGTTATCTTTATCTAAAACGTGAATTTTTCTCGTACTTTGTCAGAATACCTTCTAGTTCGTAGTATTAGAAGTGCCTTCATTCTGACCGGTATACTTTTTTCAGTACATATTTATTCCAGGAGGCTGGAAATAATCAGATAAGTAAAATTTAAAAGGCAGGAACGTGAAGCTTCGTGTTATCAATGTTCATAGCATTCCTATTGGTGTAAGCAGAAATCTTGATTTATGCTTCATAAACGAAAATTAAAAAAAAATGAACGTGTCTTTTCTGAAAGTAAAAAGTTCAATGTACATTCATTCTCTTCGTCAATGGTCAGACGAATGTGGGAACGTACCCTTTGTAAACGGTAGCTCTTATTTTTAGGTTTCTTCTGTCCGTGTTGCCTCTGGAGAGAGAACCATGTGAAAGTATTACCAGCTCCTTCAAAATTATTATTTTGCACAAAGAGTTCCTCGTCAGCTCCAGCACTATGCGTTACACCAAGGAACCATTTACCTTCCCATAATAGTCGTAACTTTACCTGTGAGGTGATAATCAATGTTCTCCACTCCTTGACGAGCACCCTCCTCGTCTGACACATCTATACTGAGCCAGAGAGGATTCGCCACTACTGTTATGCTTAGCAGTTCATCTAAAGTGTCTTGAAATCAATAAAATTGATAAGGAACGAGTCGGTAAAAGTTTGAATAATGGACCACACAACGGTATTATAAATATTTCAACAGTTATTCAGAGATATTGAGATAAATTCACTCTGGATATGTAGACTTACTCTTAACCCTCGCGCCACCTTTTCAAAATATTGTTATCCAGTCATGAACCTTATATCTTAAAATTTTGAAAAAATTATCATTTTTAGTTATATGTTTACCATATTTCGGGATTGTTTTAAATCATTTAGTAAAACAAAACCCAAAAAATTTAAGTGTTAACAGTTGACTGACTTTTCACAAAAAATTTCATATATTTTTTCACTTCCAGGACGCTTTATACAACAACATATGATCAGAAAGTATGTTGTGAATAAAAGTCAACGAAATTTAATGAAATTTGTATATTATGAATTTTTTTTGTGGTGGTCATAATGTATAGCGATTTAGTTATGGAATAATCGTTGGTTTTGTTTACACTGTTATAAAATTTTCATGTTACGAACCCTACTTACACATCATTACCTATTTAAAAAGTGTGTTGTTAACAAATAATAACAAACTAAATTTGTCTGTTTCTTTCTGTAAATATTTTTGGTGTTGGGTATGAAAAATCACCCCCCCCCCAACCCACCACCACCACCACCTTCTGCAGTATGCGCTATGGAAATTACGTTGGTGTCTACGAAACCCAACACTGACCAGAAATTAGTTAAAAAGGAGATTGTAACCACTTACGTATTTAAAAATAACATGTTTTCCTGTAATAGTGTTCAACAACAACACACTCTGCCATTCGTATTGATAGCAATAAAAGTATACCTGCAGCGCAAACTAACCCAGTGGCACAAAAGTAATTCCATCACAGAGAAAGTTTTCACTGCTACAGAACATATACTTTACCAGAAACAAACACAATTTCTAGAAAAGGAACAGCATGAACAATGGGTTATAATAAGCGTCAGCCTAAATTCATACTTTCGTTTCACCGACACCTGTGGAATGTATCAGAACTGGCGTTATCCACCTTTGGGTCAGACCTTTCATACTGAACCTGTTGCAATGTTTCTAAACGAAACGAAGTAGCCTACAGCCACATAAAACCAAGCTGAAAATCAGCTTGGGACAGTTGCGGATTAGTTTGTCTTGAACGTCAACAGTGAGCCGGGGACTCCCATCCGCCGGCCGCTGTGGCCGAGCGGTTCTTGGCGCTTCAGTCCGGAACCGCGCTGCTGCTACGGTCGCAGGTTCTAATCCTGCCCTGGTCTTGGATGTGTGTGATATCCTTAGGTTAGTTAGGTTTAAGTAGTTCTAAGTCTAGGGGACTGATGACCTCAGATGTTAAGTCCCATAGTGCTTAGAGCCGTTTGAACCATTTTGATTCCCATCCTGCATGAACTGTTCAGGCGAACGAGGAATACGAGTTTATTTAGATTATTCCATAAATAATAGCTCAGGACAACAAGGAGTACATTGTATTGCACCCTTGCGGTGCTCGTGTAATACGAGTCTGCAACTTCGGAATACTTCAGATATACATAGGCTATTCGGAAAGTAAGTTCCGATAGGTCGCCAAATTAAAAAGACTGTGAAAATCAGATGAAGTTTTGCACATTTGTGTTGGGCAGCGGCTCTAGTATGCCCGTAGATAGCGTCACGTCCCTCTTTTCAGTTGTAAGTGCACAATGAACATGTAATGACGCTACCAATTAGAAGGGCCTGGTGAGTGACTTTGGTTGATATCATGCATACCACGTAACTCAACGCTCATGCAGTTCCTGCTTCATGACACTTCTTGGTCGCACTCTTCAGATGCTTCTGCAGCGTCTTCGATGGGAAGTGTTTGATCACCCACAATGCAATACCTAAGTGGCTGCCCCGAGTTTCATCTCTGGTCACCTTAACCGCTAGTTATGAAGACAACATTTTGGTACAATTAACAAGCTGTAGACTAGAGTGGAGAATTGGTGACGGTACTCGATAGGTGGTGCAACATGATGACTAATGTCTACGACGGAGCGGCGGCTATGTAGAGAAGTAGCTGGAAGGCGTAGCTAACTGTTGCAAATATAACATTTTTGATTTTGCAATGGTTTCCGTTTCGCGACCGATTGGAACTTACTTTCCGAATAGCCCTCGTATATGGAACGAAATATAATGAAGTCAGTATGATAAAAACAGCAGCCGCAAATGCTAATCAGTGCTAAAGATGATTTAGTGTCAGGCAACACTCGTTCCATTCTTCCAAGAGAAGGAGTTTGCTAAAAACAAGGGTAAAACGGAAACTGTACCATGCCGTCAGAACACTAAATGTTGATTTCATCTAAGGGTTCTGATTCCAAAGATCTTGTAGATTATATAGACATCGATTTTTGCTTTACACAAATTTACAACTTTTCATAAAGTCTTTTGAATTTATCGCTGACACCCCATACTTATGGAATCAGGAGCGGAAGGAGAAAGAGAAATCTCGTTAGTGAATAGTCAACGTGCTTCAATGGAACCTGAACGAATATAGTATTCATATCAAGCCACTTCACACCAGTGGGACCTACTATATAGGTTTATGTTTTTTTCAAATGACACACTATGTTGTACCTGCGATGGAGCGATTTACCACTTCTATAAAAAGCGAGATCTCAGTTGAGAGAAGGCTAAAATGTTGTGGCCGAAAAGGTCAGTAGCAACTGCAACTCTGGTCCTTTCGCGAGCAACATCTGCATACAAGCATGTGAACATTCCATTTAGGGAGACCATTTATGCCTTATAACTGCCGTTAATGTAACTGCACACAGCGGGGCTCTCTTGTACAGATTTGGATGCACGTAATGCGCTAAAGTGCTACAGCAGATGTTCAGTCTCACACAAAGATAGCAAAAATTTGTTATCATGGCACACAGCACCCACTTTGCACTTCTTCTCCCTCATCGCTCTCTCTAAATACTGTTACTGCTCTCTGGAATAAGGATGACCCAAGGTTAACTGAAATAGTGCCCTAAAGCAAGCCAACGCAGGCGTTCGACAATGCTCGCTGGATGCTGTACAAAAACCTGGCTGTGCCTGATTGTAATCACCGTGTCCAGGAATGGGTAGATCGTATCCTGTCTATACCAACCAAGCCGCATATGGATCCTCGCCAGTTCTCAGGTCACAGATCACCTCCGCTCTAGTGGGCTGCATAGAGTACTGCTCTATTTTCGGGTGCAGGAGTACTTCACTATGGCAGTTCAAATGTCAACCATGGGCTGCGATTCTTGTAGCCTTTCGAATCTAAAGGGCATATTATCACTAAATTGTAAAGAATAGCACAAAAAAACTATGGCATGAATTCCTTAACATCATTAGTCGTTGCATCAAGGCCACCATAATATGGACGATCATCAGCAGGGTTCATGAGTGACATGAGAGAAGTCAAGCCATTAACAAACTGAGAACTGGTAATATCCTGGTAACCCAGGACGTGGCCCCCTAAAATGTGGAGGAAACAACTGCAACAGACCGCCAGAGCCAGCCAAAACAAACTAGTCACCACAGAAATATTCCTGAGCGGTGTTGTTGAGTGTTTGGTCCCAACCAAGAACTCCCCTTGTGGGAGCTGTATTTGGCATCTTCTGTGGCATATAATTGATGGCGATAAGATCTATCACAACAGATTTCGGCATCTCATATGGACAGATGAAAAGCTCTGCCTTTTCCTGAGGAGTCTAACCTGTGACTGAGGACACCAAATTCTGGAAAGATGCGATCTTAATACCCCTCTCTAATGACCACGTGTCATTTGGGCATAGATTACCTTCAATGAGGGATAAAATGCTTCAGTCATAAATTCTGTTACATTTAACAGCCGTATCTACTCCCTGTCTCAAGACAAAGTTAAATCCTTGAACTTCTAGGTAAGTCTTCCATGATAGTAGAAAACAACCGTGAGTGTAGCAACTGAAACTCGCAGCATTATATCGTAGTCTCGAACGAATGTGCTTAATCGTCGTGTGTTAACAGGACTGTGCAATGTGCATGTGTGCTCACGTCTGGTTATCCGTTAACAGTGAGTGCTATGTTCATGTGTACCGACAGGAATAACTGTTGCATGTAAGACTAAAGTCATCCCGCTGAAGATAGTAATTTCCCTTAGAAGGGGGTGAAGTTCATGTTAGTTCACACTGAATCTGACTCAGAATTATCAACCAGTGAAACTAGTTCGGTGTGTTATGCTAGAAAGTGGATGTAAATCCGATATAACAGTGGAGGGGAAGGTCCGAAATTATACACGGATTACCAAATTCTGTCAGCAGCAGTTTTCGTAAACTCATCTATATTCTGTCCAGAAACACAAACAATGGAGCGTCCACCTCACATCATTAGTCTTAACAAACGTAATCACTAGCTGAAGATTAAAATTGAAATGTGTAAGTTTCATTACATCTGTGTAACCACAAAACTCACATGAGTAATTCTGTGAGATTATTGATTTAATTTCTCCACATAATTAGCAAAATAGTTCGGCAAACACACGAAACGTTATGGCACAACAAAACATGGAATAGCTTCTCAACATAGGTTAACGTATTTTCCGAGAAACATTGTGAAAAAAGATTGTGTGATTGCAAGATAATACAAACAACAATCACGGTGTTAATATTCTCGTCGGCACAAACGTGAAGAAGGATGAAGGTCATCCCACAGTGCGCATAATGCTTCTGAAAATTGTATTATTAATCGCTAACTCAAGCTACAGCATCGAGCTGCTGTGGTGTGCAAGAGTGCCCTTTTCCCTCGAAATCGTCTACCTGCATTGGGTTGAGCAAAAGCTAACGTCACAACACTGGGAGAATTCAGAGATTAATCGAGATCGGACACGCACACATCACAGGACCAAAGACATTCTTAACCGGCCCTTTAAACAAGGGAACAAAATATAACTGAACACCTACTCTAAACGATGTTAACATTAAGCGCATAAAAGCCGATATTACAGTTGCGACGAAATGTTCCCATTTCAGTAAATCGGAAGCTTGCGTAATTGCCTTACCGACTAAAAACGTAATGGCCAAAGGAGAAAGTAAAAGAGATAATGAATCTAAACTAGTTAAAAACGTTAATGACAAGCTAACAATTAATAAAGTTTTTGTAACAAAGGTCGATAAAGGTAATACTTTCGTTCTTGTTAATGGAATGATTAAATGTCAAAGACTTTAATGTTTTTCAGTGAAAAAAGCATTACCTAAATTAACAAAGATATAACTTCGAAATTGCAAAATACGATTAAAGAAACTGATTAATGATGATAATTTTCTTCTTCTGCCAGAAGGAAAACATTCACTGAAGATAATGAATCCGTAGTTACGTAAATTAAGACCCCAATCATAGCTACATCAGCCTAATACGCCGATTTGTGCGTTTGTTAACAATATGAACTGTCCATCGTACAATCTGAACAAAAAACAATGATATTTAGAAAGATTTTTGTATTTTCGACAAGAATTTTATTGCAAAGAACAGCAATGAACTAGCACTGTCAATCTATATTATTGAAATCCTGACAATGCAAGATTTGCCTCATTAAACATTATAAACCTGTACACTAACATACCGGTCATTGAAATAATAGCCATTATTAAAAGTAATTTACTTCAAAATAAGATTATGAGTACAGGAGATATAACAGAGTTCACTGAGTTACTTGGAAATACTCTTCCTTCAACTACTTCTCATTCAATGGCAAAATCTATTTACAAAACGACGGAGTAGCAATTGGCAATTCACTGGCAGCCACCAGCTTTGTAAATCATGCGGATTTACCATTTCCCGAAAACAATCCACAGGTCCTGAATAAAATTTTATATTATAAGAGATATGTTGATGATACTTCGTTGTTATAGGAAGGTTCCAGAAATAAGGTGGACTCACCCACTAACATTTTAAATAACATTCTTCATAATCTTGTTTTTACAAGAGAACCATAACATCATTAATTTTTTCGCTCTAACCATTTTAACACTCTAAGCGCCAAGCCCGTAAAATTTACGGGCCTGGGATCGCGCGAAAATCACCAAGCCCGTAAAATTTACGGGCCGCTACATTTAATTTCATTCAAAACACTGCAACGTTATTTCTACGGGTTTGGCCAGCGCTATACGTTTTTCAGATGTTTATTAACAAAATGCGTCCATAGATGTCACGGCAGCGCTGTAATTCATGTTAAAACTTATCTTTGCGTTCTCAGTCTGTATATCATTCAGTTGTTTGTCATCATGTTTCGGCGCGGTTTATCAGACGCAGAAATTGCGGATTTGATCAATCATAGCGACACTCTGGATAATGTAGAGAGTGATTCAGACGATTCTGAATGCAATGGTGTGTTTGAAGGTACGTATTTCCGAATTTTCCACGTAATTGTGCAGTACGCACATATCTGTTGAACATGTGTAAACGATGTATGTAGTTACACATAATGTGATATTCTTTTTAGAAGACGAGATTGATGACAGTTTGTCTTCAGATGAAGACGAGAATGATGTTGAAGGTGTTGCTTCAAATCCAGCAGCTGTGCCGTATCCGAAAGACAGTGAGTGGACTGCAGTTGACACCTACCGACCTCTGCCTGTCAACACGACACCCAGGCAGATACTAGTGGATATTGATGAGTCGAGTTCTGTACTGGATTGCAGTAAAGTGTTCCTTACTGACAGTGACGTAAATGAACTCAAGAGACAGACAAATTTGTATGCATCACAGACAATACAGAAGAAAAGAAGAGGAAATAATCTGAAGCCCCATTCAGTTTTGAGTTCGTGGAAGCCAGTGACTATAAGTGAGATGAGGCGTTTCTTGGGTATTATTTTCCACATGTGTGTTTCGAAAAAGCCCAAAATTGCGGACCATTGGAGCACTAATCCTGTTCTTAGTTGTAACTTTTGTCCCCATGTCATGAGCCGTTTGCGTTTCACTCAGATACTGTCATGCTTGCATCTTGTTGACAATTCAAATCAGAAAAAACCAGGCGAAGATGGATTTCATCCACTTTACAAAGTTTTGCCATATTATAATAATTTGAAGGAGCGATGTATCCAGGCATATCGTCCCTCAGAAAAAGTGACAATTGATGAAGGAATTTGCCCATTTCGAGGTCGTGTGAGTTTCCGTGTTTACATGCAAAATAAGCCTCATAAGTATGGACTGAAAGTATATGCTGTTGCTGAAGCCAGTAGTGGCTATGTTGTAAATTTTGAAGTTTATGCTGGTAAGCATATTGTTGACAATTCTTCGTCTGCGGTTATTTTGCGATTGTTGTCTGACAGCAGCTTGCTGAACAAAGGCCACACTGTGTATTTAGATCGATTTTATTCCAGTCCAGAGCTATTTCAGCAACTGGCAGAGAAAGGCACTGGAGCTGTTGGTACTGTGAACAAATCCAGGAAAGGATTGCCTAAAGATTTAGTATCTGCTAAGCTGAAAAAGGGCGAAATGTCTTTTCGGCGTAAAGATAATGTATTGGCAATGAAGTGGAAAGATAAGAGAGATGTGTATACATTGTCTACAAGGCATCAAGCAACATTTGGTACGCATACTAAGAGAAATGGGTCTGTAGTATTGAAACCACTTCAGGTACTTGATTACAACCTCAATAAAATTGGAGTGGATATTGGAGACCAACGCCTGCAGTACAATCCGTTCCAGCACAGAACTGTGAAATGGTGGCGAAAATTATATTTCCATTTGCTGCTTATGGGAGTATCAAATGCATTTTGGCTGTACAATGCAGTGCACAGGAAGAAAATTACAATAACAGACTTTATAACAGTGCTTGCAGTTCAGCTTGTTGAAGACGACACACTTGAATTCATTCCAAGAAATGAAGGAACTGTAGGTCGGCTAACAAAGAGACATTTTTTGCAGCACATACCTGCAACTACTAAGAAGTATGCTGCTCGTGTGTGTCACGTGTGCAGTTCCAGGAGCAAGAAACAGAGTGGCAAGGCTTCTCGCAAAGAGACACGATACGAATGTGAACAGTGTGGCGTTGCACTCTGCCTGGAACCTTGCTTTAAAATTTTCCACACTAAAAAACAATATGATTCTGTGTGAAATTTATATGTAATACTGTATACTATCAGAAACATGTAATGTAGTGCCACAATTTTGGTTAAAAATAAATCACAATTGTATTCCCTTATTCGTATGACTTTTTCTAAATTCTTAAAACATCTAAGTGATTTCTATAACTGTACCTTAAAGCTGTGCATTGTAAAGTAGTTTCTTTCACTCAGAATTAAAGTAGAAATGTGCAGCTTCAAGATGGTACCAAATTTGCCACAATCCAAACAGTAGATTTGATGCAGTAATTTTTTTAATATTGGTAAAATTGCCCGGTTTCTAGGGACGGGTGCATAAAATAGGCCTGGTACAGAGAGTGTTAAATTGCGGCAGGGAACATAGTTTTTCCATTTACAGGAAGTCGACTGCTACTGATATAATTATTAATGTTTATTGATGTCATCCTTCTAAACACAAAAAAGCCTTCTTCAAATCTATGAGTCACAGAAAACTTAAAATACCTCTGCAACATCTACATCTACATCTACATCCATACTCCGCAAGCCACCTGACGGTGTGTGGCGGAGGGTACCTTGAGTACCTCTATCGGTTCTCCCTTCTATACCAGTCTCGCTTTGTTCGAGGAAAGAAGGATTGTCGGTATGCCTCTGTGTTGGCTCTAATCTCTCTGATTTTATCCTCATGGTCTCTTCGCGAGATATACGTAGGAGGGAGCAATATACTGCTTGACTCTTCGGTGAAGGTATGTTCTCGAAACTTTGACAAAATCCCGTACCGAGCTACTGAGCGTCTCTCCTGCAGAGTCTTCCACAGGAGTTTATCTATCATCTCCATAACGCTTTCGCGATTACTAAATGATCCTGTAACGAAGCGCGCTGCTCTCCGTTGGATCCTCTCTATATCTTCTATCAACCCTATCTGGTTCGGATCCCACACTGCTAAGCAGTATTCAAGCAGTGGGCAAACAAGCATACTGTAACCTACTTCCTTTGTTTTCGGATTGCATTTCCTTAGGATTCTTCCAATGAATCACAGCCTGGCATCTGCTTTACCGACGATCAACATTATATGATCATTCCATTTTAAATCACTCCTAATACGTACTCCCAGATAATTTATGGTATTAACTGCTTCCAGTTGCTAACCTGCTATTTTGTAGCTAAATGATAATGCAACCAGATGAAACCCAAAATGAGCTCATCATCATCATCATCATCATCATCATTTAAGACTGATTATGCCTTTCAGCGGTCAGTCTGGAGAATAGCCCCCTTATAAAATTCCTCCATGATCCCCTATTCAGTGCTAACATTGGTACCTCTTCTGATGTTAAACCTATTGCTTCAAAATCTTTCTTAACCGAAACCAGGTACCTTCTCCTCGGTCTGTCCCCATTTCTCCTACACTCTACTGCTGAACTCATGAGTCTCTTGGGTAACCTTGCTTCTCCCATGCGTGTAACATGACCCCACCATCTAAGCCTGTTCGTCCTGACTGCTATATCTATAGAGTTCATTCCCAGTTTATCTTTGATTTCCTCATTGTGGACACCCTCCTGCTATTGTTCCCATCTACCAGTACCTGCAATCATCCTAGCTACTTTCATATCCGTAACCTCACCCTTGTTGATAAGGTAATCTGAATCCACCCAGCTTTCGCTCCCATACAGTAAAGTTGGTCGAAAGATTGAACGGTGCACAGATACTTAGTCTTGGTACTGACTTCCTTCTTGCAGAAGAGAGTAGATCGTAGCTGAGCGCTCACTGCATTAGCTTTGCTACACCTCGCTTCCAGTTCTTTCACTATGTTGCCATCCTGTGAGAATATGCATCCTAAATACTTGAAACCGTCCACCTGTTCTAACTTGGTTGCTCCTATTTGGCACTCAATCCGTTTATATTTCTTTCCCACTGACATTACTTTCGTTTTGGAGATGCTAATCTTCATACCATAGTCCTTACATTTCTGATCTAGCTCTGAAATATTACTTTGCAAACTTTCAATCGAATCTGCCATCACAACTAAGTCATCTGCATATGCAAGACAGCTTATTTTGTATTCACATATCTTAATCTCACCCAGCCAGTCTATTGTTTTCAACATATGATCCATAAATAATATGAGCAACAGTGGAGAGAGGTTGCAGCCTTTTCTTACCCCTGAAACTACTCTGAACCATGAACTCAATTTACCGTCAACTCTAACTGCTGCCTGACTATCCTTGTAAAGACCTTTAATTGCTTGCAAAAGTTTGCCTCCAATTCCATAATCTCGTAGAACAGACAATAATTTCCTCCTAGGAACTCGGTCATATTCCGTATCTAGATCTATAAAGCATAGATACAATTCCCTGTTCCATTCATAACACTCCTCCATTATTTGCCGTAAGCTAAAGATCTGGTCCTGACAACCTCTAAGAGGCCTAAACCCAAACTGATTTTCATCCAATTGGTCCTCAACTAATACTCGTGCTTTCCTTTCAACAATACCTGAGAAGATTTTTCCCACAACGCTGATTAAAGAGATACCTCTGTAGTTGTTACGATCTTTTCTGTTTCCATGTTTAAAGATTGTTGTGATTACTGCTTTTGTCCAGTCTGATGGAACCTGTCCCGACTCCCAGGCCAATTCAATTATCCTGTCTAGCCATTTAAGACCTGACATTCTACTGTAATTGATGAGTTCCGACTAAATTTCATCCACCCCAGCTGCTTTATTGCACTGCAATCTATTGACCATTTTCTCCACTTCCCCAAATGTGATCCTATTTCCATCATCATTCCTATCCCATTCTGCCTCGAAATCTGAAACATTACTGATCGTATTTTCACCTACATTGAACAACTCTTCAAAATATTCCCTCCATCTGCCCAAGGCATCCACAGGATTCACCAGCAGTTTTCCTGACCTGTCCAAAATACTTGTCATTTCCTTCTTACCTCCCTTTCGAAGACTGCTAATTACACTCCAGAATGGTTTTCCAGCAGCTTGACCCATAGTCTCCAACCTGTTTCCAAAGTCTTCCCAACATTTCTTCTTGGATGCTGCAGTTACCTGTTTGGCTTTGTTTCTTTCTTCAACATAACTTTCTCTGTCTACTTGAGTTATGGTATGTAGCCATTTTTGATACGCCTTCTTTTTCCTTTGACACGCTGCCTTGACTGAGTCATTTCACCAAGCTGTTTGCTTCATCCTACTTTTACACACTACTGCTCCAAGACATTCTTTAGCCACTTCTAGTACTGTGTCCCTGTACCTTGACCATTCCTTTTCCAATGACTGTAATTGACTACATTCAACTCACTGGTACCTTTCTGAGATCGCTGTTATGTACTTCTGCCTGATTTCCTTATCCTCCTACATATGGACCTGACTTCCTGCACCTCACAATCCCAATTTCACTGCAGATTAAATAATGATCAGTGTCATCAAAGAATCCCCTGAATACACGTGTGTCCCTCACAGCCTTCTTGAATTCCTGATCTGTTATTATATAGTCAATGACAGAACTGGTTCCCCTGCCTTCCCAAGTATACCGCTGAATGTTCTTGTGTTTAAAATAGGAGTATGTGATTATTAAGCCCATACCGGCACAGAAATCCAAGAGTTGTTTCCCGTTCCTGTTGGCATCCATATCCTCTCCAATTTTACCCATAACCTTTTCATACCGTTCTGCTCGATTTCCAATCCTGGCGTTAAAATCACCCATGAGCAGAACACTGTCCTTGTCCTTTACTCTAACAACTACATCACTGAGTGCCTCATAAAAACTATCCATCTTATCTTGATCTGTCCCTTCACAATGCGAATATACTGACACAATCCTAATTTTCTTGCTAGACACTGTCAAATCTATCCACATCAGTCGTTCGTTTACATACCTTATTGCAACTACGCTGGGTTCCATTTCTTTCCTGGTGTAAAGCCCTACACCCCATTGTGCTATTCCTGCTTTGACTCCTGACAGGTAGACCTTGTATTCTCCCACTTCCTTTTCTTTCTCTCCCCTTACCCGAATGTCACTAACAGCTAAAACGTCCAGCCCCATCTTACTTGCAGCCTCTGCCAGCTCTACCTTCTTCCCAGAGTAGCCCCCATTGATATTAATAGCTACCCATCTCATTACCATTTGTTTGCCAAGTCGTATCTTGGGAGTCCCTGGTTTGTCAGTTAGAGGTGAGACTCCGTCACCTCCAAAGGTCCGAGGCATTTTGCTCTGATTGTTGCCAGCATCATATTTAAAGTACCAGGGAAGCAGGTTGCTAGCCTTACTTGCCCCAAGTCCCATTGGTTTTTACCCCTAATGGCTGAGGGACTAACCGGTGTATTTGGTAGTCTTTGCCGTATGAGCACAAAGGTGACCACGGCTCAGAATATGTCCGAGATGCCCAGCCTTATTCCAAAGTAACTGGTATGCCGACTGTCGGGACCACTTACTTGGCCACTCATACGTTACCCGTGGTTCATGAACTAGGTCATGACTACAGGCACCCACACCATGAACCACCCAAAATCAGCTAAACATTTTAAATCAAATTGTCAAAGTCAACTTCTGATTGGTTTCGTAAATTGCAATAATCTGACAACACTCTTACCAATCCTAAAAGCAAATTTACAAAAATAACATACATGGGCTTAATATCTGATAACATTAATTAACTTTTCAAGAGTAACAATTTGACAATAGCCTTTACTACTAATAACCTTTTGCAGAATAGGCTGGAACATACAACTCATAACTTCAATAATTTCTATCTTAATTCCAGTGTTTATAAAATATTATGTAAAAATTGTGACAAATAGTACATTGGCCAGACAGGTAGGAACTTCACTACTCGTTACAAGGAACACACATCAGGTTCATCTCGTAATAAATAAGTATTTGGCCAACACCTATCACATCGCACTCACACAGAAGGAACATAATGATTAACTTAAAACTCCTTCACAATAAAACTAAAGTATTGTTACTTGGTGCATTAGAAGAGGCAGAAATTTATGTTCACTACAAAAGTAAACACTTATACATACTCAAGGAGCAACTAGACTTCAGAGAAAAATACTTCTGTGATCTTTTGGGAGACCTACTATAGAATATTCCTGCTCTTCCGTTTCTTTTTTATTCTGTGTTTTACTTTTTACAGAATATCTTCATGACTGTAACAAACATCATGCACTTTATTCTAAACTCTTGGATATTTTATTTCTTATAATTTTTACACGTGTCTATTATGAAAGACCCAGTTTGTGAGCAGTGCCTCACTTCATGAAGTGTGATTATCGTGCCCTAATCAAACTAAAGAACTGTCTTTATTCATTTCGTATTTATGCTTCTTTTGTTTCTCCAAATAATAATTTTAACTTCATTCTTTTGATATTTTACGGACTCTTCGTGACTGTAAACAACTGTAGTCACAGTATCGTTTAACCTTGGACTCTTATGCATTTACTTTACGTTTATGACTGTTTAAATTGATCCATGATGTATTATATCTTACATTTTGTACACTTAATTTATGGAATGTCTGCAAACTACTATGTTAACAGGTTTTTAAATCTGTTTCCACATGCTCATTGTTGTGTGTCTTCGACTACCTCGATTGCTCAATGAGATTTTCTGCCATACTTCTTTTGATGAAACTTATGTATTCTTTTTTTCCTTTTTGATACTTCACGTATTATAATTTTTTTGTCGTCTTGTTAGTTATTTTGTTAATGTCATATGGGAGACCTGATATATATTAGGACAGTTGTTCTATTTGAATGCCAATAGCTGGTAGTAACTAGTCGCTGTCATAGCTTTGAAATAGGCTACTGTGAAACGTGCTGATCGTCACCTCCACATCTCTACGATGATAGATAACAGCGTCAATGAAGCAGTATTTTCACTGGCACTACGACATAAGAGCAGTTAGCGTATATATAGCTCCATCTCCATTCACACCCACCATCTGCCATCATAGGCAGAATTTCTGTTTTCATTGTTTGTTATGTAAGATGTATTTTTTATATTACTAGACTGGTGCACAAAATTAAAGCAACAAACCTCTATTTTTTCTTCCTGAGTCGAAGTCACGATATAATCATACCAACTGTCAACTGATCTCCGTATGATCGTGTTCTGCACGGAAGATGTCATTTAGTTCAACGGACAATCACGCCAGCGATGACGTCAGGGCACCCAATAAACGGGGTGCTATTTGTTCCACATCCAAAGTCGCTGTGGTCACACTCGCAGACGGTTCAGTATGGCACAGACAAGACGTCTGCCAGGCACACTGCACTGGAGAGATGGAGGAATGAAAGCGGGACAGTCGTGAACCGATGTGGCCTCATGGCGTAAAGCGAATCGCTCTGCTTTTTCTCGGACGTGGTGACAATTTATAGAGACCGGAACTGTATCACAAAGACCATATCAGGGCCAACCACATGTGACATCAGAAAAATAACAGCGTTTTTTAGCTGTAAGCGCACAAAAGTACCGCTATGGTACTGTATGGAAACTGGCATCCGACCTCGCAGCATCCACTGGACGCGTTGTATCGAGGCAAACGGTGTACAGTAGCCTCCGACAGAGTTCCCTTCAATGTCAGAGACTTGCTGTATGTATACCTGTGACATGCATTCACAAAAAGGGAATGTCTACAGAGGAGTCGTCAACATAACTCCGCCACTGCCAGTCCCAAGCCTGGGGCCCCATCTCGCAAGTCATGGGGAAGGAGGAGGGGGAGGAGTAACAACCTCATAAAAAACCTGGGTCCATCTGGCTCCGGATGGTAGCACCCTGTTAGGGCCCCTACCTAGGGTTACAGACGAAGCCCAGCCAACAGTCTCGTACGCGGAAGAGGAACGTCGCTTCCCAACGGCAGAGAGAGCGGAAGAGCCACTGAAACATATCAGGTAGCGTGTAACGGAACTGAAATGATGGTGGGCTGACAGTAATTTGGAGCCCACGCGTCGGAAACGGGCGCGCTTGTGTGAGACTGCCAGGGAGTGCACCCTGATGCCATCTATTGGCGAAACTGGGAATTAGCGCTACCTGTCAGACAATGCACTAAGCTCTCGGAGTCAAATGTATTCTTTTTCTTGGTAATTATAAGTTATTACTGTATAATTTAATGTTGTAAAGCGCTAGTAGTAAATCATTATGACTGGTATGAACTCCAGGGTAATAAATATAAATATTCTTAAATACTAAATGATTTCGGTAAAAAGGTGGTAGGCGAACGCCCCCACTCTTGGTGATACGAGTGTAATAAGGGGTAGCTGGAGACACAGAGACTGAACAATGCAATGGCCTGGGGAGTGTTGATGTGATCGGACGTGTGTAACTGTGCTCACGCAAAAGTGATTGTGCAACAGAGAAGAGGCGAATATCGTCGCCGTTTTTGGAGTGAAACGCGACGAATGTTTGTTGAAGCCGCGTCTATGCCACTGGGGCTGATTGTAAGAGTCCCTGCGCCCAGATTTTATGGTGGACTTTCAGTAGCTTATACGAGTGCTACAGCTCGTAGTTCCAGCCGCCATTAAGGGCATGAGGCGTGAAGATCTGCGTTAGCCACATGCATGTCACCACCAGCACTGACACGTCTACCCAAGGCAAGACTGCTTGCAATTGTTAAGTCGAACTTTGTATACATGTAAAAGGAGAATACCAGTTTTCTTTTATGCAAGTGCAGAGGACAGAATATAGTAATTGGCAAAATTACGACGCATGTTGTGTTGTTCATTGTAAAGAGTAGTAACCTCAAACATAGTATAGTGAAATCAGACTGAGGCCACCATCGCCTCTTTCATTTACAATTCTTTTGGTTGTAGAATAGTTTAGCGTATAAGAATGTTGAAAAGAGCAATGGTCACACCAGAATGAGTCGCCTATTTATAGTTAATTAAATTTTTCTGAGTAACCTTTCAAGTAAAGTCACTTAACTAATTCTGTATCAATTGTCCAAAGAGTAATATCCAAAATCATTAAATAAGTTGAAGGATAGAATTTTGTTAACCCAAGTTGCATAAACTGTCTTGGTAGTAATTACCAAGCCAACTCACAGAAATTGAAAGAGTATTTGCTTTGTAGAATCATCTAGAATGATCATAAATAGTAATATTCAGAATTAAGTTTAAATTCAACTCAAGTCATTTCACTTTGAAACGAGCCAAAAATTGATTTATTTTTTGCTCCTTCAGAGCTGGCGACCTTAGTTATAAGTATTTTCAGGAGGATTCGACGGTAAGTCTACTGCTCTCGTCGTGCTGATAGGATTATCCACTGCTGCTAGCAGTGGTGATTGGATACATAAGCTCACTACCAAGTTAAGTGGGTCAGGTAGGCAGTGTTACCGTGTGAACTGTAGGGCACTGTAGGCCGTGGATCGAACCCGTTCAATCATCACAGCTCTTAGGGAAATAGTCCGGTTAGGAGTGTACTAATCATTAGGTAAATACTGGCGAGTAACGGTCAAAAATGTATACGCAAGTGAATTTAGCAAGGTCCACGTAGCACCTAGTTAATGTGGTGCAATGGCGAGGGTAGGAGTGGAGTAAAAGTGAGCTGAGCTTGTGGCAGCTGGGCTGTATTCAAATATTAACAACGTGAATTCACTACTACCTCTTACCATTAGGACTGAGCTATTTACAGTTAAAATACGTAGCAGTAAGCGCAAAGGCGTGACAGCTACAAGTCCGTATTGGTTTTATACGAGGGCAGTTCAATAAGTAATGCAACACATTTTTTTTTTTCGGCCAATTTTGGTTGAAATAACCGGAAATTTCTTGTGGAATATTTTCAAACATTCCCGCTTCGTCTCGTGTAGTTTCATTGACTTTCGACAGGTGGCAGCGCTGTACGGAGCTGTTAAAATGGCGTCTGTAACGGATGTGCGTTGCAAACAACGGGCAGTGATCGAGTTTCTTTTGGCGGAAAACCAGGGCATCTCAGATATTCATAGGCGCTTGCAGAATGTCTACGGTGATCTGGCAGTGGACCAAAGCACGGTGAGTCGTTGGGCAAAGCGTGTGTCATCATCGCCGCAAGGTCAAGCAAGACTGTCTGATCTCCCGCGTGCGGGCCGGCCGTGCACAGCTGTGACTCCTGCAATGGCGGAGCGTGCGAACACACACTCGTTCGAGATGATCGACGGATCACCATCAAACAACTCAGTGCTCAACTTGACATCTCTATTGGTAGTGCTGTCACAATTGTTCACCAGTTGGGATATTCAAAGGTTTGTTCCCGCTGGGTCCCTTGTTGTCTAACCGAACACTATAAAGAGCAAAGGAGAACCATCTGTGCGGAATTGCTTGCTCGTCATGTGGCTGAGGGTGACAATTTCTTGTCAAAGATTGTTACAGGCGATGAAACATTGGTTCATCACTTCGAACCTGAAACAAAACGGCAATCAATGGAGTGGCGCCACACCCACTCCTCTACCAAGAAAAAGTTTAAAGCCATACCCTCAGCCGGTAAATTCATAGTTACAGTCTTCTGGGACGCTGAAGGGGTTATTCTGTTCGATGTCCTTCCCCATGGTCAAACGATCAACTCTGAAGCGTATTGTGCTACTCTTCAGAAATTGAAGAAACGACTTCAGCGTGTTCGTAGGCACATAAATCTGAACGAACTTCTCCTTCTTCATGACAACGCAAGACCTCACACAAGTCTTCGCACCTGAGAGGAGCTCACAAAACTTAAGTGGACTGTTCTTCCTCATGCACCCTACAGCCCCGATCTCGCACCGTCGCATTTCCATATGTTTGGCCCAATGAAGGACGCAATCCGTGGGAGGCACTACGCTGATGATGAAGAAGTTATTGATGCAGTACGACGTTGGCTCCGACATCGACCAGTGGAATGGTACCGTGCAGGCATACAGGCCCTCATTTCAAGGTGGCGTAAGGCCGTAGCATTGAATGGAGATTACGTTGAAAAATAGTGTTGTGTAGCTAAAAGATTGGGGAATAACCTGGTGTATTTCAATGCTGAATAAAACAACCCTTGTTTCAGAAAGAAAAAAGTGTTGTATTAGTTATTGAACTGCCCTCGTACATACGGAATTAGGAAGCGGGTCATTCCGTCAGTGGAGGGGGTTAAAACAACCGAGTCAGTTGAGAACATACCCCATTTACTGATGGAAAGATTCGGCGGTTCGGTCCCAAGCGGCTTACTCTATGTTAGGCTACCAAAGGCGTCTGTGTCCCCATGTCAGGGGCGGCCTGAACACATCTACTGGGGCTAACAAATTCAGTCGTACAACTGGACGGACACGAGCCGTCCCATCAAAAAAACATTTTTTTAGCTCATGGGATGGATCGCACTATGGAATCGAGATTACTCCAGGGGGACAATCCCCCATTGACCGAGGTCGACGCAAGCAGGCATTCGGATTCTGTGGGACCTGCCAAAAAGTGCATAAGGGAAAAGTCGAAGCTCCCAAGAACCTCAAAGAAGATTAAAACTAAAAAGATTTTCAGAATTGGAACCATAAACGTACAGACAATGATTACGACTGGCAAACCTAATCAGGTAATAGATGAGATGAAACAGAGAAACATTGGAATATTAGCGATGCAAGAAACAAGATACACTGACGAAGATACAGTGGAGTCAGAAGGCTTCATAATGCTGAAGGGGAAACCAGGAGTTAAAGTGGGAAAGGAAAGACATACACCTAGATGCTTTGGTACAGGGTTCACAGTAGACAAAAGATACGAGGATGGCATAATGGAAATGAAGAGCAGGTCATAAAGGATATCAATACTGACATTTAAAGCAAGGAACAAAAAGTATAAAATAATAAATGGACATGAACCTACTATTGACAAGAACAGGAAAGACCAGAAAGTTGCAGGTAGTTTCTGGGAAGAGCTAGATGATACACTGAGAAACATACCCCTGAACTCTCTGGTAAACCATCATTGCCACGGGCAAAGGAAAAGCACAACTATCAATGGCTCCCAGAGGTACTTCTATATTGCAGTGGAACATAAACAGATCCTGATCACATTTGGAAGAATTGTGGCCCCTGATCGAGGAGAGACTGTTATGCACCTGCTTACAAGAAAACCATTTTAAGTCATTGACAATCTAGCATTAAGGGAAGAGTGATGTTACTGGAGATAGAGCTAAGGGTGGGGTCGCTGTTTTCATCAGTGGCAGGTGCCACTCCTTTCCTATTCCTGCTACAGCTGTACAAGAAGTTGCAGTGGAAGGTCTTGTAAGTAGGCTGTTTAGGTTCTTATATTGGTAATGCCACCGCCATGTAGCGCTCTGTATGAAAATCACATGCTGTGCTGTGTGAAGTCTGTGGCTGGGAGGTATTCTTGGAATTTGCTATTGTAGTGTTGGGCAGTTGGCTGTTAACAGCCCGTAGCGTTGCGCGGTTGGAGGTGAGCCGCCAGCAGTGGTGGATGTGCGGAGAGAGAGGGCGGAATTTTGAAAGCGGACGATCTGGACGTGTTTCCATCAGAAAGAGTAAATTTGTAATATTGAATATCATCGACTGATTTATAAATACAAATATATATATATATATATATATATATATATATATATATATATATATATATATAAAATCACTTTTGAACACTATTAAGGTAAATACATTGTTTGTTCTCTATCAAAATCTCTCATTTGCTAACTATGCCTATCAGTAGTTAGTGCATTCAGTAGTTCGAATCTTTTATTTGGCTGGCAGTAGTGGCGCTCGCTGTATTGCAGTAGTTAGAGTAACGAAGATTTTTGTGAGGTAAGTGATTTGTGAAACGTGTAGGTTAATGGTAGTCAGGGCCATTCTTTGTAGGGATTTTTGAAAGTCAAATTGCGTTGCGCTAAAAATATTGTGTCACTTTAGTGTTGATCAGAATAAGTAAAGAGATTAATGTCTGAGTACGTTCAGTTTTGCTCAGCTGTTTGAAAATCAAATAATGTAATTTATCAGCACAGTAATTCATTAATTTTTCTAAGAGGATGTTTCATATTTTCTAAGGAGACGTTTCATATGTCGACACTTAGCCGAGGATACCTCACTGGAATCTTCTAATTTTTTCTTGTTGTTGTGGTTGTTGTTGTTGTTGTTGTGGTCTTCAGTCCTGAGACTGGTTTGATGCAGCTCTCCATGCTACTCTCTCCTGTGCAAGCTTCTTCATCTCCCAGTCCCTACTGCAACCTACGTCCTTCCAATCTGCTTAGTGTATTCATCTCTTGGTCACCCTCTACGATTTTTACCCTACACGCTGCCCTCCAATACTAAATTGGTGATCCCTTGATGCCTCAGAACATGTCGTACCAACCGATCCCTTCTTCTGGTCAAGTTGTGCCACAAACTTCTCTTCTCCCCAATACTATTCAATACTTCCTCATTAGTTATGTGATCTACCCCTCTAATCTTCAGCATTCTTCTGTAGCACCACATTTCGAAAGCTTCTATTCTCTTCTTGTCCAAACTATTTATCGTCCATGTTTCACTTCCATACATGGCTACACTCCATACAAATACTTTCAGAAATGACTTCCTGACACTTAAATCTATACTCGTTGTTAACAAATTTCTCTTCTTCAGAAACGATTTCCTTGCCGTTGCCAGTCTACATTTTATATCCTCTCTACTTCGACCATCATCAGGTATTTTGCTTCACAAATAGAAAAACTCCTTTACTACTTTAAGTGTCTCATTTCCTAATCTAATTCCCTCAGCATCACCCAACTTAATTCGACTACATTCCATTATCCTCGTTTTGCTTTTGTTGATGTTCATCTTATATCCTCCTTTCAAGACACTGTCCATTCCATTCAACTGCTCTTCCAAGTCCTTTGCTGTCTCTGACAGAATTACAATGTCATCGGTGAACCTCAAAGTTTTTATTTCTTCTCCATGGATTTTAATACCCACTCCGAATTTTTCTTTTGTTTCCTTTACTGCTTGCTCAATATACAGATTGAAAACATCGGGGAGAGGCTACAACCCTGTCTTACTCCCTTTCCAACCACTGCTTCCCTTTCATGTCCCTCAACTCTTAGAACTGCCATCTGGTGTCTGTACAAATTGTAAATAGCCTTTCGCTCCCTGTATTTTACCCCTGCCACCTTTAGAATTTGAAAGAGAGTATTCCAGTCAACATTGTCAAAAGCTTTCTCTAAGTCTACAAATGCTAGAAACGTAGGTTTAACTTTCCTTAATCTTTCTTCTAAGATAGGTCGTAAGGTCAGTATTGCCTCACGTGTTCCAGTGTTTCTACGGAATCCAAACTGATCTTGCCCGAGGTCGGCTTCTACTAGTTTTTCCATTCGTCTGTAAAGAATTCGTGTTAGTATTTTGCAGCTGTGGCTTATTAAACTGATTGTTCTGTAATTTTCACATCTGTCAACACCTGCTTTCTTTGGGATTGGAATTATTATATTCTTCTTGAAGTCTGAGGGTATTTCGCCTCTTTCATACATCTTGCTCACCAGATGGTAGAGTTTTGACAGGACTGGCTCTCCGAAGGCCGTCAGTAGTTCCAATGGAATGTTGTCTACTCCGGCGGCCATGTTCCGACTCAGGTCTTTCAGTGCGCTGTCAAACTCTTCACGCAGTATCATATCTCCCATTTCATCTTCATCTACATCCTCTTCCATCTCCATAATATTGTCCTCAAGAACATCGCCACTGTATAGAGCCTCTATATACTCCTTCCACCTTTCTGCTTTCCCTTCTTTGCTTAGAACTGGGTTTCCATCTGAGCTCTTGATGTTCATACAAGTGGTTCTCTTATTTACAAAGGTCTCTTTAATTTTCCTGTAGGCAGTATCTATCTTACCCCTAGTGAGATAAGCCTCTACATCCTTACATTTGTCCTCTAGCCATCCCTGCTTAGCCATTCTGCACTTCCTGTCGATCTCATTTTTGAGAAGTTTGTATTCCTTTTTGCCTGCTTCATTTACTGCATTTTTATATTTTCTCCTTTCATCAATTGAATTCAATATTTCTTGTGTTACCCAAGGATTTCTACTAGCCCTCGTCTTTTTACCTACTTGATCCTCTGCTGCCTTCACTACTTCATCCTTCAAAGCTACCCATTCTTCTTCTACTGTATTTCTTTCCCCCATTCCTGTCAATCGTTTCCTTATGCTGTCCCAGAAACTCTGTATACCCTCCCGTTCTTTCAGTTTATCCAGGTCCCATCTCCTTAAAATCCCACCTTTTTGCAGTTTCTTCAGTTTTAATCTACAGGTCATAATCAATAGATTGTGGTCAGAGTCTACATCTGCCCCTGGAAATGTCTTACAATTTAAAACCTGGTTCCTAAATCTCGGTCTTACCATTATATAATCTATCTGATACCTTTTAGTATCTCCAGGGTTCTTCCATGTATACAAACTTCTTTCATGATTCTTAAACCAAGTGTTAGCTATGATTATGTTGTGCTCTGTAAAAATTCTACCAGGCGGCTTCCTCTTTTATTTCTTAGCCCCAATCCATATTCACCTACTACGTTTCCTTCTCTCCCTTTTCCTACACTCGAATTCCAGTCACCCATGACTATTAAATTTTCGTCTCCCTTTACTATCTGAATAATTTCTTTTATTTCATCATACATTTCTTCAATTTCTTCGTCCTGTGCAGAGCTAGATGGCATATAAACTTGTACTACTGTAGTAGGTGTGGGCTTCGTATCTATCTTGGCCACAACAATGCGTTCGCTGTGCTATTTCTAGTAGCTTACCCGCATTCCTATTTTCCTATTCATTATTAAACCTACTCCGGCATTACTCCTACTCGATTTTGTGTTTATAACCCTGTAGTCACCTGACCAGAAGTCTTGTTCCTCCTGCCACCGAACTTCACTATTTCCCACTATATCTAACTTTAACCTATGCATTTCCCTTTTTAAATTTTCTAACCTACCTGCCCGATTAAGGGATCTAACATTCCACGCTCCGACCCGTAGAACGTCAGTTTTCTTTCTCCTCATAACGACATCCTCTTGAGTAGTCCCCGCCTGGAGATCCGAATGGAGGACTATATTAACTCCGGAATATTTTACCCAACAGGACTCAATCATCATTTAATCATACAGATAAGCTGCATGCCCTCGGGAAAAATTATGGCTGTAGTTTCCCCTTGCTTTCAGCCATTTGCAGTGCCAGCACAGCAAGGCCGTTTTGGTTATTGTTACAAGGCCAGATCAGTCAATCATCCAGACTGTTGCCCCTGCAACTACTGAAAAGGCTGCTGCCCCTCTTCAGGAACCATACGTTTGTCTGGCCTCTCAACACATACCCCTCCGTTGTGGTTGTACCTACGGTACGGCTATCTGAATCGCTGAGGCACGCAAGCCTCCCCACCAATGGCAAGGTCCATGGTTCATGGTTTTTTTTTGTTGTAGTCTGTGTAATTAGTGTAGCTATTGTTTATTGCTAGCGCGTATTTATAGAGAGAATTTCCTTTGTGTTTTCTTATTTTGCTCTTCAAATTGTGCTTTTCTGTGTTGTCGTGTGAAATATTGTGACAATAATGGGGTGTGAAAAACGTAATACTATGCTCTAAAGTAAACGTAGAAATGACAGCGAAGACGAAAGCAGTGCGTCGGCACCACTATGTAGTGAATTAACAGACATTCAAAGTAGTAATTTGGTAACTGTGCATACGAAAATAGAGCGGTCTACAAATAATCGTGTAGACAGTGAAACAATTAGTGAACAGGGAAGCATTATCGATCGATCGGTCGGCAACAGCTCGCCTCAGGAAACCGAAATGACAGGACACAATCTCGCAAATACTGTAGATTCAGGTTTTGGGTCCTCACCGTTTTCTCAAATAAGTCAAGACACATTTTCTGCTTTTCAAAATGCGAATATTGCCCGTTCAAATGCAGTGCCGAATAGCATTGACGAACATGTTTCAGACACCAGTGCATTGTTATTACGGTTAATGCAACAAATGGGACAAAGGCTACAAGAGTTAGGCACAATGCTTGAACAAAATAAGAATCAAATGGGACAAAATCTTCAAAAGTTAGACACAATGGAACAAAATCAGAGACAAACACAGCAAAAGCTTCAAAAGTTAGACACAATGGAACAAAATCAGAGACAAACACAGCAAAAGCTTCAAAAGTTAGACACAATGGAACAAAATCTTCGGAAGTTAGACACCACACTTGAACAAACACGTGAAGATTTGACTACTGAGTTACAAAACATTGAATCGAAATGTTAAAAAGTCTGTAATGACGTAAAAACACCAATTTGTGAGCATTTTCAACCTATTTCTTCGCGGCATGAAAATGCATTAAAGAATCACGAATCAGCCATTAAGGAACTGCAAACTATTGTTCATGAAAATCATGAGAACTTGTGGGCTAAAATTGACTCAGTTGCATCTATCGATTCGGTTACGCTACTTGCAAAAACTCAGGAAAACTTAAAGGACACAGTAGATACTCTGAACATTGGTTCAGAAAGACACATGGAGGAAATTAGTTCATTATCAGAGAAAGTAGTCGAACTTTCGGATCAGCTAAATAATTTATCTACGAAGGTAGATGATAATCTGAATGACACAAGACCGGTAGTCTTTAATGATACAGAAGAGTATGAACAAATTAGAAAATTCAAACAAAATCAGAATCAAATTAATACGCAACACCAAAGAGAAATCCGGGAAGTACAAGATCAGTTGACACAGGTAATGCAAGAATTACATGTTTCAAAGGACACTCGCGCTCCAATGCGAGGAGAGGGACATAGAAATACGGAACAGCCACAAAATAATAACACAGGGCACTTTCGAAACTATGAAAGAAATTGGCAATGTCCACCGACTTTTGAGATGGAACCGCCGAAACGCAGTAACAATGACCAATATGCGACTTGCGGACATGATGATTTTGACTATAAGCTGTTTATTACTACACGTAAATTCAAAACATTTAAGAATTCCTGCAACGACATTCATCCACAAGCGTGGCTTCATCAATTCTTTCATTGTTTTCCTCTCAACTGGTCATTAGAGCACAGATTAGAATGTATGTGTGACTACTTGAAGAACGAACCAGCTGTAAGAATGCGATCAGTCATTCACGACTGAACAGTGAAGGAGAATTTTATCATGCCTTCCTCTCAGCATATTGGTCTCGAGCTACACAAGACCGAGTAAAACATAGCATCATAATGATGAAACATTTCGAACAATCTGAATTTTCCACACTTGGCTAATATTTCGAACACATGTTACATAAGAATCAGTATCTTTCAAACCCATGCAGCCCCTCAGAACTCATCCGCATTTGCTTAATCAAATTGCCTGAACATTTACGACATTTATTTTCGCGGGACGTTACAAAGATGACATTGAAGCTTTTCAGGGACTCTTACAATAATTGGAAATTGACACTGACAATCGCGGGACGCGAAAACAGGAACACAACAATTACAGGTCACATCCGTCACAATTCCGCGATGAAAGAAATAATAACTGGACACAACAAGGCTATTCTTACAACGCAAATCGTGAACAAAACAGACATCACCCATATGACAAGCGCTGGCTGAGAAATAGTTACAGAGAAAGATCGCATTTCCGTAGCAATGAATATGACAGAGACAACCATAGAAACAGACAATATGGCAACCAGAACCATTATTATCACGGGAGACAGAATAACTTCAGACGCAACGGTCCACTGTGCAGTGATAATTCAGGGAGAAGTTCTCCACCACTTAACCGACAAGAAAGAAACTACACGAACTACCGACATGACGACAGACGATATAATCATAACAACAGACCTGAATTTCATCAGAACTGGCGGGATTCCAACAGGGCTGGGCTCTCTGGGGAAGGTGAATTTGTAGAAGTTAGGTCTCCTAATCCCAACAACGATGAGCGCCAACAAAGAGACAGACAATGACTCGCACCGCAGGCAGCCATGTGCGCCGGCTGGCTGGGAGAAAAATAACATAGCTAAACTTGAGAAAAATTGCAGTACTCTTTACCGACGTATACCACACGATATTTGCGTTCAAGTTGAAACTCTGAGTACTGTGAAGAGTAAAGGATTGCACCACATTTCACATGTAAAACCGTTTATTGAAAGATAATCTGCTTTTTAACTTAGTGTTTGCCATAAAATTTTTCACTTCATGCTACTAGTACACGTTGTCACACTTAGAAACTCTTATCATGCAACAATGTTTTGAAGTTAAATATCCAGTCAAGAACCAAGAGAACTTTTTTAAACTTAAATTACGAATCCATTGTTATAGTGAACAGACAACACAGTGTTGTTATTTGTACATTCTTGCTTGTTAGTTTCACAATTATGCAATGACTATCAGGCTTACATAGTTAGAACATATCACAGTACTGCTAATGAGATTTTACTGCATCATTTTGGTTTACTTGAAAATACATTATGGATTTAAAAAGCTTTCTAAGAGATACCAGATGACACAGTGGTTTTTTATTTGACAGCTACATGACTATATCAAGACGCTACTAATGTGTGACACAATTTACATTGTTGCTTTTTGGGTGTATCTGTTTTATATCTGCACAGTTTTTCTGTATTATTCTGGAAAGTAAACGATGTTTTAGTAGCACCTTTTGTGGTATAGCTACAATGAGACAGCCTTTTCCCTAGCACATCAACACGTTACATTATAGTACTTTCATGATCACGGTAATGTACGTAATAACTACGATATCTACACACAAAGCTTTTCACTTTTTTTTATGATGTAAGTACATTGACTTCAGCAGAACTTTGCTGACAGAGGACGATAACTACGACACTTCCACAGAATTATCTTACAGCAAGACGCACATTTAGCGCTACAGGACACGCATTTGAGTGATTAATTTTGTACTTAAACCATTTATTTTTAAAGATTCTTGAATTACAAAGAAAGTTTTCCGTGATACATTTCATTCCATTGCTGTAATCTGTAACACCTGAGGGTATAATTACATTAATCCTCATAGGGATACATGCTTACTTTTTGTACTATGTGTTTCGCAAGCACAAGGAGCCCTAGCTAATATGGTATTTGCTTATACAACTTTACACGTCGGTACCATATTTCCCTAACACAGAATTACACAGCTATCTGATTATTTAACAGAGACACAAACATTTTTTTACGATGTATATGACACATGTTTACGAAATTACACAGTTGGATAACTTCACACCTATAAAATTGTATTTTGTCTGTACTTTGTGAACTGTTCATATTTTTTTCAGAACCATTGTGGTACTATGAGAGCTTTAAATGCTATATTTGGTATGGGATCACAATTTTTAATGTATGTTTGAGGTAGATGACACTATTGAAAAGAGCAGAAAATTTTTTTAGGTTTTGAAATTATTGCAGAAAGGTACGACACTTTGAGAGTTGCCTGAGTTTTTATAATGTTATTATTACTATGACAATGTGTATTATGCTGTTGAGGTATGTTTATGATCAATAAGCTGATGCTATATGAGGAATTTGATTATGCTACATATTTATTATGATTAAATATTGAAGAAGTGTCGACGAATATGTATATGTGTAATAAGGTAAGGAATAATGAGTAGTGGTTAGGGACTCTGACTTGAATCGTACTTTAAGAGTTATGAAATGTGTGTAAATGCGTGAATGTATCAAAATGGCGGCGAAAATTCGTTGGACACTCTTATATTTATAGGATTTTGTTTCTACAGATTTGTAACGCAAATATTTCGACCTGTGAAATTTTATTTGTATGAAACTGTCACTGTAGTGGAAACTGATGTCATAAATTTTTCGGTAAGGAAGGTAGGTTACTGCAAGCATCCAGCTGCGCAACAGTTGCCTGGAAAAAAAGCCATTAGTGTGTGCCGTTCAGAGGCACAGGTGGAGAACAAAAGAGTCCATTATCCTCCTTATTGACATTTCTTTGTAGAAAGCATCGCAAATACGACATGCCCAAACTTGAAAACATATGATTACACTGTGGAGCTCTTAATTTATGATATTTACTAAATTGCCTAATGAAATGATGAGAAACATTTTTACATCTATTGTCTTTCTAGTTGAGAGATTTTTTACAGCCTTTGGAGACGCCATTTGCCTAGTGAATGACGTTTCACACATTGTTTTGTATGTATTTGCTCATTTCGTTTAATATCTAGTTTCTAGCTGCACTGCAGCATTGGTTAAAATAAAATTTAATAGATGTACTAAAATAGATATTTTATGCCGACAGATCCAGTAAATAATAATTTTATGATTTACGTCCAAAAAAACAAGGAGCACAAAAAGATATTTCCACTTCACAGGAATTGCATACATAATTTTTGTCAATGACTTGGTAACTTGTCTGCTAGAGTAAGTTACAGTGATGCATCACTCTACTGTTAAGATGTGACATAGGTATTAGATATGGCCATCTTTACTGTAATATTTATTCTGCTTGAGCTTTGTCATGTTTAGATATAAGTTATTCCATTTTCTGCTGCTGTTTGTCAGGCATAGTGCTACTAAATTTCACTTTGTATTACTCTGTTAAGCCATTTTTACTACTGATTTATTTTTCTTGTTGCTGCACATTTCCTTATATTAGTTGTAACATTGCATTTGCTTTGCTAATTTAGATATACTGCTGCTTGATTTAGCAATTTGCATTTTTTGTCATTGCTGTTTGTGTTAATATGTTGTGTGTTGCTCCATTGCCTCGCCCCTTAGTTTATGCATCTGAGCTCAGTAGATTTAGGTTAGCTTAAGAGGGGTAGACTGTATAAGAGAATGAGTTGCGATGAATTGGAAGAAATTCATTGAGAAGTTATATAAAAAAGGTATGGGAAGCAGGTATAGATAGGACTTTTTGGGAATAATGATGAACGAAGGGAGATCTCCAAGAAAAAAAAGTTTAGTTTGCAAAATACTGCAGTACCAAATGTTACACTGAAAACGAACCCTGTCCTTTCCTTTTGTGTTATCCCTCTATGTGTTTGTGTACCCTTGTGTATTTGTGATTTTCCTGTCTTGATGTGTTTAGCTAATAAGAGTTATGTTGTAGAATTTTTCTAATAATATGTTATTTACTTTATAGAGATGTTTAGACATTATTAATTCTGTTCTGTTTTAATGCTCATGTGTGAAATTAATGTTTCAAAACTATTTTCATTATTTTATATATTTACTTATGTCATAATTCCTGTAACACTGATGTATATGTCTATTTCTATTCTTTTGTAAAGCCTGTACTACTACAAATGTTATGTGTATTGTTATGTTCTTTAATGATGTATTTTGTACCTTTGTAATTGTATTCTTATGTTGTAAATTTATAATTGAATAGACACCAGTTCTTCAAATTAAGTATCAATTCACTGCACACATTTCCGTTGGTCATAGTATATGCACAATATGTGAGAAGTTGGGACTTTTAGTGTTTGCATGTGTGTTGATAATTCAGTGAGGGACTGGTTAAGGGCATTGCTGGTTCTAAGGACAATTCCAAAAACTTTGTGAGTGCACAAGTGGTGCTTTATGGACTTGCTATATAGAGCAAGGATCTTCGATGGTGCACCTCCACAGTCGCAACAGATGGCTGCTGGCCATCTCTACAAGGACTGAAGTGGGTGTGCACCTTCGGTGGAACACCAATACCATTATTTCTACAAGGACTGCAGTAGGTCTGCACCTCTGGTGGCCCACCAATACCATAATCTTTACTAGGACTACAATGCGTCTGCTCTGTGATGACCTACCAACCAATATTCTTCAAAACTTCGACTGACTCTGCTGTGGGTTTGCTCTGTTGTGGCCCATTACCTGTCTGCATGTCAAGAGTCAGCACTGTCTTTCCGTCGGAAGGACAACACTACTTCTTCAAGACTGCATGGAAATCCACTACTTCCGTGTGCATTTTCTTTTACTGATCAGACTTTATGAAAAACACTGCGATTTTACTATGATGAACAATCAGGACTGTCTTTATGGACTCTGAGAAAATTTTAGCTTTTGACCAACACTGTATCAATAAGAGTGTGCGTTTGATTCTTTTGTTACTGTTATTGTGAAAAATTTGTTACAAATATGTATTGGCCAGTGCCTAAAACAATTTCTAAAGTTTTTTTTGGGTAGCATGGGGGCTATGTAAGTAGGCTGTTTAGGTTCTTATATTGGTAACGCCACCGCCACATAGCGCTCTGTATGAATATCACTGGCTGTGCTGTGTGCAGTCTGTGGCTGGGTGGCATTGTTGGAATTTGCTATTGTAGTGTTGGGCAGTTGGCTGTTAACAGCGCGTAGCGTTTCGCAGTTGGAGGTGAGCCGCCAGCAGTGGTGGATGTGGGGAGAGAATTGGCGGACTTTTGAGAGCGGACGATTTGGACGTGTGACCATCAGAAAGAGTAAATTTGTATTATTGGATATCATCGTCTGATATATATACGTATTTTATCACGTTTTTACACTATTAAGGTAAATACATTGTTTGTTCTCTATCAAAATCTTCCATTTGCTAACTATGCCTATCAGTAGTTAGTGCGTTCAGTAGTTTGAATCTTTTATTTGGCTGGCAGTAGTGGCGCTCGCTGTATTGCAGTAGTTCGAGTAACGAAGATTTTTGCGAGGTAAGTGATTTGTGAAACGTATAGATTAATGTTAGTCAGGGCCATTCTTTTGTAGAGATTTTTGAAAGTCAGATTGCGTTCCGCTAAAAATATTGTGTGTCAGTTTAGTGTTGATTAGAATAAGTAAAGAGAGTACTGTCTGAGTACCTTCAGTTTTGCTCAGCTCTTTGAAAATCAAATAATGTAAGTGGTTTATCAGCACAGAAATTCATTAATTTTTCTAAGGGGTTGTTTCAGTCTGACACCAGCACATCTTTTAATGTGCTCTTTGTATGTTTCACTTCATCATGACCCATTGGATGCAAATGCTCTGACAGAGCTCTTTCGGGCACTCCCCTGCTTGATCCTCCTCATGGTTGACTACAGTGCACATAAGGTACTGTGGGGCTCAGCTACCGCATGTCCCAGAGATCATATTATTGACCTCCTTGTCCATTACGGGAGTATCTGGCTTTGCTTGGTCAGACGGCATTATTCTACAGTTACACTGAAAAACATACCATGTGGACATGTAAAGATGCTCATAGTAGATTATAATGCAGAGACTGGAAGAGAGAAGCAACATAAAGAGTAGTGGGCGAGTACCCTGCACCCAGAGGACAAACAGAAATGGAGAATGAGTAATTGAACTGTGTCGAGAACACGAAGTGAGATTGGTGACAACACACTTCAGGGCCAAACCGTGTAAGAGAAAGACATGTGCAACCCGTGCACATGCCTTGTGTAATTCAAAATTGACCACATAGCAATCAGCTTGATAAATGCTAAAGAGAAGGAAGAACACAAGAATAGAATCGGATCACTGTCTTACAGAAGTTAAGTGCCTTTGGATTCCAAAAGGGACAGACTACCACAGACCAATAGAAGAACAGAAAACATAAAGGTAGACGGAGACAAGTTAAGACACAATCGATCTAACTATATATGACGGTACTATCTGTTCCCGAAAGAACAGTTACTGTGGATGACCATGCAGCTTTGCTAGAAATGAAATGGTAGTTAAATGGACACCCTAGCTGCAAACAGGCGTTGATGTACTTCATTGGGGACATATTGAAAATGTGTGCCCCGACCGGGACTCGAACCCGAGATCTCCTGCTTACATGGCAGATGCTCTATCCATCTAAAGAGAAGGAAGAACACAAGAATAGAATCGGATCACTGTCTTACAGAAGTTAAGTGCCTTTGGATTCCAAACAGGGACAGACTGCCACAGACCAATAGAAGAACAGAAAACATAAAGGTAGACGGAGACAAGTTAAGACACAATCGATCTAACTATATATGACAGTACTATCTGTTCCCGAAAGAACAGTTCCTGTGGATGACCATGCAGCTTTGCTAGAAATGAAATGGTAGTTAAATGGACACCCTAGCTGCAAACAGGCGTTGATGTACTTCATTGGGGACATATTGAAAATGTGTGCCCCGACCGGGACTCGAACCCGAGATCTCCTGCTTACATGGCAGATGCTCTATCCATCTAAAGAGAAGGAAGAACACAAGAATAGAATCGGATCACTGTCTTACAGAAGTTAAGTGCCTTTGGATTCCAAACAGGGACAGACTGCCACAGACCAATAGAAGAACAGAAAACATAAAGGTAGACGGAGACAAGTTAAGACACAATCGATCTAATTATACATGACGGTACTATCTGTTCCCGAAAGAACAGTTACCGTGGATGACCATGCAGCTTTGCTAGAAATGAAATGATAATTAAATGGACACCCTAGCTGCAAACAGGCGTTGATGTACTTCATTGGGGACATGTTGAAAATGTCATCCACGGTAAGTGTTCTTTCGGGAACAGATACTACCGTCGTATACAGTTAAAATATGGCTTCCCGGCCATTGACCTTCTTGTGCGAACGCACACGCTAAGCCCGAACTCGTGCGGGACTTGGTAGATTAATCTGCCACGAGTAATGAGTATGATGCGCAAATATCTATTAGGCGCACTACGAATGTAGTGGTGTGGACATGTTGGGAATGTGGATCTCACGGGGAGCATGCAAGGGATAAGTCTCTGCAGACGCACTATCCGCTGTGCCCGCGGTGACTCAGATGGATAGAGCGTCTGCCATGTAAGCAGGAGATCCCGGGTTCTAGTCCCGGTCGGAGCACAAATTGTCAACATGTCCCCAATGAAGTACATCAACGCCTGTTTACAGCTAGGGTGTACATTTAATTATCATTTCACAATCGATCTAGATTTGAGGAAGGAATTGAATCATTCAATGAATGGGATGACATGAAGCGAAATATGGCAAAACAGACTGAACTATGGGGAAAGGAACAAAATAAAGGGAAGCACTGGTGGTGGAACATGGAATGTAGAGACTCGCAGGAATGCCTGGAGAGACTGGAGCAGCAAAAAGGACCCGGAAAGATGGAAAGTTTTCCTAGGACCAAGAAAGGAAGTGGCCCGAACAATAACATGGACCAGAAGACAGAAGACGAAGCAGGAACTGGACGAGATTGAGACTAAGTTCAGGAAAAACAAGGATAAACAACAACAGGCACTTTTTCGGGAAATTGAAAAAGAGTCTGATTGGATACAAGGGCAGAGAACTGTTTATAAGAGATAAGAAAGGGGAGCTGGCTGTTAGTGCGAAGGAGATTTTTGCAGAGCACTTTCACGACCTGCTGAACTGTGAACCACATGAAGAAGATCTGGAATTGAGGGGTCACACAGAAGAGAGAGAGCCACGCCATCCTGCCCGGGATGAAGTCACACATGCCATAAGCGATCTAAAGAATAGTAATTCAACTCAAGAAGATGGTATTGCAGCCTAGATGATAAAGTGGGGATACAACAAAGCAACAGACAACATGACCAACATAATACACCAGATCTGGAGAGCAAAGATGTTGCCAGAAGGATGGAAGAATGCACTTGTATTACCAATACATAGAAAAGGAGACAAGAGAATGCAAACAACTACAGAGGAATATCGCTATTAGAGGTCGTATACAAGGTTCTGTCAAAACTATTGCTCAAGTGAGTAGAAGAACAGGTAGAAAGTACAGTTGGCGACTACCAAGCGGGATTCAGGAAGGGGAGAGGTTGTATACAACAGATATTTATCCTGATGCAACTGATAGAAACTAGGGCCTTAAAAAACAAAAAGTCAGCAATAACCTTCGTGGACTTCACAAAGACATATGACTCCATCGACAGACAGACTCTTGTTAGGATCATGAAGAACAGAGGACTTGATGGAACTACACAATAACTCATAAAATAAATTCTGACAGACACATAGGCAAGGGTGAGATTCAGAGGAGAACTGTCAGAAGAATTTTCGATCAAAACTGGTGTTAAACAGGGAGATGGATTGTCACCATTGTTGTTCAATATAGCACTGGACGAAGTGATCAGGCAGTGGAGAGCAATAAACTAGGAAATGGGAATACCAAAGACCCCTGTGGGGGACAAAAAGGACAACACGGCTCAAGTGGACTGCCTAGCCTTTGCAGATGACATAGCAAGAGTAATTGAGACGTAAGAAGACGCAAAGACACAACTCGACATCTTAAGTAAGGTAGCCAGAAAGGTGGGACTAAGGGTCGCCTATAACAGGAGAAAGACGTTAAATACCACTGCAGACTGGGAAACACCGGAAGGCACTGTGCAAAATTCTAGACCCCAAAAGTGGTGGAGAGAGCTGGATGCGAAGACCTGGGGAAGAATTATACCGGAACATGAGAACAATATCCGGGGAAATCAGACTCGAAAGGGCAAGATTTGCTGGACATGTGGACAGAATGACGAAGAGAGTGTGGGAAACAACAGGGAGGACAAGGGGAAAGGCAGGAACAAAGAGGGTTGTTGAACTTCGGAAGGACTGGTTAGAATTGGGGATCAAGGTCTAAGGAAAGGAAAAATGGAGGAACAAATATACACCGACCAATATGCCGGAGATCAATGACAGAGGAGAATACAGGAAAAGATTAGAGTGTCACCAGTGGAGCCGACAGGAGAAACGGACACTGAAGATCTCGGAAGAAGAGTGGGAGAGAAGAAGAGAAAGAATGAAGAGGCTGTGGGAGAAGAACAGGAAAGTGCAGTCCACGAAGGGCCTACCCGTGGTCATACAGAGGCCGTAACGCAAGAAGAAGAAGAAGAAGATGAAGAGTCGTCAACATGCCACCTGGACGGTCGAACAGTGGGCCGATGTTCTTCTCACAGATGAGTGCCGACTTGGTCTGCGAAGTGATTCCCTACGAATTCGCCTCTCTAGAACAGCTCCTCATGAAAATGACGAGTGAACCGGTAAGATTTAACTGCTGTCAGTTATCGTACCAAGATCTCGGGACTTCTCGTGCGGTTGTTTCGAGGTGCTGTGGGCCCAGACTTAGTGCTGATGGACAATAATGCTAGACCTCATAGAGAACGGGTGTCTGATGTTTCCTTTCAAACGGAAGATATTGCACACATGACGTGGCCTGCTCGCTCTTCCGATTTGAATCACATAGAACATGTCTGGGATGCACTGCGGAGGCAGGCTGCATCACATCAGCATACACCGACCACTCCCCAAGACTTGTGAGCAGCTCTGCAGGAAGAACGGCGTTATCGCCTCAACATGAGATTGATGGCACCATTCACAGCATGTGCCGTCGTTGTTAGGCCTGAGTTGCTGCCAGAGGTGATAACACCTCATACTGAGCGCATTTATCAGTTGCATTGCGCGTGTAAATCCGAACCCTTTAGTGACCAAATTATTTCCAGAAGCTGTAGACTTTTTATGAACAGTTTATTGGGCTAAGGAACCATTCATAAACTCATAGTTTAAATCTTGAAAGTGAGAGTTTAGCCTACGAGTATAAAAAAATTAGTGGGAACTATTGTTCCCACCGAACTCTGGAGTAACTTCTCTTGGCAATTTAAAAAAAATGTATATCCTTTATTTTTAATACAAAAATCATGTTAAACACAACATTTATATTTGTATTGGTTCATATTGTCCTTCGAGTTCACTGAGGTGATGTACTGTGGAACTTAGAGAAGCATGGTGCTAAACACAAAGGTACACGACAGTTGCTGCACATTCTTATTCTCTTTTCTTTGTTCTTGGTGCTACATTTGCGGCATCTTCTGTTTGCTGTACCTTTTGTAGACAAATGAGTTCCAACGTTCTCCAGACGAACTTCATCTGGCACTCCAGACCTGCTCCGTTTCTGGTGATTGAAAATGAACGGGCCTTCCTCTTCGTTTATGACTTGAGAATCAAGAGATAAGCTGCCTTGCCAAGTGCAATCTAAATGTTAGCTGGTCTGCTTCTGTCTTCTGTAGCTTCCACATAATGTAGGAATTGACAACTGCCAAATCTACAAGAAAGAAAAATAGTCTGTGCCACCACCTCCATGAACGATGGCCTACAGCATACCGTTCACGCAGGTGATGAAATCTATCCATTCCTCCCATTATTTTATTATACTCTGTCACAGACAATGGGCAGAATACTTCACTTCTGCTTCCATCTTTGTTTCTTCTCAAAACAATTGTAATGTGTTTGAATTGTGGTAATTTGATAGTATACAAACAGGTTTGCTATCCTGCCACCTCACTGCTGCAACACATGACCTGACAGCAAATACGAATTCTCCCCTGCTAAGTCTAAAATTTCTCTTTTCAGCATATCTGTGAAGTATTTTGTGACCCAAAATCATCATCAGAGTCAGAATCGATATCTGAATCTTCTACATGTTCTGGTAAAGCATACAAAATTCTGAAAACTTCTGCCGTCAGTCCAGGCAGTCTAAACAATAAGAAACAAACAAAAACTACGATGCCGATTACGAAGCCACAAGCCAAGTTCAATGGGAAAAATAATTCCCACTAACTTACCTTGCAATATTTACCTAATTTTCAGTCAAATCCAGCAAATGTACACGAATACTATCTCCCACGCAAATGTAAAAGTAGATTAATACGACACAAGTCACTTCACACGCAAAATGAAAGCACACTGTACAAAAAACGCTGTTGCGGTCGAAATAGTGGCTCATTTTCACACGGAAACTGTACTTCTGCAGCGATTGACTAACAAAGTAGAAATACTACCGCTTTTGCACACACGTTGACAATTTACATGTAGTTAGCATACTCTAACAGAGCTGACAGCACAAGTTAGAAGTGGGAACACGGGTTACCACTGAACTTACAGCGAAAACAAATAAGTGGGAACTATAATTCCCACTGGTCGCTAAAGGGTTTGTTGGGAAAAACGAAGAATATTTTTGTCTGCTGTTTGCATGTTGTAGTTGTTTACGTTCTGTACTCTTTACAATGTCTCTCCTTTACTATCAATCTTTTATACTGTTTTGTGGCATAACAATTGCAACCTTGCAAAATTTCCGTTTGCTGCTTTAATTTTGGATGTCAGTGTATATCCCTCTAATTCTGTTGTATGTGCATATTTCAGAGTCAGGTCTGAAGATGGTCTAACACAGACCGAAACCGGTAACCTCATAAAAAAAAGTTTCTTGCAGTTGTGAATGTTCATGTTCATTTTTAAGTAAAGATATTCTTGAAACTTCCTTGCTGATTAAAACTGTGTGCCGCACCGAGACTCGAACTCGAGAGTGGTGGGAATCGTGCTTGGGTAGCTCAGTTGGTAGCTCACTTGCCCAAGAAAGGCAAAGGTCCCGAGTTCGAGTCTCGGTCCCGCAAACAGTTTTAATCTGCCAGGAAGTTTCATATCAGCGCACACTCCGCTGCAGAGTGAAAATCTCATTCTAAAGACATTCCTGCTTCGAGCAGATCGAGAGGGTAGGCTGTAAACTGGTGTTTTCCTGAACAAATGGATGTAGTATAGTAACAGGAGTCACATCATACTCATATAAATCGTTTTTTGCGGCTCTGGTTCGTAGTGTGCACTCAGTTCACTTGCCGGACTCTAGTCGTGCGTTGTGAATGTTCATGTTCATTTTTAAGTAAAGATATTCTTGAAACTTCCTTGCTGATTAAAACTGTGTGCCGCACCGAGACTCGAACTCGAGAGTGGTGGGAATCGTGCTTGGGTAGCTCAGTTGGTAGCTCACTTGCCCAAGAAAGGCAAAGGTCCCGAGTTCGAGTCTCGGTCCCGCAAACAGTTTTAATCTGCCAGGAAGTTTCATATCAGCGCACACTCCGCTGCAGAGTGAAAATCTCATTCTAAAGACATTCCTGCTTCGAGCAGATCGAGAGGGTAGGCTGTAAACTGGTGTTTGCCTGAACAAATGGATGTAGTATAGTAACAGGAGTCACATCATACTCATATAAATCGTTTTTTGCGGCTCTGGTTCGTAGTGTGCACTCAGTTCACTTGCCGGACTCTAGTCGTGCGTTGGTGCATTTAACGTTCGTGCGTATAGTGCGAGAGAGGGCTTACTGCGCTCCCCTTATTTCCACTCAGCAATTTGTTATATAATATGCCTTATTCTGTAATACATTACAAACTGCACAGCTCTGCCCGCTGTAGCTCGCAGCTGGCCGAGACATAATTCCGTTCGCTACGGTTTCTTCAGGCTACCTGGAGCATCTGCTCTCCGCCGCTAAGTAGTACCTGCGTGTGCAAAGGACCCATAATTTCCATTAGGCACACGTAAAGTTACAGTATTTCCCAACAGGAAGCGGAGTATTCTGTACAGACTGACCTACACAGTTTGCAAAATGACCCTAGACGACACTTGTAGTGGCAAATTGAGTTGCGAGACTTAATGTAACAAGACCGAAATTTTTTAAACTGTGTCTTAGTGTAAGGGATATTTTGCGCCTTTCGTTTCGCCCCTGCTGTTTGGGATCCACTCACAGGTAAGTGAGATATAGGTTGTTCTCTATGCAATGTAAACTGTCGTCTACATTTCCATTGCCCCTCAGGATATCACCAGCTGCAGGTGGCGAAAGTAAAACGCAAAAAAAAGGCAAAAAGAAAGACCTCAGTTCAAGGCCTGTTTTCCAGCAACTGATGTCATAAAGGATGCAAACAGCAACTTTTGACAATTTGTTTACAATCATTTGTATTTACGCTGTTTCTGTGTCAAGAAATTTACGCTTTCACCGAAGATTTACCTTTCCCCGAATGTATGAGGAGTTCCAGCTTGATTCGCAATGAATTTGCTCCAATTAAGTTTCGAGAGTGCCAACGACTTCACGCGTCCCAAAGAACGGCGTTGTGTGGCGCGGCAGCTGTAGGCGGGCGCGGCGGGCGCTGAGCAGCGCCGAGACAAATGAGCGCCTTTGACGGCGTGGCCGCCATTCATCAAGCACCACCTCCGTCCCCACCACCACCCCTCTCACCCAACCCCGCACCGCACACCGCCCACGTGCCGGTCACCGGGCCTTGGAGTGCTGCCTGATTAATCGCCTCGTCGAACCTCGCCGAAGGCGGCCCGTGAGGCACGTCTGTCCCACTCCCTGGAATTCAGATCCAATCAGTAGCGTCCAGACGTCGACGCCCCCATTAATTTCCTCGCCTGCCAAACTGGTGCGCGAGCAGCTGTGTCCCATTGCGAGGTGACCTGCAGTTCACACTCGCTTTGCTGTCTATATCGCACAGGTTCCTTTCTTTACGATGTACTACAGCAAAAATTTGGTCAACACTATAATTAACTACACTACTGGCCATTAAAATTGCTACACCATAAAGATGACGTGCTACAGACGCGAAATTTAACCGGCAGGAATAAGATACTGTGATATGCAAATGATTAGCCTTGCATGGACTATGAGCTCGGAGACCATGGTTGCGGTTACCCTTAACGCTGCATCACAGACATGAGCGCCTGCGATGGTGTACTCAAGACGAACCTGGGTGCACGAATAGCAAAACGTCATTTTTTCGGATGAATCCAGGTTCTGTTTACAGCATCATGATGATCGCATCCGTGTTTGGCGACATCGCGGTGAACTCACATTGGAAGCGTGTATTCGTCATCACCATACTGGCGTATCACCCGGCGCGATGGTATGGGGTGCCACTGGTTACACGTCTCGGTCACCTCTAGTTCGTATTGACGGCACTTTCAACAGTGGACGTTACATTTCAGATTTATTACGACCCTTGGCTCTACCCTTAATTCGATCCCTGTCAAACCCTAGATTTCAGCAGGATAATGCACGACCGCATTTTGCAGGTCCTGTACGGGCCTTTCTGGATACAGAAAATGTTAGACTGCTGCCCTGGCCAGCACTTTCTCCAGATCTCTCACCAACTGAAAACGTCTGGTCAATGGTGGCCTAGCAACTGGCTCGTCACAATACGCCAGTCACTACTCTTGATGAACTGTGGTTTCATGTTGAGGCTGCATGGGCAGTTGTACCTATACACGCCATCCATGTTCTGTTTGACTCAATGCCCAGGCGTATCAAGGCCGTTTTTACGGCCACGGGTGGTTGTTCTGTGTACTGATTTTTCAGGATATATGTACCCAAATTTAGTGAAAATGAAATCACATCTCAGTTCTAGTGTAATATATTTGTCCAATAAATACCCGTTCATCATCTGCAGTTCTTCTTGGTGTAGCAATTTTAATGGCCAGTAGTGTATTTTAATTCAGTACTATCATTCTCCTGACTGCTTCACACATTTTGCCATGCGTTCCGCTTCTGATTTTCTTATTCTACTTCTCTCATCTGATAAGGATTGATCGTGTTTGCCTCTTTCCGTGAATGTACTGGACCACAACTTGTTCCGTCTCTTGAGTGGTCGTCCAGGTAGTCGTTTCCGTTTAGTTCGTCCATGTTCGCAAATTTTAGGCGGTCCTGAAGGGGCCATCCTTTCCACATGATCCTTTCTACTTCTTTTTATTGTCCTGATCCACTTATTCATATTTTGTAATCCAAACTGTTTCCTTATCAATTGTTCTTTTGGCTCACATGGTTACTCAATGAATATGTCTTAGTACCTTCATTTCCACTGCCTCTAAGTTTTATCTCTTTCGTCTCTGCTCGAGTTTCGGCTGTGTATGCAAAAACAGGACGCACCATAGTTTCATATATTTTTATTTTCCCCTCAGTTGTAATAAATTTGTTTCTCCATACAGTGTTTTGCAGGCGTCGAGCTACCCTTACTGCTTTTGTTATTTGATTTTTCGCTTCGTTAAGTCCTCATAGCTGATAATAACAGTCCTTAGATTATTAATGCTTATCACTTGTTTAACTGACACACCATCTACTACTAACTTATATCGTACAGGTCCTTTTCTTTTTACCATACTCTTTAGTTTTTTAGTTGAGGTTTCCATTGTATGCTGCTTAACTGTTTTATTAAATTAGTGAAGTCAGCTTCGTAAATTATCCTTGGTATTTCCCATCAGTACAGCATCATCGCTATAACAAATAATATTTATGACTTTACTTCCCATATTGCAGCCCGGTTTCTTTCTTACATCATCAGTGATGTGGTCCACTCATCTCTGAATCCTTAATCCGTTTTAATCCTAGTTTTATTATCTGTATATGTATCTTCTGCGATTTTCACTAAATGTATCGGCACTTTCCTCTCGATTAAGGTTTGGTTTATTTAGGTTTGATTTATATCCTTTTCTCTAATTCTATCAAAGGATATTGACAAATCAACGAAGCACATGTTTTCCGTCTTATGAGATTCTATGGTTTTCTCGACAGTCTGTCTCAAAGCGAAAACAGCATTTATTGTGCTCTTGATTTTTCTGAGTCTTTGCGGATCTTGCATTATTTCTATGTAATTCTGCATTCTGTCTCCAATTATTGAGTTTTAACAGTTTTAAGGTGGTGACAAGCAGAATAATTCCTTTATAATTATCAAATACTTGCTTATCTCCTGTCTTATACGCTGGAATTGTAATACTTTCATTCCATTCTCGTGGTATCCTATCGTCCTTAATGATTCTATTAAACAAAGTATGGAGCTGTTCATATAATGTCTGCTTCCTGTATTTTATTAATTCATTATATATACCATGTGACCTCGGTAATTTTCTGTTTTTAAGACTTTTTATTGCAGTGCACATTTCCTCCGATGGGAAGTCTGTTTAATCGTCATTTTTTGTGCATTGGTCACTAGTTCCAATTTTCCCACGTCCTTGTACTGTAAATTAAAACAGTTTTTCCAATGAGTCTTTCCTACATTGTGTATCTGAATGTGTTCATTAAATCCTTCTTTTGCTCCTGGAGCATGCATCACACTTTCATTTGCGATCCATAAAGGTCTGGTTCCACACCTTTGATATATAGCTGCCAATAATCCTCTTATATTTTCCAAATATCCAAGTTCAGCTTCATGTGAATGATATTATACCCCGTATAATCGTCTTGGCTTAGACTGGATTTTTTTGTAGAATTTCAGACAACGTATCTTCTAAGGACCTCTTGACTAAATCTCGCATTCACTCTCCGAGTTTGCCAGAGTATAGAGGAAATAGGCATAGTTAGTTGTCAAATCATGCAAAAATATTTAAGTGACATGAGTAATGTCCGGGTTTCCATACAAGAGACACTCAGTGAAACTGGAGAAAATTTATTCCAAGGGTGAAAAAACTGGTTTTCACTTTCTGGGTGCTATTTACGACGGAGCGTATGGCTTAGCGACGCATGTGACATCAAATACTGAACTTTTCTGTTATTGCCACTTACAGTGACAACCATATTCATTAAGTAATTGTGAACCTGCGCAAGAACACAGTCTTTAATGTCTAAATACCACCTGCTTGTATCTGGCCTAAGTTGCGTAGAACCACCAACACCAGAACACAACGTGACCAAGAATGACTTAATGTTTTGTATACCGAATGTTTTGTAACTTTTAAGCATTTGCTACCGAGAAACTCACAAGCTGCAAATTTAAATGGACCTAGCAAACCACACTCAAGGCAGAGGGAATCGGGGAAAGTTAACAAGACACGTATATGATAAATCAGCTTCTACTCCCAGTCCCCCCCCCCCTTCTCCACCCCCTCCACAGTAGAACCATGTCAGGAGCGTAGCTGTAGCGGTATAAATAATAATAAAAAAATGGCTCCGAGCACTATGGGACTTGGACTTATCATCTGAGTTCATCAGTTCCATAGAACTTAGCAATACTTAAACCTAATTAATCTAAGGACATCACACACATCCAGGCCCGAGGCAGGATTCGAACCTGCGACCGTAGCAGTGGCGCGGTTCCAGACTGAAGCGCCTAGAACCACTTAGTCATAACTGCCGGCTAAATAATCGAGCTTTGTGGCTCAAAGCATGGGGCTCAAAGCATTCAGTCGCTCTGCGATTCAGTATCCTTCTTGAACTAGAGAGAATAATTGGCTTCTGAGTTTCAGAGAGCCCATGACTAACGCTGCCTACCTTTCCACTGATTAACTCATCGACTTCTAGCATGAGGTTTTCTATACTTGTGGCACGACACCTGCAGGACTTGGAGGAACCTCTCTGGTTCATGTACGTCGTGTCTAGCCAGGTACCGCCCTCTGAGGGGCCTTAGTCCATGGCAGACTTTCTGTCATCCAGCTGGAGAGAGGAATGCCCGTATGGCCTACAAGGCATCTAGATGTCAGCGGCCATGGTCTTGATTATCCTTGGGGAGTGATTGTGACACTGCTGCTCAGCATGAGGACATTCAGTGTAGGCTACCGCACCCAGGCACACGACGTAGGGGCAATGGGTACTCATAGGGTTTCGTAGCTGTCAAATCTCTAGAGAGCCAGAGCGGGCCGCGTGACTTGGCAATCTGTCGATCCACACGGCATCACGGCAGCAGCCGCCCGTGAGCGAGGACAAAAGATATCACCAGTGCGATCAAAGCGCCAGAGCATTCCACAAACGGCTGTATTTGCCAACGTGCTGCATATGGCTGCTTCAATAAACATCTATCAGCTCCACTACCGATTGCACGCCCCACCGTGAGTCTGCCCTCTCTCTCGCCGTTTCTCCCGACCGTCCTGACGCGTAGCGGCCAGATTAGGCCATGTCGTTAATGTAAAGAAAACTATGGCAGTGGTAACCCTCTGGTTGACTGGTCTGCTGAGCACTCGACGCACGTTGTTTTAACGCTAAAGATCGGGGAACGTTCTGATTGGCAGATTGGTTACAGGAGTGTCATCCTGACGTCTCCTTTCTGTTCTCCGATAACAGCCAGTCAACAGCAGCGACACGTAAGGTTCCCTCGAATGTCTCACATTGTTCATTGAACTTAGTATCAGTATCCCAGTAACACGACCTTTTCCATGACCTAAGTGGAATTTTAAAAAAAGCTTAGTGTGAGATGTTCTTTGGTGACTTACGTAAATTCATAGGACTGATGCATCCAATGAACAGGAAGCAGCAGAGGTTTACTGAGGCGGTTATGAGTACAGCGAGAAACGTCGTCTCTAGAGGCCACCGGAAGGACTACATCCCTGGATTCACTGTTGAATGGGGGAACATGTATGGGGAATTCCAGCAGAGATGGCGAAATTGTAAATGAATTATTTCGTAACCTCGATGCAGCGAGATGTGAAAACTGGTCTGAGACCACAGGATACTTGGATTTTAAAAAGTAAGTTCTGTACGCAACTCTATGTCAGCACTCCAAGAGCTGCCGGCCGAAGTGGCCGTGCGGTTCTAGGCGCTGTAGTCTGGAACCGCAAGACCGCTACGGCCGCAGGTTCGAATCCTGCCACGGGCATGGGTGTGTGTGATGTCCTTAGGTTAGTTTGGTTTAACTAGTTCTAAGTTCTAAAGGACTAATGACCTCAGAAGTTGAGTCCCATAGTGCTCAGAGCCATTTGAGCCACTTCAAGAGCTCCACAAGATCAAGAGCAAACAGTTGAGATTAAAAACAGCTCAAGAACGTCGAAACAGCCAGCCACACAGAAAACAACTAATATCTGTACTTCAGCATGCAAGAAATCAGTTACTCTTCAGGAAGTAGGAAAATCCCCTGGTTTCGATAGCATTCGTGCTCAGTTCCTTATACATTTCATTAACTATACAAGACAGTGGCTTGTCAGGTCTCTCACCGATACCTGACCGACCCAATATTCCCCATAAACTCAAGACAGTTAAGGTCATAGGCATCTTACAACTAGGAAAAAAATTATTCCCCGCAAAAGTAAAGACCAGCTGCATTGCTCAGCATGATTTGAAACCTTTGGAAAGGTTACCATGTAACAACAATAGCTATGAGATACTTATATCCAAATTGAACTGTCAGGGTTTTGTAGTCATTGAACTTTCCCGAATCCAGTTCTATCACCAAGAATGCTCATAGAATCAGGTTAATAAAAACAACTGAGAACGCCGACCGTTTTTATCGATCTTACACCAGCATACGACACAGGTTAGATGGGAATAATGCTAAAACTCATGAAGGGAGATCCTCCGTAAAACTGCCATCTACCTTGTCAGGGTCATGCTCTCTAACAGATGCTTCCAGTGACCATGTGCAGCTAACTGAGCACAAAAATCAAGCTGAACAGTGAAATTCCGCCATGATCTGTTCTGGCTGTTTGGTTTTTCAGCCTCTGTATAAATTAAAGCGAGGGATTTCGGTAGGAGTGGAGTTTGGCTGGGTATGTGTGCAAACGTTGACTCTTAACCAATGAAAGATATTTTTATTAACAATAATGAACAGGATTCAGCAGTCAGTCTTCCAAATTACATAACGCCAGCTATAACAATATAAAATTCCAGGAAAATAAGCTTTTGTTCTGAAATCCTAATAAAACAATGAATATTCAATCAGGAAATCTTAACCTAACATACATATATCATCCCATAAAAGTACTTCGCCCCACTGAGATATACTTGAAAAAACGAGGCACTCAGTACAACCTACAACAACACACACAATTCAACAAGGTACTACAAGGACTCCCCACTACAACACCTTATGCAAACATAGGCAGATAACAAGGACAACATACACAACGTACAGTAATGTAATAGCCAAAGGTGCATCAGTTATTAAGACAAACAGGAAGGCAACGTGAATCATTAAAGCTTATCACTAAAATACGATTCCTCAGATATCCAGACCTCTAATGGCCTCACTGTGTATCGTTAAAGTACTTATAAAAAGTACTGTTTCTCAAATTATAGGCCAAGTAGCATCTGCACCATGTTTTCTCGAGTTCCAAACCTTGGCAATACACAACTGCCACAAGACACTCGAAGGTCAGCACAAAAAAACCATAAGTCACTCTTACGCACAATCTTCCAATGATCATAATGGAAAATACTCTTCCCCAGGCACTTCCTGGCTCCTAGCATGCATATCCTCTTAACATACTGAGGCAGACAATGCCTGCTGCTCCTACCAAACAATACTTCACTTTGACAGCAGGCCACAGACACTGTTGATCGTTGGGAACTGCCTCGCTCCCTCCACGCTGTTTGCTCCAAGTGGCACTTTTGAGTTCCACGAGAATGTGTTCGCTTCCACAGGCGGATTCCATCTCCTGTATCACCATGGCTGCCTCACGACGACCACTGGTCGCCCTTCATCCGTCAAAGGTAACCGTACAGACAAGAGCACATCCTCGGCGGACCCCATCGACACGTCTACATCTACACCTACATTTATACTCCGCAAGCCACTTGACGGTTTGTGGCGGAGGGTTGTTCAGGTGCCACATTGTGATCCTCCCTTCCATGTTCCATTCGCGAACGGCCCATGGGAAGAATGATTGTTGGTAAGCCACCTGTGTTAATTGAAATTTCTCGGATACGATAAAGTCTCGGTCATCGCGCTAAGTCAGCTCCGAGAGATGCTCTGCAGATTTGTCTATCTCTTTTATGGTGATCCGGCCCTGGCTCGCAAAAAATGTGGGCGATTCCGTTCTGGTCTTGCAGTTGCACCGCGACAGCTAACCTCGGCGTAGTGTTCCAGTTGACGATTCACTCTTACTCCCACCATGTGGCGCAATTGGAGTGCAATACCTGCCCTGGCGTGAAGAACTGGGGATTTGGGAGTTCAAGTTTACCGTAAGTACCTTATCCATGGCAAAATCTGATGTGCCTGAAACCACCTCACTGCAATGTGAATATGCCAACGGTTACGGCCTTGTTCTATGTTTTAATGATATAGATGCTATGAAGCACATAATGAAAAAAGTACTTAAAAGATATCATGCATGACTTCCGCCAATAGAGGCTGCAACAAATACCACAAAGACAGAAGTTTCTACGTTCTACCTCAACAACAAAACTAACACAGAAACAAATATTCCATTTGAGAACAAACTTACAGAGGGCCGAGTAGAGACATAACTGCGTGAAGTCACAATAGTTATTGGGAACCTGTGAAGTGTCTTCGACGCTATAGAACCCTTATTAGAGTCCAGTCATTTAATCACAATGTTTGCAAGTTGTTATTCTTGTGTACCAGCCTCAGCTGTTGCTCATTCAGTTGCGTGATGGATTCTAGCTGACATCAGTTGAGTCATCTGAACTTCTGCACGTCCAGGAGAAGACGTCAGTGACGCTGAGTCTATTTAGAAGACCTGTTGAATCTTCTAAGCTGTCTAGCACGAAGTGATCCTCGGATCGGTGCTTGAGTGTCCTCAGTCCCACTCCGAATTCTATGATGACTTTCGATGACCCATCCGCGATGTACCTGGTGTCGGTAGCCATGTGCTCGGTTGATCTTCTGCTTACCCCAGCTAGGTTTCAGCACCCAAAAGTGCCTGAGTGTTGAATAGGACTGTGGAGGTCATGTTGCTGGCTTCCCTGTTGAAGTTCCATGCTGGCAGCACTCTGAAATGTGGGGTTATTGGAGGACAGTCAGTTCCTCTAACAGTAGATGAAAGGCGACGAGCAGGATGAAGTTCCTGAAATGGAGACCATCATCTCATCTTTGGCCAGTGGATTGTCCTGGAGCTATAGGACTTTATTAACAACAGTATTGTAACCATGGAATCGAGTGCTTTATTGTGAAAGCCATCGATCTCAATCACAAACGTCTCATGAGAGCTGGAGACCTGGGGTATTTGGAGGGAGTTGTTGTGAGGCTTGGTTCATAATGACTACGTGTATCCTTTTCCTCTTTATTCACTTAACAGCCTGTTGGATGCTACATTAGTTTCTCTGTATCTGCTCTTGTGAAAGACATAGTTTCTTTCAGCTTGTCTTACGAGCTAACAAAGATGCCTCTAATGCATTCTGTCAAAGTCTCCTTTTTGCTAAATGTGTAATTTCACTTGGGAGACAGTGATGTATTGTGTTGACGACCTAACAGCCTGTGGGCTGCTACATTAGTTTCTCTGTATCTGCTCTTGTGAAAGACATAGTTTCTTGCAGCATTTCTTACGAGATAACAAACATGCCTCTCCTGCATTCTGCCAGAGTCTCCTTTTTGCTAAACGTATAATTACACTCTGGAGACAGTGACGTATTATGTTGACGAACTAACCCACTTTTTATGATAAATTCAATAGTTATTGAGTTTTCAGTGATGTTATTGTTATTTGTAGTGTAGTGAGTCTATTTAGCAGACCTGTTGAATCTTCTAAGCGTTCTGTCCATGAAACATATTCTTCGGTTCCCTTTCCCAAAACATCAGTCTGATTGTTCAGCTTAAGTTATTCGTCTTTGAAATCTTTAAGCCTTTACATTTGTGTCATATATGATGAAACCGAAATTTAACTGCTGCTTTTTAGTACTTCTCGTCATTCTTAGTCGAATTCCACTTTTCGCACGTTACAGATATCTTGCTAAATCGTTTTGCAACAGATTTTCATTATCTGATGACTTTACAAAATGATAAATGACAGCACATCTGCTGACAAACTAGACACTTTTCTGATTGCGTCTTTAAGTATTTATTTACATATAGCAGGAGCAGTAGAGGGCCTAAAACACTTCCTTGGATAACGCCAGATATCGCTTCTGTTCTAGTCGATGTCTTCCGTCAGTTACTACGAACTGTGACTTTGTGACAGGAAATTACAAATCCAGTATTACCACTGAGACGCAACTGGTAATGATCGTTCTGTGATTATATCTAAAACAAGTGAATTGTACACCAATCTCTTTCTTCCACAGACAGTCTTCTTCAAACTCGTGCATTAAATGACACAAAATGCTCTATTCAAAAACAAAGTAATAAATTAAATAATAATAATAACAACTGTGGGAAATAAAAGCTTTAAAGCGAGACCAAAACTTGACTATAGTTAGTGGATTTAGTTTTTATTACAGACTGTACTGACTAGCGTGGGGAACAGCGTTAAACGAGTGTTTTGACTGAAGACCTCAACAAAGAATCTTCAGCATATGACAGTGTCTCTGGTCGAATTAGACCGTTAACAATGAACCACTGGAGGAACTATTAAATACATAGAAACACACACATATACGTCTAGTTGTTTTAACCTCATCCTACCAACTACAGCCTACAGCGCACGACAGTAAAAACAAGCGTAATCCAATAAACTACCATGATGGTAAATAAGGGAAACGAGTCTTTAAGTACATCGTCTGGCCAGTTTTAGTACAGTGAATAAAAAATACCCTCCAACATACACTGAGGCGACAAAAGTCACGGGATACTTCCTAACACAGTGATGGTCCTCCAGTTCCCCGAGTGTAGTGTTGCAACCCGAAGTGGCATGGGCTCACCAAGTCTTTGGAAGTAAGTAAGAAACAGAGAGTCATGCTGCCTCTATAGTCGTCCATAATTCTGCGAAATAATTGCCGGTGTAGGATTTTGTACACGAACTGACCTCTCGATTATGTCTCATGTATGTTCAATGCACATATATTGTGCGACGCGATAGGCGTCATAACGCAGAGCTGCTAACGCCACGCAAAACTATATCAGACATTTCATTTGGTGTTTCGTGTGAATGCCTTTCCAGTTCCATACATTCAGCTACTAAATTGTCAACGTTTTTTAAGCGTAAGTCCTATCCTGTATGTACTTCCACTTAAGTTACAGACGATTGATTCTAATGAGTACTTCGTTCTTTTATAAAGGAAGAGATTCCACGTTGTGTAACATGTGCAGAAATTTTAAATATTCGAAAGAACACATATCACTTTGTGAACAGTTTCTTTAATGTTAAATCCAAGCTTCTGAGATGCGGTATTACAGGAGGTCGCTAAAATTTCACTAATTCCCACTGTATCTAACTTCAACTGATCCATTCCCCTTTTCAAATTTTCTAATCTACTTGCCCAATTAAGGGAGCTAACATTCCACCCTCCGATCAGTAGAATGCCACTTTTTGTTTTGCCTGATGACGACATCCTCTGGAGTAGTCCCTACCCGGAGATCTAAATGGCTGTCTATTTTATCGCTGTAATATTTTACCCAGAAGAATTCATTATAAGTCTTTTATTTATTGCAAGAAATTCAATGCCGACTAGACGACTACACGATACTCGGAAAAATACTTACGTAACATTTGTGCTTATTTGGACCACACGAGAGCTCAGGACACAATGAGCGCAAGTTAAGAATTTAATATTACTAAGCAGTGCGTGCGAAGGATTTTTTCAGTAAACTTTTGTGCAAAACTATAGAGGAGTAGAAGCTCTAACTTTAATAGCACACCACAGCCACAAGACGAGTATTGATCAGTGTTGAAAACATTAGAATACCTACACTACAGAAAGTAGTACGGATGTTTTAATTTCACAACTGCTGAAGGGTACTAAATTTGGTGTGGTCCAAATTAGAAATTTGTGTTATTCACGCTTTGAGAAACGAATTCCAAGAACAATTACTAAACAAGCTTCATTATCTTTCCGAAAAAGCAAATGGAGTTAGTGTCCACTGAACTGGCAAAAAGAAATTCAGTTCCAGAAGTAGTTAGCAAAGTTAAAGGTATTTCCAAAGGGGGTATCAGAGTTAAGGACATTCTGGAAGAAGTTATTTAAGGTAAGCGTATTTCGGAAGAAGTTCGTAAAATCAAGGACATTTCTGAGAACGAGGATAACATACCACGGAGGAACTAGATAGGTTGAAGAGGGTGAAGGGTGGTGGGGAATGGGAAGTGGCAGTTAGCAAGAAGGCAGCTAGGACGAGGACGAGGTATTCAGACAGTTATACTTTGCGTCTATGCAATTGATTTGACCAACAATCAGATTTGAATGGAGAGAGCATCTTGTAGCTGTAGATGTAGACAACGTGCAGCAGTCCTGAGCAGTTAGGAGGCCTAGGTCAGTTGCGAACCTAACAGAAAGTAGAAGGCTGCTGCTAGGTAGTTCGCATGTGTGAGGTGTGGGCCAGCAGTTGCAGGAAGTGTTGGACAGTGAGTAGCAGATCACCAGCATGGTGAAGCCTGGTGCAGGGTTATGTAGGCACTTTACGAAGGAGGATCAAGTAGCGATAGTGGGTGGAGCGGGGAACAGTCTTGATAGGGACGGGGAATATGATGAAGGTAGTGATAGCTACTCAAACTGGTGGCACTAACGTGAATTTTGTGCAACTGTTTCAGCGTCATGTTCGGCCTCGTCTTAATGCGGCTGTTAGATGCGTTAACATGGGGCTGGAGATGGCGCTGTTGGCAGAGGGCATGGGTCGTATTTCAGCGGTGCCACTTGAGTGTGTCAGTAAATCTGGAGTCGGCTGCTGTGAGCGAGCGGTTCTAGACGCTTCAGTCCGGAACCACGCTGCTGCTACGATCGCAGGTTCGAATCCTGCCTTGGGCATGGATGTGGGTGATGTCCGTAGGTTAGTTAGATTTAAGTAGTTCTAAGTCTAGGAGACTGATGACAGATATTCCCATAGTGCTTAGAGCCATATCAACCATTTTTTAAGTAAATCTGGTTTCACTAGGCATGTCCTCCACTTCAATAGGTATAGGAAGGGGAGGCTGGCAAAGGCTATAGGTGGCTGTGTAGTGGGTGGTGGTGGGATCACTCATGGAAAAATTCCTGTAATAGTTGATGTTAGAGATGCATCTTTTTCAGATAGAAGTCAGCTGATAGATATACCTGCTTAAAGGAAGTCTCTCTAACTAAGGGCTTACCTTCAGAGGACATCATGTTTCCGAGTAGAGAAGGAATTAACATATTTCATCAAAATGTAAGAGATATTAAAGTTAGTGAACTGCTTATAAATGTTGACTCTGTAATTATTGGTATATCGGAAATACTTAAATAATTTGACGATTCAGACCCTTCATTTACCAGGATACAGATTAGCGGGCTGTTTTTCAAGGAGTTGCTTGCCGATGGGGGAGTGGCTGTGTACTTAAAAGACAGTATTCCATTTGAGTCCATAGACAAATCGCGGCACTGCACTGAACAGATATTTGAATGTTGTGCAGGGGCAGTTGAATTTAGTGAAACTAAATTTTTAATTGCTGTTGTTTATAGATCCCTTAACTCTGACTTCAGAGAATATCTGCTCGATCTAGAGAGGGTTCTTGATTCACTTTACAGGGAGTATGAGAAATTAATTATATGTGGTGACTTCAAAATAAATTTTCTATATGGTGGTGCAAGAAAAAGGGATGTTGGTAGATCTCCTAAATTCATGTGATCTGATGCAGACTCTGTATTTTCCAACTAGGGTACAGGGGAACAGTAGAACAGCCATAGACAATATTTTAATTCATTCTTCATTACCAGGTGAGCATTCTGTTAGTAAAAGAGTGTATGGCCTTTCAGACCATGATGCAAAAATTGTAACTCTAAAAGGCTTTTGTACTCAAACAAATGTCACATATAATTACAAACTATGTACCAATGTTAATACAACAGCAATAGAAAGTATTTCAAAACTCATCAAGGAACAAGAGTGGCAGGATGTTGATAGTGCCAATAACGAAGATGACAAATATAATGCTTTCCTTAACACATTCCTCATGCTTTCCATTAGAAAGTTCTAAACGAAGTACTAGCATAAAAGACAGCCCAGGTGGCTGACTAGTAGGATAAGGATATCATATACAACAAATGGGGTATTATATAAAAATATTGGAAATAGTCACAATGAAGCTACAGTACCCAATTACGAACAGCACTGTAAGCTGCTTACATATGTTATTAGGAAGGCAAAGGGTATGTGGTATGCAAGTAGAATAGCTAATTCACAGGATACAATTAAAACTGTATGGTCAGCTGTGAAGTGTCTGGTCAGCAGCACAAGGTCGATGATATAAAGTCAGTTCATAGTAAAAATATTTCTGTTACTGATAAATCACATATATGTACAGTATTCATCAATCACTTTCTGAGCATTGCTGGTGAATTAAATAAAAGTTTAGTTTCTACAGGAAATCAGATAACTCTTTTTGAGATTGATGAGTGAAAAACTCCTCTGTGATACAGACAAGTGGAAAGGAGATTGATTCAGTAATTAAATTACTGAAGACTAAGGACTCTCGTGGATATGATGGAGTGCCTATTAGAATATTAAATTACTGTGCTCCACATGTTAGCACTATACTTAGCCTTATTCATAATTTTTCATTTAGGAATGGTCGGTTCCTTAAACGATTAAAGTACTCAGTGGTAAGGCCAATTTATAAAAAGGGAGAAATGGATAATGTAGACAATTTAAGAACTAGTTTTATGCAATCAGTGTTTTCTTAAACTACTGAAAAAGCTGTGTATATAAGGATAATCGATTATTTTGTATCACACGATTTGCTATAAAATGTACAGTTCGGATTTAGAAATCGTTTAACAACTGAAAATGCTATATTCTCTTTTCTCTGTGAGGTATTGGATGGGTTAAAGAAAAGGTTCCAAAGCCTAGGCATATTTTTTTGATTTAGCTAAGGTATTTGATTGTGTTGATCACAAAATATATTGCTCCAGATGTTGGACCATTATGGAATATGGGGAATAGCTCACCATTGGTTCACCTCTTAATTTATCAACACACAGCAGAAGGTTATCATTCAAAGAGTTGAGAATGGCTGTGGTGTGGGGTCTGAGTGGGGTACGGTAAAGTGGGGGTGCCCCTATGATCAGTGTTGGGACAACTCCTGTTCCTTATTTACATAATTGATAAGCGCTCTAATATTATGGTTGTCTCTAAAATATTTCTGTTTGCTGATGAGACTAACTTAGTAAAGGATGTTGTGTGTGACATTGTCTCAGTTTCAAATATTGCAGCTCATGACCTAAGTTAATGGCTTGTAGAAGATAAACTAACGCTAACTCACAGTAAGACGCAGCTTTTACGGTTCTCCTGTAACCTTTTCTTTTTTTCTTGCAGCTGCATTCCAGTCTCCTATGACTATTAGATTTTCATTTCCCTTTATGTAGTTTCAATATCCTCATATACTTTCTCTGTCAATTCATTTTCAGCTTTCGACGTCGGCATGTCTACCTGAGCTATCGTTGTCGGTGTTGGTTTGCTGTCGATTCAGATAAGAACAACCCTATCACTGAACTGTTTACTGTAACACACTCTTTGACCTATCTCTCTATTCATAACGAATTACGCTCCTGTTATACCATTTTCTGCTGCTATTGATGTTACCCTGCACTCATATGATCAGAAATTCTTGTCATCTTTCCATTTCACTTCACTGACTCCAACTATACCTAGATTGAGCCTTTGAATTTTCCTTTTCAGATTTTCTAGTTTCCCTACCATGTTCAAACTTCAGACATTCCACACCCAAACACGTAGAACGTTATCCTTTCGTTCATTATTCAATCTTTTTCTCATAGTCACTTCTCCATTGGCAGTCCCCTCCCAGAGATCCAGACGATGGACTATTGCCAAATTTTTCACAATGGAGAGATCCTATGACACTTCCTCAATTACAGGCCGTATATCCTGTGGATACACATTATGTCTCTTTAATCCAGTAGTTTCCATTGCCTTCTGTATCCTCATGCCATTGATTATTGCAAATTATTCCCCCTTTAGTGGAATTTTCACACCCCAAGGACAAGAGAGTGCCCTGAACCTAGGTCTCCTCTCCACCCTTTTTTAAAAGACCATTGGCAGAATGAGGTTGTCTTCTTTTGCTGGAAGTCTTCGGCCACCAATATCTAGGAGGAATTATAATCAAAGGTTTGGAGAATATGAAACAAATCTTGACAGCAAGGTCAATAATATGTTAGACATATTTGACACAGCACATTCGCCAGAAACTAAAATGTAGCCATGGTTTCTGGTATTGATTGTAAAATGATTGCTGTATCAAATTCGAATGGGAGGAATTAAAATGGATATCCAATCCATGCCGAGTTATTAGGTGAACTAATGTAAAGTGAGTAGGGCAGTAAAAAGCAGCCTAGTCATGCAGACTATTCAAAGGAACGGATTGTAAGTCCACATACTTTAATGGAGATGACATTGTTTCAGTCAATGATGTGAGTGGCCGCAGAACGGAATCTAGCTACTTACACAACTGAAGATGGTGAGCTAAAACATCATCAGATTGCAACATTCACAAAAAGAATGAAATATCCCAATGGAATATATTACCAGAGCTGTAGGGCCATCCACAAAATTAAGTAAGAGGATACATTAAGGAGATGCTACATTGTGAGCTGCTAAAATGGCAGATGGTTACAATAAATATAACAGGTTTCAGAAAGCTTATGTACAAAAATCTTGGTGTAAGGGAATATGTCAGAGAGTAAATTTTGAGCCATACCATAGAGGACTATGAGGGGTAATTAATGTATACAAAGAAGGATAGCAATAATGGTCACAGATTTCTCTTATCATTCGGTGAGTATGAAGAGCATGTTGCTAAAACTGAATGGCAGACACTTGAAGACAAATGGAAATCATTCACTGAAAGCCTTCTTATAACAGATTCAAAAACCGTCTTTGACTATGGAATCCAGGAGTATTGTACATCTCTATGCTTATTACTCCTGTAGATGTTGTCTTTGATAGTTTAAACTAGTTATCCTATACACACATGTGTTTAAACAATCACACCTCCCATGCTCCATATGTGAATGGAACACGATGAAGCCCTAATAAGAAGTGCAGAGGGAAAGTGGGGACGTACCCTCTGGCATTTAATATATAATAAACAGTCGCCTACAGAGTACAGTTGTAGATGTAGAACTTGAAAACATTCGTATAATGATTCTGAATTAATTATTTTTATACCCAACCTCTAGTAGACAGCATGGCTCTAGACCACCTAAGTACACAGTATCTTAGCCTGCAGTTAAATCAGCAATATGACCGAAGTTTCCTGGCGTCAGTTTCAATAGACGAATTTAGAGCTAAGACCAGATAACAGTTCAATCTGAGTTCAACCGCTGTGGGGGTACTACTTTGTGTATAAATGTATGTTACATTCCGCTGTAAATTAACCTTTCTAATATTTTACGATATAACTGGGTAAATTTATTAGACGATAACTTCTTCTGATGCTACTAGATTGGTCTCATTTTAGAATTGATAGGTTATGTGCTATTTTAAATTGTTGCGGGATTCTCCCAACATTACGACTATAATAATGGAACTTTCTGAGCCTTGGTTTAGGTGGTCAAGACACAATTATAGTAAACTCAGGATAATAAGACATTCGATAAAACACCCATGCTACTAGTGATGCTGTAGAAGGAAACAAATTATAGGGAAAATCATACATTGAAATTAAGGAGCAAATATCTGAAGACGCTGCATGTAGGCGCTACTGTGAAATGAAGAGGTTGGTGCTAGAAAAGATGCAGCATCAAACCAGTGAGAAGACTTATAAGCAAAAAAACAAAATCGATAACTGGCGTATGAGGTTAATTTCTCTATATGACATTTTATCCAAGCCCTCAACAATAAGTGCTTTACAATAAACGCATTTTGTGAATTTCAGAATGATGGCTGCTTTATTTATACTAATGAAAATGATGAAACATATGGTGTTCCATCAGTATGAGTCACTTGAGAAAGAGATCAAGAAACAAAGGTATTATTTTCAGCTTTATGTCACACCAATTACTTACTGATAATATACCTTACGTAGATTTCGACAGTCTTGGTTACTTTTCATATGGCCCAGCTGTTTTCTCATCACCTGACCTTCGAACGTAAATGAAAATGGATGAATTATTTTGTTTCAAAAGGTGAAACTCCAAGCTGTCAGATGGGATTCCCAACGTAATGGTTATGGTAACAGTAATGGAAATAACAGAATGTAAGACAATGTGAAACTTCCTGGAAGATTAAAACTGTGTGCCAGACCAAGACTCGAACCTGACAGCGATCACTCCGCTGCAGAGTGAAAATCTCATTCTGGAAAGATAATGTGAATTGGATGTCAAAACTTTGTTTTTACGACTTCAAGTATTGCAGCGTGGATCTTGTTGTTTTGTCTAATCCGGATTACTTCGTATGTCGAATATACTTATAATCAGAATTTTACTGTCGATTGTAAAGCTCATCATGACCTACACCCTTAGGAGAGAGGAGAGGGTCAGTAAATAGCACACAAACTTTCCAAGGACTCGTCCCAACATGGATATACGGTGGTTAAAGGAACCACTGTGAATGTATATGTGGATTGACGGACGGGCATTTGAATTACTATTCTCCCGAATGCGGGTCTAGCGCCTTAACAACCCTATATACCAGAGATGCTCATCTAACGACGTAAATTAAATTATGTGCCACCCACTACACAAAGTGAAAGTCCATAAAATAATGTTCCAGATGAAAATTTTAACAGTAGCAACTGTAAGCATTTTAGAATGCTTGTTGAAGATCACAACTAAGAATAACTCAGACACTTTTTGGGAAGTACATGTGTGAGAACAGTTTCGTCGTTTTCCCCCTTTTCGAGCAACATACGCAAAATAGCGACTCCTGAGAGTGTTCTGTAGTTCACTGGGAGTGAATTTGTGGTTTCAGTACGAATTGCCTTTCGTTTAAAGCACGGTTGTGATCCCCATGAGGACAAAAAATCTGCCGATGTAATTGGAAAGGATTGGAAGTGGGTGTAAAGGGAACGGGAGAAATAACAGGAGAACAACATGTGTCTGAGAAAGATGTAGACCATGCTAGAGCATCTTTGTAGTCCTGAGAGATCTGTTCTGAAAGCAAGTTTTGAACTTCGGTTGCAGAAGACGATAGTGTTGAATGTTTTACCAAAACATTTACTCATGTGTACATTTTCGTTGCAGTTGGTACATGCTAAAAGCCAGGTGACCACATTGTTCGTTATAATTTTTGGGGTAAATGATGCAGTGGAAAGATGACCTTCCTCATCATATGGCGTTGACCAATGAGGCAACTTTTCATCTGAGTGGCAAGGTAAATACTCATAATGTTGGTATCTGTATTTCAAAAGTTCCTGAGGAACGTGTACAATATCAGAGACATGGCCCAATGTTCAGTTTTTTATGCGCTGTGTCCCGAACTCAAGCGTACAAAAAATTTTCTTTCTTTTTAGGCTGAAAGTGGTGTAAAAGTGGTGGCTAATCTGGATATGTCGCAAGTGTGGCTCTTTCCCCAACTAAAAGGGGAACCTGAAATTTTCATTTGGCAACAAGATAGAGCCCTTCCCCATGGGCATCTGCTCGTACAAGAGCAGTCCCTGACCATTGGATGGGTCATTATGGTCAATATAAAAGATTTCTTTTCCATTGTTCTCCATGTTCACTTGACTACATGTCATGCGATTTTTTCCTTTAGGACTTTATTACAGATTGTGTCTATGTTCAGCCATGACCTAATGATTTGACACAATTGAGACACAGAATTGAAGAGGCCTGCGTTACTCGGGACATGTTAACAAAAGTATGGAATGAACTGCATTTCAGGTTCGGTGTGTACTATTGTAAGTAGGCTGTTTATGTTTTCGTATTGGCAACGTTACGTAGCGCTCTGTATGACAATCACTGGCTGTGCTGTGTGCAGTCTGTGGCTAGTTTGCATTGTTGTCTGCCATTGTAGTGTTGGGCAGCTGGACGGAACAGCGCATAGCGTTGCACAGTTGGAGGTGAGCCGCCAGCAGTGGTAGATGTGGGGAGAGAAATGGCGGAGTTTTGAAATTTGTAAGACTGGATGTCGTGAACTGCTATATATATTATGACTTTTGAACACTAGTAAGGTAAATACATTGTTTGTTCTCTATCAAAATCTTTCAATTGCTAACTATGCCTATCAGTAGTTAGTGCCTTCAGTAGTTTGAATCTTTTATTTAGCTGGCAGTAGAGGCACTCGCTGTATTGCAGTAGTTCGAGTAGCGAAGATTTTTGGTGAGGTAAGTGATTTGTGAAAGGTATAGGTTAATGTTAGTCAGGGCCATTCTTTTGTAGGGACTATTGAAAGTCAGACTGCGTTGCCCTAAAAATATTGTGTGTCAGTGTAAGCACAGTCATGTAAAATTGTTCAAAGGGGACGTTTCATATGTCGACCTTTAGCCAAGGATACCTCACTGGAATCTTCTGATTTTTTCTTGTAGTTTGTGTATTTAGTGTAGCTTTGTTTATTGCTAGCGCATAATTGTAGAGAGAATCTCCTTTGTAGTTGCAGTCTTTCACTGTTGTACAGTTGTGGCATGCATGTAGATTTGCACCAAGAACTTCGCAGCTGCGCTTGCAATTAACTAGATATTATTTTTAGCACTATGTTCATGTGTTCTCTTAATTTTGCTCTTCAAATTGTGCTTTTCTGTGTTATCGTGTGAAATATTGTGACAATAATGGCGTGTGAAAAACGTAACACTAGGCTCCAAAGTAAACTGAGAAATAATAGTGACGACGAGCGTAGCTTACCAACACCACTGTGTAATGAATGAACAGACATTCAAAGTAGTAATTTGGTAATTGTGCATAGGGAAATGGAGCGGGCGTCAAATAGTGGTGTAGACAGTGTAACAGGTAGTGAACAGGGAAGCATTATCGATCGATCGGTCGGCAACAGCTCTCGTCAGGAATCGAGAATGACAGAACACTATATTGCAAATACTGTAGACTCAGGTTTTGGGTTCTCACCGTTTTCTCAAATGAGTCAACACACATTTTCCGCTTGTCAAAATGTGAATGTTGCCGGTGCAAATTCACTGCCGAAGAGCACTCAGTAACATGTTTCAGACACCAGTGCATTGTTATTACAATTAATGCAACAAATGGGACAAAAGCTTCAACAGTTAGACACAATGGAACAGAATCAGAGACAAACACAGCAAAAGCTTCAAAAGTTAGACACAATGGAACAAATGGTTCAAATCGCTCTGAGCACTATGGGACTTAACATTTGAGGTCATCAGTCCCCTAGAACTTAGAACTACTTAAACCTAACTAACCTAAGGACATCACACACACCCATGCCCGAGGCAGGATTCGAACCTGCGACCGTAGCGGTCGCGCGGTTCCAGACTGAAGAGCCTTTAACCGCGTGGCCACACTGGCCAGCCAATGGAACAAAATCAGAGACAAACACAGCAAAAGCTTCAAAAGTTAGACACAATGGAACAAAACCAGAGACAAACACAGCAAAAGCTTCAAAAGTGAGACACACTGGAACAAAATCTTCAAAAGTTAGACACAATGGAACAATATCTTTGGAAGTTAGACACCACGCTTGAACAAACACGTGAAGATTTAACTACTGAGTTACATAACATTGAATCGAAATGTCAAAAAGTCTGTAATGACGTAAAAACACAAATTTGTGAGCATTTTCAACCTATTTTTTCGCGGCATGAAAATGCATTACAGACTCACGAAGCAGCCATAAAAGAACTGCAAACTATTGTTCATGAAAATCATGAGACCTTGCAAGCTAAAATTGACTCAGTTGCATCTACCGATTTGGTTACGCTACTTGCAAAAACTCAGGAAAACTTAAAGGACACAGTAGATACTCTGAACATTGGTTCAGAAAGACACATGGATGAAATTAGTTCATTATCAGAGAAAGTAGTCGATTTTTCGGATCAGCTAAATAATTTATCTACAAAGGTAGATGACGAGCTGAATGACACAAGACCTGTAGCCTTCACTGACACTGAAGAGTATGAACAAATTAGAAAATTCAAACAAAATCAAAATCAAATCAATACACAGTACAAAAGAGAAATCCAGGAAGTACAAGATCAGTTGGCACAAGTAATACAAGATTTACATATTTCAGAAGACACTCGCGCGCCAACACGGGAAGAGAAACTTAGAAATACGGAACAGGCACAAAATAATAACACAGCGCGTTTCGGAAATTATGAAAGAAATTGGCAATGTGCACCAAATTTTGAGATGCAACCGCCGACACGACGTAACAATGACCGATTCGCGACTCGCCGACACGATGATTTTGACTATAAGCTGTTCTTTACTACACGTAAATTCAAAATATTTCAGAATTCTGGCAACGACATTCATCCACAAGCATGGCTTCATCAATTCTCTCATTGTTTTCCTCCCAACTGGTCATTAGAGCACAGATTGGAATTTATGTGTGGCTACTTGGAGAATGAACCAGTTGTAAGAATGCGATCGGTCATTCACGATTGTCACAGTGAAGGAGAATTTTATCATGCCTTCCTCTCAGCATATCGGTCTCAAGCTACACAAGACCGAGTAAAACATAGCATCATGATGATGAAACATTTCGAACAATCTGAATTTTCCAGTCTTGTGAAATATTTTGAAAACATGTTGCACAAGAATCAGTACCTGTCAAACCCATACAGCCCCTCAGAACTCATCCGCATTTGCTTAATCAAATTACCTGAACATTTACAACATATTATTTTCGCAGGACGTTGCAAAGAAGACATCGAAGCTTTTCAGAGACTCTTACAAGAACTAGAAATTGACACTGACAATCGCGGAACGCGAAAACAGGAACACAACACTTACAGGTCACATCCGTCGCAATTCTGTGACGAAAGAAATAATAACTGGACACGACAAGGCTATTCTCACAACACAAATCGTGAGCAAAACAGACACCACCCATATGACAACCGTTGGCAGAGTAGTAATAGTTACAGAGAAATATCGCATTTCCGTAGTAATGAATATGACAGAGATAACCATATAAACAGGCAATATGGCAACCACAACTATTATTATAACGGGAGACAGAATTACTTCAAACGCAACAGTTCAGCACACAGTTACGATTCCGGGAGATATTCTCCACCTCATGACCGACAAACAAGAAACTATGTAAACTACTGACAAAACGACAGACCTGAATTCCATCAGAACTGGCGGGATTCAAACAGAACAGAGCACTCTCAACAAGGTGAATTTGCGGAAGTTAGGTCTCCTAATCCCAATAACGATGTGCGCCAACAAAGGAACAGACAATGACTTGCACTGCAGGCAGCCGCATGCGCCAGCTGGCTCAGAGAAAAATAATATAGACGCTAACCTTGAGAAAAATTCCAGTATTCCTACCGACGTATACCGTATGATAATTGCGTTAAACTTCAAACTTTGCATACTAGGAAGAGTAAAGGTTTACGCCACATTTCACATGTAAAACCGTTTATTGAAAGATAATCTGCCTTTTAACTTTGTCTTTGCCATAAAATTTATCACTTCACGTTACTAGTACTCCTTTTCAATCTTAGAAACTGTTAACATGCAACTATGTTTTAAAGTTAACTATCCAGTCAAGAACCAAGAGAATTTATTTAAACAGAAATTACGAATGCATTGTTATAGTGAACACACGTCACAGTGTTATTGTGTGTGTACATTCTTGCTTGTTAGTTGCACGATTACGTGACGACTATAAGGCTCACATACTTAAAACATTTACCAGTACTGCTAATGAGATTTTAATGCAACATTTTGGTTTACTTGAAAATACATTCTGGATTAAAAGTACTTTCAGTGAAATACCAGATGACACAGTGATTAGATTATGTGACAGCTACACGATTTTATCACGACGCTACTAATGAGTGACAATTTACAATGTAGCTTTTGCAGTGTTTCTGTTTTATATCTGCACAGTTTTTCTGTATTATTCTGGAAAGTAAAACATGTTTTAGTAGTAACTTTTGTGGTATAGCTACAATGAGACAGCCTTTTCTGTAGCACAACAATACATTACTGCACAGTACTTTCTTCATGATGGCAATAGGCATAATAACTAAGATATCTATATGCAAAGCATTTCACTTTTGTTTATCATGAGGTAAGTACATTGACTTTTGCGGAACTTAGCTTTTGGAGGACGGTTACTACGACACTTCCACTGAGATTATGTTACAACAAGGCGAACAATTTAGTGCTACAGGACACGCATTTGAGTGATTAATTTTGTACTTAAAACATTTATTTTTAAAGATTTTTGAATTACAATGATACAAAGGATATCTGTGATACATTTCATTCCATTGCTGTAATCTGTAACACCTACGGGTATAATTACATTAATCCTCATAGGGATACATGCTTACTTTTTGTACCATGTGTTTCGCAAGCACAAGGAGCCCTAGCTAATATGGTATTTGCTTATACAACTTTACACATCGGTACCATATTTCCCTAACACAGAATTACACAGCTATCTGATTATTTAACAGAGACACAAACATTTTTAACGATGTATATGACACATGTTTACGAAATTACACAGTTGGATAACTTCACACCTATAAAATTGTATTTTGTCTGTACTTTGTGAACTGTTCATATATTTTTCGGAACCATTGTGGTACTATGAGAGCTTTAAATGCTATATTTGGTATGGGATCACGATTTTTAATGTATGTTTGAGGTAGATGACGCTATTGAAAAGAGCAGAAAATTTTTTTCGGTTTTGAAATTATTGCAGAAGGCTACGACATTTTGAGATTTGCCCTTCGTTTTTATAATGTTATTATTAGTATGACAATGTGTATTATGCTGTTGAGGTATGTTTATGATCAATAAGCTGATGCTATATAAGGAATATGATTATGCTACATATTTCTTATGATGAAATTTTGAAGAAGTGTAGACGAACATGTATATGTATAATAAGATAAGGATTAATGAGTAGTGGTTAGGGACTCTGATTTGCGGAAAAGGATGTTGGAAACCAAGAATCTTACTTTAAGAATTATGAAATGTGTGTACATGCGTGAATCTATTACAATGCTTTCAAACATTTTTTGGACACATATTTACAGGATTTTATTTTCTACACATTTGTAACGCAAATTCTCAACCTGTGAAAATATTTTTATATGAGACTGTCACTGTAGCGGAATCTGCTGTCGTAAATATTTCAGTAAGAAAGGTAAGTGACCTTGATGTAATGCGTTTTGGGCGCCCAGCTGAGAGATGGTCGTCTGACAAAAGAAAGCCATTAGGTGGAAAAAAAGAGGCCATTATCGTCGCTATTGACATTTCTTTGTCAAGAGCATCGCAAATACGACGCTCTCAAACTTGAAAACATATGATTACACTGTGGAGCTCTTAATTTACGATATTTACTAAAATGCCTAATGAAATGATGAGAAATATTTTACATGTATTGTCTTTGCAGTAGAGAGATTGTTCATTTTGTTTAATATCTAAATTCCAGCTGCACTGCAGCATTGGTTAAAATAAAATTTTATAGATGTACTAATATAAATATTTTATGCCTACAGATCCAGTAAATAATAACCTTGTACTTAAGAAAACGAAGGAGCACAAAAAAGACATTTCCCTTCACAGGAATTGCATACATGATTTTCTTTTCAAGTACTTGGTAATATTTTGGTAGGATAACTTCTTGTGGTGCACCACTTTAATGACAGATATTAAGATGTGAACAGACATTTCCCTTCTCTGCATTGTTGTCTTTAGTGTACTATTTTTTCTGCTTGAGCTTTGACATGTTTAGATATAAGTTATTGCATTTGCTGTTGCTGTTTGCCAGGCAAAATGTCACTGAATTTGACTTTGTATTACTCTGTTAAGCCAGTTTTACTACGGATTTATTTTTCTTGTTTGTCTTATATTAGTTGTAATATTGCATTTGCTTTGCTAATTTATGCTGCTTGCTTTGACAATTTTCATTTTTTTCATTGCTGTTTGTGTTAATTGTTTTGTGCTGCTGCATTGCCTCGTCCCTTAGTTTAGCATCTGAGTTCAGTAGATTTAAGTTAGCTTAAGCGGGGGTAGACTATTTAAGAAACTATGATGAATATGAAGAAATGCATTGAGAAGCTATAAGAAAATGGTTTGGCCAAAAAAGTAGTGTACAGTGCAGAAAAACTATTTTTGAAAAAGGATGTGAACGGAATACAGAATCATGCTTGGACAGGATTTTTTTTTTTTTTTTTTTTGCTGGAGCAAATGTCGAAATAAGAGGAACGATCTATGGAATGAAGTTTTGGGTTGGACTGCAGTACCAAATGTTACACTGAAAACAAACCCTGTCCTTTCCTTTTGTGTTATCCCACTATGTGTTTGTGTACCCTTGTGTATTTGTTTTCTTGCTGTCACTGTGTAGTTTCATAGAATATTTTCTTCTTCTAATACTAAGCGACATTCACTACGATGAGGAATACTGTTATCCTCAAATATAAATGGCATTAATAATATGTTATTTACCTTGTAAATATGCTTAGACATTATTTATTCTGTTTTGTTTTAATGCTCATGTGTAAAGTTAATGTTTCGAAAGTTATTCTGATCTTTTATGTATGTATTCATGTCATAATTCCTGCAACACTGATGTATATGTTATTTCGATTCTTTTGTAAATCCTGTACTACAAATGTTATCTGTATTGTTATGTTCTTTAATGATGTATTTTGTACATTTGTAATTGTATTCTTATGTTATAAAATTATAATTGACACCAGTTCATCATTTTATTAACTTGTAAGTTATATTTCACTGCACACGTTTCTGTTGGTCATAGTATATGGACAATATGTGAGAAGTAGGGACTGTTAGTGTTTGCACGTGTGTTAATAATTCATCAAGGGACTGGATAACAGCATTGCTGGTTCTAAGGACAATTCCAAAAATTTTGTGAGTGCACAAGTGGTCGTTATGGACTAGCTATATTCTCTGCAAGACTCTTCGATGGTGATTGTGCACCTGCACAGTCGCAACAGATGGCTGCTGGCCATCTCTACAAGGACTACAGTGGGTCTGCACCTTTGATGACCCACCAATACCACTATCTCTACAAGGACTACAGTGGGTCTGCACCTTTGATGACCCACCATTACCATTATTTCTACAAGGACAGCAGTAGGTCTGCACCTCTGATGGCCCACCAAAACCATACTCTCTACCAGGACTACAGTGAGTCTGCTCTGTGATGACCTACCTACCAATATTCTTCAAAACTTCGACTGACTCTGCTGTGGGTTCGCTCTGTTGTGACCCATTACCAAGAGTCAGCACTGTCTTTCCATGGAAGGATAACACTACTTCTTGAACACTGCTTGGAAATCCACTACTTCCGTGTGCATTTTCTTTTACTGCTCAGACTTTGAGAAAAACACTGCAATTTTACTGTGATGAATGATCACGACAGTCTTTATGGACTGTGAGAAAATTTTAGCTTTTGACCAACATTGTATCAATAAGTGTGTGCATTTGATTCCTTTGTTATTGTATTTACGATTATGAAAAAGATTTTCAAATCTGTATTGGCCAGTGCCCAAAACAATTTGTAAAATTTTTTGTGGGAGCATGGGGGCTATGTAAGTAGGCTGTTTATGTTTTCTTATTGGCAATGTTATGTAGCACTCTGTATGAAAATCACTGGTTGTGCTGCGTGCAGTCTGTGGCTAGTTTGCATTGTTGTCTGCCATTGTAGTGTTGGGCAGCTAGATGTGAACAGCATGTAGCGTTGCTCTTTTGGAAGTGAGCCAACAGCAGTGGGGGATGTGGGGAGAGAAATGGCGGAGTTTTGAAATTTGTAAGACTGGATGTCATGAACTGTTATATATATTATGACTTTTGAACACTAGTAAAGTAAATACATTGTTTGTTCTCTATCAAAATCTTTCAGTTGCTAACTATGCCTATCAGTAGGTAGTGCCTTCAGTAGTTTGAATATTGTATTTAGCTGGCAGTAGAGGCACTCGCTGTATTGCAGTAGTTCGAGTAACGAAGATTTTTGGTGAGGTAAGTGATTTGTGAAAGGTATAGGTTATGTTAGTCAGGGCCATTCTTAAGCAGGGATTTTTGAAAGTCTGATTGCGTTGAGCTAAAAATTTTGTGTGTCAGTTTAGTGTTGATCAGACTAGGTAAAGAGCGAAATGTCAGAGTGCGTTCAGTGTAAGAAGTGTACATTAAATTACATTAAGAATAAGAAAGGTTTAACATTATAATTTATTAGTTATTAGATAATAATCCTCTATGATTAATTAAATAAATCATTAAAACTAATTCTTTTAAAAACTAAATGATTGCTAAACTTATTGATTGTTAAACTAAATAGTAATCTACTTCTCTTTATTTTTAGCTATGATTGACCAATATTTACTAAACTAGTTGTTAAACTAAATAATGAACAACTTCTTTTTTGATTAATTATCTATTAAACAATAATTCATTTCCACCTATTAAATTAATATCAATTATGTAAAAAATATTTTTTTTACAATTCTAACGAATTTTTTTCTAATAAACAATACAGCAAAGTGGATACATACATTGCTAATGCACTACAACAATTTACAGTTGCTAGTATTCATGAATTTTGTAGAATAAATAATTTATGAGTATATTCAAATTTATGTAAAACTGATTTAATTACATTTATTACTAGAAATCGTTCTATTATTGTTAGAAATTATACAACTGGTGTAAGTGAAGATCATTCAAGTCCTGTTAGAAATGCTACCCATGAAGAAAGAGAAAATCATACAAATATTATTTGAAATTATACACCTGAATTAAGGGACAATATCTGGAAACAGTTACCATATTAAAATATTGATGATGTTTGCCTAACTAAAGAAGATAAACCATTAAAAAGGATATTTACATTTTCTGCAGATATATCTGTAGAACAGAAAACTAGAATTATTAAAGAAGGATTATTACCTTTCTATAATAATTTATTGGAGAAACCATGAGATAGAAATACAATTGAAAACAGATTACAAACTATTTATTTTGAAAATGCTATAGATTTTTTAACTACAGTAAAACCAAAAACTTTTTTAAATTGTTAAAGACTATTTGAAAGTACATCATGGGTTAAAAATAAGTTTTATTTTTTTGTGAATATAAACTACAAACAAATAAAATGAATGAAACAGTTCAATAATTTGGGCAACAAACACAAAACTATACTAGTATGAGAGAAAAGACTAGTACAAAAATCAGATTAAGGTAAAAGATATATTTTAACAAAAACATCTAACTTTGAAACACAACGATCAGGAGGGTCATTAAATAGAATTTTTGGTTTACAACTAATAATGAATAAATATATTCCATTGATTTACATAAAATCATAAAAAACAAAAGTGTCTATAGAAACAGCTTTTTTCCTGTATATAAAGATGCTAAGCCAATAACAAAATATAAAAATTTTGGTTTCGATTTTGATAAGAAAAACTTGAAAGTATTGAATTTTCTGTACAGGTGATCATAATCCAAATATAGAAATTATAATTAATATATCTATTAATGTGTATTCAGTTGATGATGAAAAATATCAAATATATGCATTAATAATTTAAAAATGAAAAAAAGGAAAAACAGGTAAATCGACTTTATTTCTAGAAACATAATAATTCACAGTATTTTTACATAAAACCTTTGCCTAGATAGGCATCAAGTCAAATCACTAAATATGAAAATGTCAAATTTATTTGTGATTTATGTTTACTACATTTCAATAGTAAAGAAAAATTAGAAAATTATACACCAAATTGTTTAACTAAAAAACCATTGAAAGTTGACATGCCAAGTGAAGGGAAATGTGTATATTTTAATAATTATCAACGTATATAAAAATGTTCCATTAGTAATTTAATGCTGATTTTGAGAGTTTACTTTTAAATATGGACAATAGTGAACCTAATCCAGAAACACCAAATACACTGAAATATCAAAAACGTGATTTAAGTGGATTTTACTTCATCATATATGGAATTTATAAATAACCTGTTGTTTATAGAGGACCAATTGTCATAAAAAATTTATTGAATGTATTATACAAGATGCTGATGAAATTGGAAAAATTTAATCTGAAATTGAAGAAATGAAACCACTTAAATTTTAAGATAACAAAATACATAATTATAAAGTTTGTAAATTGTGTAAATATAATTATATAAAAACTAATAAAAAAGTTCATCACCATGATCATTGAACAGGAAAGTACATTGCTCCATTGTGCAATAACCGTAATTTAAAAGTACAACAACCTGATTTTGTACCTGTTTATTTACATAATTTATCTGGTTATGACTTACAACTTTTGGTAAATTATCTTGGCTATGATAAACAAGAAATAGAATTAATACCATATAATGAAAATAAATACATTAGTTTTGGTTAATGTACAACTAATTAAAAATGAGTTTAGTTGATACATTTAGATTGACAGCTTCTTCATAAACGTTTAGCAAATTTAAAGAAAAATAAAATAAATTTTTTAAAAGTATTTACCTCCAGAATTAATTTATTTAGTAATTACAAAAGGTATTTATCGATATGATTATATGATTCTTGGGAAAATTTTCGAAACACAATTACCAACGAAAGAAAATTTTACAATAAATTATATGATTGTAACGAAATTGATGAAGACTACGAACATGTTAAATTTGTTTGCGCAAATTCAAGATAAAAATATCTTCATGAATGTTCAATTGTTAAGTGATGTTTCTGAAAATTTTAGAAATCATGTATAGAGACATAAAATCTAGGTATCTTGGAATCTTACAGGACAGGGTTTATCTTGGGATGCAATGTTGAAATCAATGAACAAAAACTTGCATTATTATATCATTATGGTATAAAATAAATGTAACAACAAATAATAATAGACAAAAAATGTTAATAATAATAAAATACCAAATTATACAAATTATCTAGATGAAAACAACTTATATGGTAATGCTATGAACCAATGTTTACCAAGTAAGTTTAAAAGATTATAAAGATTGTTAGTTTAACAATATAGAACAATAAAGAAAAATTAATTTTTTTAAAAGTAAATAATATGAAACACTAAATCTCATGAAAATAAATGATATGTATTGGAATATAAAATAGTTTCATTACCATATGGTCATAGTAAGTTATTAAATATGTAATAAATTTTTTGTATCTAAAACTACTGAAATTATTTTTATATAAAATTAATGATATTTTTATGTATAAAATTTTTTCTATCTATTATTATAAATGTAAACCTTTTACAAAGATAAAATAAAACACAAAGATTTTTGTATAGAAAAACAACAAACATTGGATAAAATAACAATAAAAAATTTAAGTAAAAGATGATAGGATTAAAATGGAACATGTAATAAATAAAGTAAAACATGAGATACATAAAGTAAAAATGAAATAAAGAAATTAAAAGATGAAATAATGGCAGTAACATATGTTCAAATTCAAAATTTCATGGATGTAGATGAAATATGAAAAATTTGAAATGTAAGACTAATTTAAAAACTAATTGATTGTTAAACGAAATAACAAACTAGAATGAATAACATCTTCAATTTCAAATATTTTGGCTGACCAATTAGCTGTATATCATTTCCAAAAAGTCCTTTAAATTTACTAATTCATGTTTTATTACTTTTTTAAATTTAGTTATTTCATTAGATACAATGTTTTTTATTTTTTTATTTTTTTAATAACTACTATTGATTTCATTTTTATTGTAGAATGTTTTATATTGTTGTCTTCCTCAATTAGATTTTCAACTAAATTGAGCCATTTGCAGTTTCATTGTAAAGCAAATTTCTGCTACACATTTTGTTAAGGTATTCTCTTAAATTGTTCAACAACATTTGATTTTAGTTCTGAAAAAGCTGAATAATGATTAATTTTTTACCTTTTCATTAATTGTTTAAATTCTTCATTATAACATTTTATTACCATTATCTGTGTGTATATTATTTCGCTTTCCAACTATGAAATTGGTTTTGAAAATATGAACTACAATTTTACTTGCTTTATCTTTAATTGGAACAGCAAATGCATATAGAGAAATCACATCAATTATTGTGAATACATATTTATAATCTTTATTTATTTTTGAAATTCTTTTTAAGTTATCTGAATAGATTACAACTAGATCAGCTGGCTATAAATCATCAGTACCAAGAGTAAAAACATTACATCTTGTAGAATTCTTTCTAATTGGTTTATGTAATTCATTAATTATATTTTCACGAATATTATTTAAAGCTTCGCCATTTACAAAAGTTTTGAAATGAATTTGCTTTTTTTAGTATTACACATTGTACAAATACCTTCAATTCTTTGCTTTCCATTTGTAATAGTTACTGTATGTGGATTATGTGTTTCTGTAAACATTTTACATTTCCAACTACAAATATGATCGTCTTTAAAAGCTAAATGTGAATTATGATTGTGATTGTACATTTATATATATAAAAAATTATATAGACAAAAACTTTATATTGATTTAAATATTTAATAAACTTCGCATTAATCTAACTACCTTATTTCTCCTATTTCTTCTATATCTTCACATTCTTCCTTATGTAAGCATTTGATAATTTGTGATTGTAATTACTTAAGTTTACCTTCTTTTTCATTCTTCCTCGTGGATGGATCACTTAGGACCACGCGTAATCAACATTTGTTGGCCTTCCTTTTCGCCCAGTATTCCTTCATAAACAACGAATGGGCTAGCTTGCGTTGAGAAGACCATATATGTCAGTTAGTTTTTCTCTCCTCTTCGTCAAAACCCTGTGTGTTTGTGATTTTTCGATTTCATTTCTATCATGTAGATTTGGAGACCCTAATTCTCTCAGGTCTTTTTCTGTCTGTCTTTACCAGTTCGATCTTGTAGTTTTGTTCTTTAAAAATGTATGGATTTTGTGCATTAACCTGTTTGAGTCCGTTCTTTCTAAGTGCCCCATGAATTGGATTCTTCGCGTGAGCATTGTGTCTGTTGAATCAATTATAACTAATGCATTAATGAAATTTCGTAGCATTTCGCTTATTACTTTATTATCATTTTCAATTGTACCATTGATTATACAATTTCTTTCCATCAAATCTAAAGGTGATTCTTTGTAGTAAATTAATTAAAGAACTGTGTAAAAAAGCTTCTTTATTTTGGTTTTGTAGCATATTCTTTTTGTTAGTATTGCTTAGTAGCTATATCTTTTCCATCAATCGGATTACTTACATTACAAGTCTTCTATTTTCAACCAATATAACCATTAGATACTTTAAAAATAGCATTAAATCGTTTTTGAAATTGATTATTGCATTTGTTATATATGGATTTTTGATGATTGAAGTTGTTTAATAATATGATCAATTTTTTCTAAACTGAATGTAGGTGTATCAAGCACTGCTCACTTTGTTTATTTAGATATATCTTCTTTCCAAAATTGTCCATTTATTACATCTAAAATATTATTAAAATTATAAATTTCAATAGCAAACATAAAAGAAATTAACATAAATGGCCACATATTATTTCATAAAAGTTTTGTATTCTTACTGCAATTTATTACAGTTGATTTTACCTAAAGAGATAACTTATTGTTTTGTTATATTACCACCAAATATATCTAAACCAATTCATTTATCATAATTTTCATAATAACATATCCAATTAACACTATGATTATCAGATGTATCTAAAATTTTCCTTATCACATTCAATTTTTAATAGTTTATTTACTAATTCATCAATCATGTTTACACCACACTAATGTTTAATTTTCAATTATTTAGTTAGATTTTTCTTATCAAAATTACTTAAGGCATTAGGAAAATTATCAATTACTTTTTAATTTTGTTGTTTTCATTATTTCATTAGCAACTTTTTTCTCCATTGCTGAATTATGTCTTTTTGTTCCTATAATTCTTTATCATTTAAGCTTTTGTGTAATAGTGCATTTGCGATTGCTTCAGTTCCACCCACTAATGAACCAATTGTAGCTATATTTAGTAATGCAGCTAATAATAGTTGAAGAAATTCACTTTCAAGTTCTGTTAATCTGTTCACATCTTTCGTTTTTGTTAAATATTCGATTATTTTTGTTACAAAATAGATACCTGCTTCAGTTAAAATGGTTCAATTACATTTAATTGTTCATTATCTAACTTTAATTAATTGACTTTGGTATAGTTTTAGCAATAGGTAGCAAAGTATAATCAATTGTAAGTTTACACATTTATACAGTTAAAAATGAAATAGAGATTTTATATATAGTAACAATTTATAAAGACTTTTATATAGTTAAAAATATATAAAGATTGTTTTATATAGTTTAAAAACTTATAAAGGTTTTTATAATCCTGAACTATTGTCATTAACATTTATTCCTATACCTAATATTCGTTTTCCTTACATTATTCCTCTAACAGATCTTGTTGCTACATTTTCACGAAATGAGTCGTTATTTGCATACATTCTTTCTTTTGCAGCTAACTGAAGATCTTTATTAGCTATAAATCTTTTTTCTAACGCTTTGTTATCTCCATACACAATAACATGTTTTTTACAAGCTTCATCTAATGGATTTGAACCTTTATCACCTTCAGCTAATCCATCTTCTAATTTAGGACCTGGGCCACAAAATCTATAACCTGGAAGATGCATTTTAAACAGTAATTTGTTAATTAAAGTGTTTTCTAATCCTTTTCATAATCATCAATTTTCCTAAATGTATGTGGAACATTGTTCAAAAATCTAATTAAATATGGAATTCCTTTCAGAGTATCAATTATAAAATCACTAAATATATATCATAACATTTGTGCAGTACTAACATTTTCATGATAATTCTTATTTGCAGCTAGTTCTTCAACATGAATTACTGCTAATCTATCAATTAATAGTCTAACATTATTCATTAAAACACATTCAATTGCCTTATCTGTATATTTTTTAACTAGACCTTGAGCTATTTTTGTTATTAGGGGAACTAATATCTGCATCATCTATAGTTGTTCTTCTTAAGTTTGGAAATTAATCATCAAAAATTAGTTTCATTAAATATTTATTTTAATTACCTTTGGTCTGCATAATTTGATAAATCTTCACCATTGAACTTTTCATTTAAATCTTCAGAAGTAATTTGTTTTTCAGTTAATAGACTCATTAATCCACTGTACCTTCATATGTTATTTTACCAATTTTAATTTATCCTTATTGAAGTTCAAATTACCATCATATTTAAACATACCAATATGTTTTAAACCTGATTCTTTCTCCTTGCTATGATTAATATACTTTAACATTCTTTTTCTGATATTTATCTTTTTAGTTTCATTGATGTTTTTACTTTCAGTTTCTTCTTGGTATTTATTTAATATATCTTGAATTTCTGTTTCACTTAATATATAACTAAATTTTCCAGCAACGTCACCAGACCAATCTGTTAATGGTTTAATTGGTGATAAATCTCCAAAATCTTCTATATGATGACTATATGGATTATTTTGTTCTTGAACTTCCATATTTGCTTCAATTGATTTGAAAACATTATCACCTAAACCGTCAATACATTGTTTTTTTTCAATAGCCTCAATAACAACAGGTTGATCTTTCTCTTTATATTTCTCATATTCTGTTCTTGGTTGCTTTTTCCAAAGCTTAAATTTAATCTCCACCAATAAACTCATGGTAAACGCAATTGAAATTTGTATCATCTTGAGTAAAAGTATTTAAAAAATTTATATTGGTTCTTACTAGTAGTTTAGGTAATTTTGAAATAGTTTAAGCTAATTAAAAATATCTACAAATTTTTGTCTACCTCTAGTAAAATAATTTGTAGCAGTATCCTTATTTTCTAGAATAGTCAACAAATACAGCAACTGAATAATCTTTACTTTCATCTGATGGAATAATTTCTTCGTTATTTTCAATCAAAATTACTATTTGTTTATTAACTTTATCTTCAATTTTTTACATTGTGTTACGAATTGTTGTACTTCTGTCGTTCAAACTTTTTGACTATAACTAAAATGTTTAATTTGATTCCAATCTAAGCATCCTGTACCTTAAGTATAATTATCAATCATTAACATTATGTTTCTGCAACCACTTCATGCAATTATTGCACATCATATAACTTATTTAATGGAAATCTTACTTAAGGTTCCCAATCTGTTTTGTTCATTTATTAATAATTTTTTCATTCATAAATATTTTTTAATTTATTAATAATATTTTTTATTAATAATATTTTTTTGTTTTATTAATATTCGTCATTATTTATAATTTTTTTCTGATATTAATTATTTATTCTCTAGTAAATGAGTAGATTGTTTCAACTAAGTCATAAATCATCTGTGCTTGAAAGATTATTAAATGTTCCAAAATATGATTGTCATACTAATATTTCATTAGTAGGTTTTTATTCAACTTTTAAACACCATATATTAAACACGAAATAATAAACTTTATTCTAATGAGAAACAATAGTAATTGATGTGAGTTAATCTAGTTTTTAAAATTTTAAAAATGTATACATTTGAAAACCCCAATATACACATTGAAGCAGATGAAATTTTGAACAGAGTAACTATTTAAAGTGATGTAAAATTTATATGGATGTAACTTATAGTATTGCAAGTTTTGTTTGTCTTATTAACCAAGTTGTTCAAGCATTTGAAAAATCTGTAACTTAAGATGTTCCTTAAATAATTCCTTTTTAATTAATCAATATAAATTTTAATCTTGCTGATGGAATGTATTTTCTAGCAGCATATGATGCATTTCTTGATTTTAAAAGAATTACTTTACTAAAATCAGATACTGATATTAATCCAGTTAGTTTTATACCTAATTATCCAATTTTTGTTATTAATATGACATGTAGAAAGAATGTTACAACTACACAAAAAAACAACTACGAAAGTTTGAGGTACTTTTAATGATAAAATTCCAAATGATACACTTGCTTAGTTATTAATATAAGGTAAAAAGAATCTTACATATGATGCACAACATAGATTACTGCAGAAAATTTTTCGTTATTAACATTTGCTTCTATATAAATGAATTAAAAACTTAAAAAATTAATAAAAGTGATAGCTTCACACTTATATACATTTTAATAAAGATAGAGATAATAAAAACTAAAATTTTAATATAATTTACTTTTGTTAACTAATTGAAATGAATTTACTTACATTCACAATGTAAATCGTTTAAAATAATGTTCTTTGTTAGGTATTACATTTTAATTTACATACATTCACAAGGTGATTTTTAAAATAATGTACTCTGTTATATATTACTTTTTAATCATTTACTTACATCACTATGTAATTTTTTTATAATTTACTTCTTTTTACTTTATTTTATTTACTCTATTATGTTCAAAATGTAAAATTTTTAAAACAACGTACTTTATAACCAATACATTTTAATTAATTACTTATGTTTACAATGTGAAATTTTTTTACAATGAAGCATTTTTGTTTTAACTAATACTTTTATTAACTTATAATAATGTTGTAGAATTTAATAGTTTACTTTTGTTAACTAATACATTTTTATTTTTTTACTTATGTCAACAGTATGAATTTTTAAAAAATAACTTACTTTTGTTAACTAATACATGTTATTGTGTTACAATCACTTTGTAAATGAATTAATTAAGTTGGAAATCAATTGTTTATTGTAATTAGTAGTGTTATTGTGAAAAATACTTATTTAGTTAACATTATAAAATCGGTTTAGTAAATTATATGTTGTATACATGTAAGAATCCTGGAGATACTAAAAGGTATCAGATAGATTATATAATGGTAAGACAGAGATTTAGGAACCAGGTTTTAAATTGTAAGATATTTCCAGGGGCAGATGTGGACTCTGACCACAATCTATTGGTTATGACCTGTAGATTAAAACTGAAGAAACTGCAAAAAGGTGGGAATTTAAGGAGATGGGACCTGGATAAACTGAAAGAACCAGAGGTTGTAGAGAGCTTCAGGGAGAGCATAAAGGAACAATTGACAGGAATGGTGGAAAGAAATACAGTAGAAGAAGAATGGGTAGCTTTGAGGGATGAAGTAGTGAAGGCAGCAGAGGATCAAGTAGGTAAAAAGACGAGGGCTAGTAGAAATCCTTGGGTAACAGAAGAAATATTGAATTTAATTGATGAAAGGAGAAAATATAAAAATTCAGTAAATGAAGCAGGCAAAAAGGAATACAAACGTCTCAAAAATGAGATCGACAGGAAGTGCAGAATGGCTAAGCAGGGATGGCTAGAAGACATATGTAAGGATGTAGAGGCTTATCTCACTAGGGGTAAGATAGATACTGCCTACAGGAAAATTAAAGAGACCTTTGGAGATAAGAGAACCACTTGTATGAACATCAAGAGCTCAGATGGAAACCCAGTTCTAAGCAAAGAAGGGAAAGCAGAAAGGTGGAACCAGTATATAGAGGGTCTATACAAGGGCGATGTACTTGAGGACAATATTATGGAAATGGAAGAGGATGTAGATGAAGATGAAATGGGAGATACGATACTGCGTGTAGAGTTTGACAGAGCACTGAAAGACCTGAGTCGAAACAAGGCCCCCGGAGTAGACATCATTCCAGTAGAACTACTGACGGCCTTGGGAGAGCCAGTCCTGACAAAACTCTACCATCTGGTGAGCAAGATGTATGAAAGAGGCGAAATACCCTCAGACTTCAAGAAGAATATAATCATTCCAATCCCAAAGAAAGCAGGCGTTGACAGATGTGAAAATTACCGAACAATCAGTTTAATAAGCCACATCTGCAAAATACTAACACAAATTCTTTACAGACAAATGGAAAAACTCGTAGAAACCGACCTCGGGGAAGATCAGCTTGGATTCCTTAGAAATACTGGAACACGTGAGGCAATACTGACCTTACGACTTATCTTAGAAGAAAGATTAAGGAAAGGCAAACCTACGTTTCTAGCATTTGTAGACTTAGGGAAAGCTTTTGACAATGTTGACTGGAATACTCTCTTTCAAATTCTAAAGGTGGAAGGGGTAAAATACAGGGAGCGAAAGTCTATTTACAATTTGTACAGAAACCAGATGGCAGTTATAAGAGTCGAGGGGCATGAGAGGGAAGCAGCGGTTGGGAAGGGAGGGAGACAGGGTTGCAACCTCTCCCCGATGTTATTCAATCTGTATATTGAGCAAGCAGTAAAGGAAACAAAAGAAAAATTCGGAGCAGGTATTAAAATCCATGGAGAAGAAATAAAAACTTTGATGTTCGCCGATGACATTGTAATTCTGTCAGAGACAGCAAAGGACTTGGAAGAGCAGTTGAACGGAATGGATGGTGTCTTGAAGGGAGGATATAAGATGAACATCAACAAAAGCAAAACGAGGATAATGGAATGTAGTCGAATTAATTCGGGTGATGCTGAGGGTATTAGATTAGGAAATGAGACACTTAAAGTAGTAAAGGAGTTTTGCTATTTGGGGAGCAAAATAACTGATGATGGTCGAAGTAGAGAGGACATAAAATGTAGACTGGCAATGGCAAGGAAAGCGTTTCTGAAGAAGAGAAATTTGTTAACATCGAGTATAGATTAAGTGTCAGGAAGTCATTTCTGAAAGTATTTGTATGGAGTGTAGCCATTTATGGAAGTGAAACATGGGCGGTAAATTGTTTGGACAAGAAGAGAATAGAAATTTTGAAATGTGGTGCTACAGAAGAATGCTGAAGATTAGATGGGTAGATCACATAACTAATGAGGAAGTATTGAATAGGATTGGGGAGAAGAGAAGTTTGTGGCACAACTTGACCAGAAGAAGGGATCGGTTGGTAGGACATGTTCTGAGGCATCAAGGTATCACCAATTTAGTATTGGAGGGCAGCGTGGAGGGTAAAAATCGTAGGGGGAGACCAAGCGATGAATACACTAAGCAGATTCAAAAGGATGTAGGTTGCAGTAGGTACTGGGAGATGAAGAAGCTTGCACAGAATAGAGTAGCAAGGAGAGCAGCATCAAACCAGTCTCAGGACTGAAGACAACAACAACATAGTAAATTATAAAATCGGTTTAGTAAATTATATATACTGAATTTTTAAAAACGCAGTTGTTTTAGTTATAAAATAAAGAATTTAGTTTAAAATTGCGTTAGTGCGCCGAAACCGGTAAAATATATCTACTGGTGGAATAAGTGGAATCAGCCAGTAATCCCCAAGGTAGATGCAAAACCGCCTTGAAAACCATCAACAGGCTAGCCACACAGTAGACCTTGACACTAATCCAGCAGGCAGGGCGGCAGGCTTTCCCACTGTGGAGCAGTGTGTTAGACTGCACAGATTGCTAGACAGGCTTCATCATTGTATACATGTAGTATGTCATCAGCAATGATCGCAGCCTACCTGAATGCTCATTGTAATACAAGTCTTCACCGCTTTTAGTGAACTCACACTACCGTCACCTCAGCCACCTCCTCCTCCTTTTCCTCCTTCTCCTCCTCCTCCTCCTCCTCTTCTTCTTCCTCCTCCTCCTCCTCCTCCTCCTCCTCTTCTACATCATACTTGTCAAAGCGAGATGCTTTTCTTGTACTCTGGCTGCAGTGCCCTGTGGAGTTAAATGAGTGTTCATCCTTCACTCCATAGAAAATGAATCACACTTTGTTCCTAGTATGCCATGGACGTGTGAAGCACAATAGCTGGTTCCAACAACTGACAGCAACACCTTGCCACAGTTTTACCATCAGAAAGTCGGGGATAGTCCAAGAAAGGTCCATCGCTGAGAGTGAATATGTTGGCTTCGCATTTACCACTATAGTTTAGAAAAAAGTAGGGACAGAAACTTTCTGATTCTTCCTTGTACCTTAGATTACTTGTTGCACTGTGATTTCTTGTTGTAGTTACTAGACACATTGTTACCATTTTTAAGGAAGATTCTTCACCTTAAATGTATCCTCTATTCATACATTCTTGTTTTATTAAGTTTACTGATACCAAGCGCATTTATTTTGGTGCTGCAGTTAAATTTTTGTATCGGCGATAATGTTGTTATAACTATTAAAATATACTAGTTGACCTATGCACTCTATCCTGATGACTCATCGATAGCCCGCATCTCGTGGTCGTGCGGTAGCGTTCTCGCTTCCCACGCCCGGGTTCCTGGGTTCGATTCCCGGCGGGGTCAGGGATTTTCTTTGCCTCGGGATGGCTGGGTGTTGTGTGCTGTCCTTAGGTTAGTTAGGTTTAAGTAGTTCTAAGTTCTAGGGGGCTTATGACCACAGCAGTTGAGTCCCATAGTGCTCAGAGCCATTTGAACCATTTTTGACTCATCAATAGGTACCCTAGTGTTGGAGAAATAAGCGAATGGAAGAATGTGTTAACGAAAGGTAATATGAGGGATGTTCAATAAAAAATTATCATAATTTTTTTGTTATAATTTCTCGCACTAAATAGTAATTGTATGATGTGCTGTTAGCTTAATGTGCAACAAACATGCCATAGTAGTTTCATTGTTGGCACTCCCGGTTCCCACATGTGAGAGGCAGGCATGTTCAGACATGTGCAGTATCACCTGCTGCTCCAGTAGAGGCAACAGGCGAGGAACAAAAGTGACTATGAAATTCTGCTGTCATCTCAATATATCTTCATCTGAGGACTATGCAATGTTACAGGAGGGCTATGGAGAGTCTGTTCTTCCCTGAAGCACAGCTCAAAGGTGGTTTAAAATGTTTAAAGACGGGAGACAACCCATTCCAAAGGAAGTTGGTCCTGGTGCTTCAGTTACTGCTCTGTCTTAAGAAAACATCAACACTCCTGCAGTCATTGTTAGAGACAATCGACAAATAATCTTAAGATCACTCTCTTAAGTACTGAACGTTTCATTGGGTGTCACCCACACATTGGTGACAGAAAAATTATACATCACACATGTTTGTGCACAATGGGTTCCAAGACTGTTACTTCCTGAACAAAATGACGTATGTGTGCAGGTCTGCATACACTTAATGTTGATGCTGGAAGATTCGGAGTTTCTTACAAATGTCATCACTGAAGATGAAACTTGGTTGCATCATTTTGATACTGAGAGGAAATAGCAAAGCTTAATGTGGAAATCTCCTTCATCACCAATCTCCAAAAAAGCATAAGTTGTTGCTTCTTCTGGGAAAGTTACGGTCATCTCATTCTTTAATATTCATGGAATGGTTTATCAGCATGTTGTACCTGCACACACATTAGTAACAGGGATGTTCTGTAAACATAGCAAATCCATATCAGGGGCAGAAGAACATATTTCCGTGAAGCAGGCTGGTTGCTGCTCCACGATAAAGCCCGATCGGGTTTTGCCATTGTCGTTGCTGAATATCTTGCTAAAATCAACATGAAGTGCATCCCTCACCCTCACTGTAGTCTGTACTTAGCCCCCTGTGATTTTTTTCTATTCCCTAACAAGAAGAAATGCCTTTGTGGGAGACATTATCAATCATTAGAAGCAGTGGTGAAGGCTGCAGAGTCGATTTTGAAGGACCTCTCAAAAGAAATTTTCCAGCATGTATATGAAGAGTGGCTGAAGCGCTGGGACAAGTGCATCGCATTCATGCGAGACTACACTGAGAAGGACCATAAAAATTATGAGGATGAGTAAAGGTATGCTCTCAAAAAAATTATGATCATTCTTTATTGAACAGCCCTCGAATTTCTTGAATAGTAGTAACAAATATTATTCACATTGACAAAAATCATTAGATACAATATGGCGAACTCTGAAATCTGTAGAAAGCTGATAGTGTCATTGGCGGATTTATTTTATTTTAAATTTTTAATTTTGCAAAACTCCTTTGAAAAAACCTTAGTAGTTACAATGTGTTGATCATTTACTATTCACATGTATGTGTCTTTAGCACAAATATGAATATCTTTGAATGTGCAAACTCACGAAAAAGACATAAATGTGCAAGCGACAAACAGGTTCTGGTAAATACAATCCTGCCCTTTGAGGCGTTTGACCTGATAGTATTTTAAGTCGTCAAAGCCGAGACTACTTTTATTGGGAATTGTTGACTTATCTTATGGAAAGGCATGGTTCTATCAAAAAGTGAGGCTAAAAGGTGTGAGACTAATGTGGAGCATGAAAAATTTTATAGGAGTCAATGAATTTATCAATAGTAATGTACTCGTCTCACTGAGTCACCATAAATCTTACAACATTAATTATTCTCAGAATGACGTTACGATTTCAAATTAGCATAGTAATAGTATTTATCTTTGACAGCAATTGAAAGGTGGTAAACCAGGAGGATTGCAAGAGTTCGAAAATTCTGTGGTTGACAACTAAACACTGTTTATTTCTTCAAGTCGGGCAGAATGGGAACTGAATTGAACCACTGACTCTGCAGGTAACAATCTGGAAATGAAGTAATCATTAAATGTTGCACAATGATAATTTTTTGATCATAGAACTGCTGCTGAATAAAAATGCAAAACATTTTGTCCCTTCATAACAGTGGAACTGAAAATGGTATTAATAAGACTCTGGTAATAACAGTAACAGTATTTAGGAATTTTAATGCATATTAATGACACTGAGGTCAGGAGAAGTGTAACACAACGTTGCAAACACAGTAATGACGAATTTGAAGTTAAATCAATTATATTATAAATCAAGTTACAGAAGTAAACATTACTTGACTGTGATGAATGTTGATGTAATTCAGTTCATTTGTGCGGTGCACAGTGCTTGCTTGAAGCAAGTAAACATCTCCAAGTGGTGCTGTATGTGAGAATAAAATTAGATTGTCAATAGCTGGCATCTTCTAAATTCTTCACAGCGACATGTATGGCTGAAGTCGTGTGATAGACATCAGTCGTGTAAAGAATCTAAACAACTGTAACACTTGTTGGGCATGTTAGGTAATCATATTGTCAATGCATAGCGCCTTCAACAAACATTTTATGAAAATGGCTTCAAAATAAAGTTTTTCAATGAACAAAATGCTATTAAAATAAGTGCATGTTTTTCATCATTAGTGGTGAACGAAATCTAGATACTGATGTCTCAGTCATTAATTTTGATTAAGAAATGCGGGCAATATGGCGTTCCAACAAAAAAGGACATCGGGGAGAAAAGATATATGGGATAACTTTCACCCCCACACCATCCCTCTCCCGTGTTCCCCTTCAGTATCTCTACACTCCCTCCTGCCTTGTCTTCCCTCTTCATCTCCCACCCTGCCCATCTCCTGCCTCTTGGTGTGCCCCCTGTCCCCCCTTTTACTCCTGGCCCCATGCCCCCTACACTCCTTTTACCTACTCTCTGATCTCCAGTCCCTCGGCAGGTCCCTAACATCGGTTTATGTTCCTTGTGAGTGTTCCAAATTTTTATACTGTGGCCAACATTTAACTTCTCTTTGAGATCCCTGATTTTAAGTGTGCAACAAATTGCCACCTGTGTCATATTGACTTTATGCCAACATTTTAACTGCCCCCCCTTACGCATGTCCACATATTAGTGTATATCTGCACTCTCATTCTCTCCATTTGCTGTGTTTTTCATGTCCCTCTTTTATCACCCCTTTTTTGTAAGTGTTCCCCTTTCATGTATGTTATAAAACCGTTTGGCTGAAGAATGGTGGGCTGTGCCACTGCCAGCCCTCCCCTGACCATGGGGCAGGGTAATGGAAAATTCCACCCCCAAACCACTTCCACTGGTACTTAAAAATACCATATCACTTTGGTAAAAATATAGTATCAAAGCATTACAATTTTGTTAAAAGTGTATGTAGGAGAGTTCTGTATTGACAGGTATGTGTATGAGTCGATAACTATGTGGCTATAAAACTAATGAGTGGGTGTTTTTGGCGTTGTCAAGCAAGTAAATAGGGTGGATTTTGCAGCTGCATCATAAAACGTTTTCGGATGCAGCATGGCCTGTGAACATATTGCATGTACGTACTAACATGGTTCTTGTCAAAACGTATTGTCTGAGGAAGCAAAGAAAGCTATGGCCTTGGAACATTGAAGAGACAGGTTTGGTAGGCAGACTGATCTCAATGCATAGTGCGGAAAGTAAAGGTAAACAGTAAATTTTTTGAAATGCATCTTCTCACAGACTGATATCATAATAGCTTCAAAATAGCCCAGTGTGACGAATTCCAAGATCTAATAGTGGTGTTGTCAAACTACACATGGTTTATTTATTATGAAATGATATCTCACGAAATATATTAAACCTAAGTACATCATAGGTTTCAAAATACTTCATGTGATATCAGTCAGAGAATGGAATAAAGGGTTTACTAGGCGCCCTGTATTTGACATTGAAAACATGCAGTGACCTACATTTTACTGAAATACTTCTCATCGACTAGTATGTTAGAAAGTAATATAAAAAATTACGGAGTTAGTACAATGGTGATAAATGTTTATGAAAGGTAGTGAGGTTGGCGAAAAGTTCTACATTATCAGCTAGTTGCTACAGTTAGCAGGAGGATGTAGTCAATGTGTATTCTACTGCTCCATGGCTTTAATAAGATAAATAGTGTTTAAATTCCTAACATGGATTACACTATAGGAATCTCCCTTGTAGGCCACCAACATGTACACTGTTTTCCATCAGACATACTGATTGTTAGAAAGGTCTCTAATCGAAATTCTGTTTCCAAATAAGGCATGGGTAGTAAATGTTCTATACTCTTACTGAATTTATATACACGACTTCACATTGTTGTTACCGGCCTGAGGTAATTTCTTTCCAGGGTTTTTAAATTTCGTTTAGTAATTTCAAAAGACTGACCTGTAATTAATTTTGATTCTCCACAGTATGGTGAAATGTATGTCTGAATACTCTTTTTTGAGATTAATATGGCTCTTCTGGTATTTACATGTGTTATGCATTACTTTATTTGGGCAATCCTCATATCGGTAAATATGCATGTCGAAATGGATTTCTTCTATAAAACATTTATCTTGGACCAGTCAGAAAAGAGTAATTTGATTTTCTATGATGTAGCGTTTACGAATTGTTCATACTTTCCATTAAAACGGTATGTACAGAGTAGAGTTTGTTATTCTGGACTTTTTAACAGCCTTTGTAGGAACGTCCTTTCCGTTTTTGATGAATACCAGTAATAGTTTCGGTACAAGCATATTTATTGTTAAGGTCATTCAGGGAACAGTCATATCATCTGTGTATTGGTTCCAGGATTACCTACGATGCAATGTGTGCTGGTTTAAGTACAAATGCATTGTGTTTATCCACTCCTTTAACATTTTAGACAGATTCTGCTTCAATTTGGAGGATTATTTTTATTTCTAACTTCTTACTTGAACATAATTATTTCTCACAAAAGTAATATTAGGGAGGATCCCTTTTCGTTACAGGCTCTGGAGGAGCGGCAAAAATAGCTATCTCTCACGAAATGCTTTCAAAATCAAGTAAAACACAGAAGTTAATACATGCGCCGTCGTGCAATATAGTCATTTAGTTTCATCCTTAGATCGTGATCGCACACCAACAAGCCGTCCTTACTAATGTTGAAGGCACCATCAAATGAGACAATGTCTTGTTTCTACGTCTTATTCAGCAGTCAGCCCAATAAGTTTGCAGAAGTGTTGGGTCGGTGAAGATAGACAGTCATATTTCATGGTGCGTTGCGTACATGGTATGTCACATGCTCCGTCCTAAATTCAATGATACACTGATAAAGTGGGCATTCAGCCGACTAGTTGGAATTGGAAGTCGTAGTGGGAGTCACGGGTAGGTGCTTTGGAATTAAAAGAGTAAGACACTGACTGTTGGATGTGAATAAAATAACAGGAGATAGAAGCGGATTTGTGTGAAGTTTTGACGCTATATGAGCAACTAAAAATTAATGACATTCCCAGGACTAATATTTATGCACACTATGGCAAAGACGGCCGCTGTGGCCGAGAGGTTCAAGGCGCTTCAGTACGGAATCACACGGCTGCTACGGTCGCAGGTTCGAATCCTACCTCGGGCATGAATGTGTCTGATGTCCTTAGGTCTACGTCTAGGGGACTGATGACCTCAGATATTAAGTCCCATAGATCTTATAGCCATTTGAACCCTTTCTAAGACTAGATGAAAACGCCCCACCACTAAGGCATTAAACGAATGATATGGAAATCGGAAGATACGATGTACATCTACAGGCAAAGAAATGAATATAATTTTAGAATAATTGGATGATCTACTTAAAAGAAAGAGCATCAGAAATTGAGAAACTCAAAATGAGTTCGCCCACCTCTGGCCCTTATGTAAGCAGCTATTCAGCTTGACACTGAGTTGCTGGATGTCCTCCTATGGGACATTATGTCGGATTCTGTCCAATTGGCGCTTTAGAATGTCAAAATCAGCTGGTTGGCGGGCCCTGCCTGAAATTCTCCCAAAATTCTCAAGTGGACAGAGATTGGGCTACATTTCTTGCTGAGTTACAGTTTCGCAAACAAGAAGACAAGAAGTAGGAACTCTCGTCGTGTGCAGGTGGGCATTATCTTGCTGGAATGTAAGTCCAGGACAGTTTTCCATAAGAGAAACATAACGGGGCGTAGAGTATTGTCGACATGCCGCTCTGCTATAAGGGTACCGTGAATGACAACGAATTGGGTTCTCCTTTTAAAAGAAATTGCTCTCCGGACCATCGCTTCTGGTTTTCTGGCCATATGGCAGGCTACAGTCAGGTTGGTATTCCACCATTTTCTGATGAGTCTCTAAACACGACTTTGGCCTGGCATCTCACTGACTGGAGTACCGTTGTCTTCACCAACTGCAACATAATCGCGTATACAAACAGTGATCCAATACTGTAAAATGCTTTTTTATTCCACTCTCTGATCACAAATGAATTCTTTAGACGATGACCGGTTTCAGTCCGTAATGATCATGCTGATTATATTTGTACGTTTGACGATGCCATTATGGCCGTTTCACTTTAGGACATGGTTTAAAAAAGATTTTAGGATGGTCCTTACAGACTGCAACCGGTCATCGTCTAAAGAATTCATTTGTGATCAGAGACTGGAATAAAAAAGCATTTTACAGTTGTCTTCAGTGATGAGTTCCGCTTCGAACTGGTCCCCAAAGACCAGCAAATACGTGTCCGTTGACACCGGGGCAGCTGTGAGATACCAAACTGACTGTCACCCACGATACGCCCCGACAACCAAGAGTGATGGTCTGGGGTGGAATTTCTGTTCATTTGGTTGTCATCCACTCAAACTATTACAGAACAGCTGTACGTCTATGACATTCTACTCCCCGTTTGGTTGCCCTTCAAGGCAATCCATCCAGGGCTTACTTTTCATCATGATAATCCCCGTTCGCACACAGCGAGACTTTCTGCTGCTTGTCTTCGTCATTTACCACACGTTACCTTGGTCAGAAATGTTGCCAGACCCCCTCCCAATTGAGAATGTTTGGAGCATGCAGGGCCCTCTAACCAGCTCGTGATTTTGACGATCCAACTTGAAAATTGGACAGAGCTTTGCACGATATTCCTCAGGAGGATTTCCAACAACTCTGTCAATCAATTACTGTCAAGCCGAATAATTTCTTGCACAAGGGCGAGAGGTGGACCACCGCGTTTTTGACTTGAGCAGTTTGTAAAGTGGTTTCTGCTGAATAAATCATCCTTCTTTTTCTTTTTGAGAGCTTCAAGTTTAATAAACGTGTCGAGATGAAACCTTACATAGAAGGTAGAAACAATTTTATTACGTTTAGCCTTTATAATTTACGGACTACTACTGAATACAAGTTGATTTTGGACTGTACTGTAATACTTAATAAAGACATTTCGTGTAATAGATAGGTGAAGATGTAGGAACGGAGTGTGAAACATATGTGAGTTACAAATACGAGGGTTGACTGAAAAGTAATGCCTCCACCTTCGTAACTCTTTAACAGTTGGCAACATTAGTATGTGGCAGGTACTGCGTTGTTCATCTCTGCAACTCCAGTTGGCTGGCAGACTACCCTGCAAAGAAGGTCGGCCAATGCGTTTCAAGCAACGTCCAGTCATTGAATTCTTGACGGCAGAAGGTGTCACCCCAAAGGAGATCCATCCGAGAATGAAAGAAATGTACACTGATTGTGTTGATGTGAGTACTGTGCGACGCTGGGCGAGTAAGTTTAAAGATGTTGAGATGGGAACATCTGACCTGCGTGACAAACAAAGAGTTGGATATCCTGCGACAGCAACCGCATAGCTTCACAGCAAAATGTGGACAGATTGATTCGGGACGATCGTCGTATCACTCAGAGAGAAATTGCATGCACAATCGGCATTTCAAAAGAACGTGTGGGTGATATTATCGCTTTGCTTCGCTACCGGAAGATCTGTGAACGATCTCCTGAAATGAAAGCGCACAGACTTGAAATTTTCCAGGAAATTCTCTCGCATTACGAGAATGAAAGTGACGCATTTCTCCATTCAATTGCGACAGGAGACGAAGCATGGGTACACCATTACGACCCGGAGACGAGAACTGTGAGACTGTGGTTGTGGAAACAGTGTGTCGACTTCTTCCGTGACGGATTCCGAAAGCTCGTTCTTCGTTGGCAGAAATGTATCCTACTGGCTGGTGATTATGTGGAAAAGTTAATATTGGTAATTAAAGATGACATTCTAGGGATTATCTGTGTGTTTGATTTATTAAAATATTCCCATCCAAAACTAATTAACGGAGGTAGACACTTTACTTGTCATTCAACCCTCGTAAATGGCGAAGAAAATGTGTGGTTGGCCTGACTATAGAAAATTATGAGAGTGAAAGGAACGTCTTACATAGTTTAATAAAGCCCTTGGGAAGAACATTATTGGTGTAGTAAATAAGGACGACCATGAAGTCATTAGGCACGGAGCACAATCCCATTTTCGATGTCAGCCACGAAACAAAATCGACCCCTTCCTTTTCAGGAAACCGTCATGTCATTTGCCTTAAGCGACTGAAGGGAACCATGACAAATTTAAATCTGGGTGAGTGGCCATAAATTTGAATCGCATTCCTCCATAATGCGAGCTCATTGTTTTACCGCTGCGCTAGCTTACTCGCATAATACACTGATGAAGACACTGAAATGTGCAAAAGGTGCATGCGACTGGCGTGAAGTACAGATGATTAAAAAAGTGGGTCATAAGTAGTGAATCCTGTACAATTTAGTGAGGGATTGGGGATTATAGGCATATGAAGGTGAAGACAATGTCTGTCGTAGAAACATATACATAAAATAACCTTGACGTATTTCTCTGTTGTCGAGTACTGTATAGATCAGTAAGGATGAAAAATTAAAGTGTAACACGGAAATCGGGGTATTTTACATCGACTAATAATGCTATACAACTAATACGTGTGTAAAGATCAATGTATGTTTCATATATTGCGTTTATGTAACATACATTCGTCTTTATACACATATTAGTATGCACGTATACACGTCTTAGAATAAAAGAATTACCGAAGACATAAAAAAGTGAATGACATACATCCTGCTGAACCCCGTCTAGGACGAGATCAGCTGGACGTCACCTTTGTAGCAAATTTTGTTTTTATTTAACTTTGCTGTCGGATGCCCTTTCTGTCACCGCAGCCGTTAGTTACCTAGTAGAGAGAATCAGTGTGCCACAACTCTCTGTTAATTGTGTAAACTTTGATCTGGGTGTAATTCTACTTTAAATGTTTGTGCATAGCATTTGTTTTTTGGTCGTTAAGTGGGGAACAACCAAGCCTTTGCCTAAACGACCGTAGGGAATCCCCTTAAAACACTCACAGTGGCTGCTGCACAAGTCTTGAGCGTTAATCCATCGCATGGATTCAACTTCGATTTGGATCGTATACATGTTAGCGAACTCCACGATGTACTACAGGAGCAGGTGCGTATGATTCTGTGTAATATACTGCTGTTGTTCCAGTAGAGCGTGGTATATGTATTTAAATCAAAACAGGGGAGAAATATCGACCTGTTAAATTTTCGCTCTGCCTGTTCATACATCACAACAATTTTTCATTAGCCGCTATGTAGTTTCAACGCCTAATTACTTTTAACTATAAATCTAAATATGTAGTACATCAGTCTTGGTACTCGATTACAGGGTGTTAAACTGAATTATTTACTTTTTCTTAGCTGAGCAGCTTAGGGTAAGCAAAAATTTAGTTGTTTATTATGCGGCGTAAGACATGCCGGATATCTTCAATAAAAAGCTATTGCTTATCGTACATAATGTTTTGGATAGATTATCGAAATACATTCTAGTTGAACAGGGATATAACATTTATTTTTCTCAGTTGATATGGTCTTGTCGAACTGATTTGATAGACCAATTGATAATGTTAGTCACCGGCAGCTTCTCCTCTTCTGGGAAACAGCTGTGCCAGTGAATCTGAAAACGTCGTCATCAAGTTAAAAACCAACACATTGACATTTCCTCCCATCGCATGTGTGTATCTACATCGTGTTCTTACGAAATTATATGTGATTTGATAAGAACGAATTCGCGTGATAGCGAATCCTGAGACACCTAAAGGCAGGAACTGGGCTACTTTCTTTAAAAGTGGACAAAGAGCGTTGTTCCATAGTAACAGGAGAATCAAACTTGCTCAAAAGATCGCTTTTCCAGAACTTTTGTCCTCTCCGTGTCCTTATATTACTTTCGCCTCACCAGAGTAGAAGCAGCTTTACAAACTTCTGCGGCTCTGGCGTTTTTTAGGGGTAAAAAAGAACTTAAAGTACAATATCGTCTTTTCACAAAACTGCGGCGTGGAGTGCAATATGGGATGAAATAAAAAGAATGTTTAATCAGAATGTTACAGTGTGGACTACACGGTTCCTGTCACAAAGAGATTACGTGCAAAGCGGCAGAGCACTCTACTGTATCTCTGCTCATTTTTTGTAGTAAATTAATTTTAAATCTGGGTAGTAATCGTCTTTAACATCATGGAAGTTTTTTCTTTAAAACAAAATGTTCAACGGTAACACGAAAATATATTTTTTCGGTTATACAAAAATTTATCTGAGGAACGCAAGTAATAAGGGTAGCGAAATACAGTATCAAAAACTTAGTAGTCAGAATTCCGTAAGCACAGTCTTTGCTAGAAAACTGTAACTAACATGTGTGTAATTTACACGTAGTAAATAGAAAGATGTAACTAATTCCTTAATAGCAATTACTTCTAAGGTCAAGTTGTCTTTCAACAGGATATAAGCTATTTCTAAGGTACTTTCTCCTTTAATACGATGCTGCTTCTTGTCTCTTCTATCAGTAGGGAGCAGCAACAAGTTTAAGCAAAGAACAATAATGTTTTCTAACAGTAAGGCTTTCAACTTTAAACAGTAAATACCTCGAAAAGTTGCATCGTACGGGAAAAAGTGTTACAGGTAAAAAGTTAACTTTAGCAAATAAGACATCATTCTGTGCTGCAAATGGCCAACTCCTAACGGCCTCTCTTGCTTGCAACAACTGGGCACCTCTTAATCACTGCTCCTGAGCGAACGGGGTCAACTTTGCATTTTGGTTCAATGGGTTCAAATGGCTCTGAGCACTATGGGACATAACAGCTGAGGTCATCAGTCCCCTAGAACTTAGAACTACTTAAACCTAACTAACCTAAGGACATCACACACACCCATGCCCGAAGCAGGATTCGAACCTGCGACCGTAGCGGTCGCGCGGTTCCAGACTGAAGCGCCTAGAACCGCTCGGCTACACCGATCGGCACTTTGCATTTTCAAATGGGAACCTCGACATGCCCCCCCTCATTTTTATTGCATATTCGGATTCTACACGAAAACATACGTACTACGGTATATTCAAAGCATTGTTTACCATTGGTGGTAGATGGCGCTGTAAACGACAAATGTCAGTGTGCCTGCTTTTGCAATTAAGAACTAACGATTTTCAGTCTGCATTTCATTTGCGGTATAAATGTAATCTATTGCGTTCTAACGGTTTATATTCCTGTTCAAAACCTACTTTAGTCATGAAAATTTGACTGTACAGTACAATATGGTTAACCGTTTCAATGTCTGGGTAGTACTACGTTTAGTGTGACCCAGGAACAACGACATGGCCGTATTAGTGTTCTCTTCCCATCGGAATTCCTCATATTAATGAGTCCCCTTGCCTCTTTTCTAGTGGGGTGTTTGATTTCGGTGAGTATCCAGTGCAGGTGTGCTTGTAACTATCACTTCACAGGCATTTGGACTTATTACAAAGGTTGTGGTTTGTTTCCGCCGGTAGCCGCGTAGCGGCCAGCGCGAAGGTTGGGGCGGTCGGGTGGAAACACACTCCGAAGTCAGTCACCCTGTTGGCGGGGCTCGAGGGCAGCCACCGAAATCGAGCATCCGTATGGTCTGGGGACTCACCACAATCATCCGGGTAGAGAATGGGAAGCAATGCTATACAACTAGTTGTTTATCAGGAATGTCAATTTCTAGCCACATTATTTGTACGGTACAGTCACACTTGCGACACTCACGTAACAACTGCACATGAATATCACCGTTAGAATATAAAGGTTCACATTTACATCGTAAATGAAATACAGAATCAAATGAGTCGGTTCATAACTGGAAGACAACTACACGTGATATTAGTTGACTACAGTGCCATCTACTAGGAATGAAAAATAATAGTTCAGGTAAACAATAAAATAAGGAGGGGTTTCCATCTGAAAATACGAAGCTGACCCCGGCCGCTCAGGAGGGGTGATCTGGAGGCGCCCAGCTGTAGCACAGACGGATGTTTCTTTTACCGAAACTTATCACCTAGAACTTCTTTTTCGTACGATCGCCGTTTTCGCAATATTTAGTTGTCTCATCTTAAAACAAGCAGTCTTACAACAAAATACCATAGCACTTCGAGCATAACCCTAACACAGCCATGATAATGATAGATCTTCAGTGTAAGAATTCTGCACTTGACCCGACGTAGACAGATTCTTATAAAACATGGGAACCATGTAGTTACGATTGTTTGCATTAGCTAGCCGGATATCGGAAATGTCCCTATATATCCGCGGATAACTGACCGTCTCGCTTATTAGTACAGCACCTCCTATCTTAGGAAACTTAAAAGCCTGTCGTTTAAGGCACGCAGCACTCTCCTTGGAAGTGGCGCCCCCTGACGCTTGGTGTCACGACCTTAGAGCTACACCATGAGAGGATGGGGTCATTCCTCTTCTGGTGCAGTTCAACAGTGCGAAGCTAGCCGAATGTAGTGAACGAATTCGGTAGCCGGCAATGCTCTGGTTTGCCATGGTGTTGGCGAGACGTGAGGTCTTCTAGGTAGACATCGGGTGGCAGCAATTCGATCGAGAGGTTTGTTGCAGAAGTGTGATGTTATATACTACTTGGTGCTTTCCTAATAGGCGGATCTTCTTAAAGTGTTTTGATTCAGGGGTTTGATGGTGGTCACTGAGGCGTAGTTCCTTGTGGTATAGACCGGAATGCCAAGATTGCCTAGTTTTGCATGCGACATTACGGGTCAGGATATTAGATTTTGCTCCCGCGACAGTGTTCCCACACTAATATACTGTCTCTAATTACAGGACGTTTGCGTGCCCCATGTGTGCGAAACTGTTGCCTGCTCATATCCTATTCCGTCAGTGGTATTTTTGGGGCTTAATGCCGTGGAATTGAAGAAAGGCTTTCCTGACTTCGTTGTAGGACGAGTACACTATTTATGCAGCAATCGAGTGACGCCGAGCGAAGCCAGTGCACCATCGACAGGATGTGATTCGTCAGTCTGCTCTGTTGTATTGTTTTAACTTTTGGTTCACCTTTGTTATGAACAGAGTTGCGAAGCTTATCTCTGCGGTGCCGCGTATGGCAACATCGTGCCCTCGTGGACCAGCCTTGTCTGTACGGGCCGATGACACGAGCTGTACAGGAATAGAATCGCAGTGAACTTTCATTTGCACTGTGGACCTCTGTTATTTTGCTGTTCGGTCTCGTATTCCTTGAATGGAAGTGAATGCGAGTGCTTTCAGTGTACCTAGTTTAAACTGTTCCATTGATCCGTGCCGCGTTCGTTCTGTTGTTTCATTACAAATGACTTAGGAGAACTTGTATTAGCGGGCTTTGTTGGATTTTTATTCTCAGCTATAGTTACGAGTGCAGCACTGCGGTTTGAGTGCTGTTGTGTGTTGTGTTAATGTATGATCATGGTGGCCATCAGGTTGCCAGAAGTGTGTGTCTGAATCTATGATTAGTAAATTAGTGACAAATTAGGCTTATTTCCCAGCAAGCTAACGTCGTATGCCGAGGCTGCCTTGTCTTACTTGAAACGTATTCACAGTTGCGAATGCGGACAACCATCAGCTGTATAACGGAATGACGACAATGAAAATTAGTGACTGACCGGTACTTCAAGCCACATTTCCCGTTCTACTCGAGGGGTCTCCTTAACCGCTTTCACTATCTGTGCATGACCCACGGCCAGACCCAAACTTCCATATGGTTTCGTTTACTGCGTCGCAGTATGAACTCAAACACAGATTACGTCATTACCACCGAGCGAGGTGGCGCAGTAGTTAGACACTGGACTCGCATTCGGGAGGACGACGGTTCAATCCCGCGTCCGGCCATCCTGATTTAGGTTTTCCGTGATTTCCCTAAATCACTCCAGGCAAATGCCGGGATGGTTCCTTTCAAAGGGCACGGCCGACTTCCTTCCCCGTCCTTCCCTAATCCGATGAGACCGATGACCTCGCTGTCTGGTCTCCTTCCCCGAACCAACCAACCAACCAATTACGTCATTCGTGTAGAGGGTAGAACATTTTGACTGTACGACGGTGCCCAATATCGGCGGATAAATACGATACTGCAGTGGCTGTGCTGTTAAGAGGTACGGTGCAGTGTTGCTTCGGACACGAATTCATGTCCAAAGCAACACTGCATAGTACTTAATAACACAGCAGTGCAGTATCGTACGTTGTGTTAACTGGGATAATTCCTGCCAAGAGATAATGGACTGATCCCACCAACAATAATGTGGATCTAAATTAAACGACGACTAATGCCAGTAGAGTAAAAGGACTCGCACCGTTTAGTTGTAAATCATAAGACCTCATAGGTGCTAATTCCTTAGTTTGACATTTTAGTACTTAAGACTAGATAAATTCAAAGGGGCCTCGAAAGGACAGTAGTTTGGGTATAATGTAACGAGTGACCAATAGACAGCCCGTTCCAGAAATTATCGCTGTTAACTACGAGTGTGTTGCGTGTGTAACTAACCTTGCTAACCGTGTGGTTTACGTCCCAACCCCGTGGACTATGATTACCATCACTGTTAAGGTTAGTCCTTAGAGTTCATCTATTAAATACGAGGGATATCCAGAAAATATGTTCCGATCGTCCGCGAAATTTGCAACAGCTAGCCACAACTACCAGCTAATTATCTAAATAATCCCCGCTCCGACTTACGCATTTGTCATGACGTTATACCAGTTTTCAATAACCTTGTCATAGAAGGCAGCCGCCAGCGCTTTCCGCTAATTCTCTGCGTAGATCTACAGCTCGTTGTCTGTGCCAAAATGTTGTCTTCATAGTCACCGGTTCGTGTGATCAGAGATGAAACTAAGGGGGTCAATTACGGTCTGTATTGTGGGTGATCAAACGCTTCACACTGAAAACGCTGTAGGAGGATCCTCTTTGCCCCTGCAGAGTGCAGCTGAGAATTGCCATGAAGAAGCAATGTCGTGACAGTTGTGTTACGTGGGCTGCATAGCTTCAGGCGAAATTTCCCACCACGCCCTCGTACTTGGCGAGAGACACAATTTTCTAGGTACATTAACGTGCTCACTGTGCGCTCAGAACTGAAAAGAGCGATTTGACGTGATCGATGGACGTTCTACAGACACTGCCCAACACATCTGTACAAAGCTCTATCGGATTTTTACAGTGGTTTCCATTTCGCGACCGATCGGAACTTACTTTCTGGATAGCCCTCGTAGTTCACGCCGGAAAATACCGCCCATCCAATAATAATTGGATGTAACGTTTATGGCTTTATGTGGTGTTAAATAATAATAAATTGTCAGCATGTTGTTTCATTATTACCATAATAAGTACACTTTTACTGAACTGAATAATTTTTAAAATCACCCAATAATGAACCTTACAAGAATTTTATGATGTCGATGGGATTTACAGAATTTATAAACTTCGATAATTTATTGTTTTATTGACTGCATTTGTAAAGGCCCAGTCTGCCAGTTTGCTTCGTTGATGCTTAAATCCTAACATACTAGTCATTTAAGTTTCTACTACAGAGAGATGTAGTTTCGGTTTCCAGTTGCTTCTGCCCCAAGCGCTCAGACAGCGCCGCTGTGACTTCGCATTGCACGAGTGGTGGCGAACTCTCGTACCTCGCATCTGGGACTTGAAGTCTTTTTGGAGTCGGAATTTCGAAGATATAAAATCAAGAAAGAAAGGAAACTAGAAAAGGAATTTTGTGTCAGCACAATCTAGAATCATAGAAAATCACCAGCGATCCCCTACTACATCACATTGCACTGGTATCGGGAATATGAGATGGAAAAATACAGACGTAAGAACAAATTCTTTTGTGGTAAAGTTTGTATGTGAGTTAAAAGCTGCCAAAGTCTAAAAGAAGGCGTGGTTTCTAAATTGCTGAAATTTCCTGCGGCAATAAAAGTATATTTACAAAAATAAGGCAACAGAACGGTAGTTGTAGCAAAATGATAAATACTGGCTGGAAAAAGTTATGAAAAATGTAAAATTGTTTTGTCGACGTTGAAGTTGTGAAAATAATGGCAGGCAAAAGTAGGGAACAGAAATAAAACATACTCAAAGAAACGAGAAGACCATCCAACCAATGGGAAGACTTCCAACAAGTCTACACAGAAGCGCGAGCTGAATCAGCGGCAGCGTGTAACAACGTAGCTTAACTCTGGATAAGTGGACGTGGGGATTACGTCGCCACGAAGAAAGTCGCAAAAAGTATCATTTACATTTGTATGACGTGTTAGCGTGAGGACAACCTTTCTGTGATTACGGCGCTCGTAGGGATGGTACGTGACCCTAGGACGACGTAGGCATTAGCCATTCGTAGATCAGGAGAAGGTGCCGCCTCCCCACCTGAACGTGGGCTGTGCAGGAGGAGGAGTTGAGTTGTTTTTTTTAGGGGGGGAGGGGAGACCAAAGAGCGAGGTCACCGGTCTCATCGGATTAGGGAAGGATGTCGGCCGTGCCCTTTCAAAGCAACCATCCCGGCATTTGCATGTAGCTACGAGGGCTATCCACAAAGTACATTACGTTTTGGAATTAAAAATAAATAAAGTATTGGAATTTTTTTTTATTATATACAGATGAAAGCCACACTTAAATACTACTTTTCTACATAGTTGCCATTTAAATTAAGGCACTTATCGTAGCGATGGACGAGCTTGGAAATTCCTTCGTCGTAAAATTCGGCCGCCTGCGCCTTCAACCACGCGGTTACCTCTTCTTGAAGCTGTGGGTCGTCATCAAAACGCTGCATAGCCACCTACTTCTTCATTGCTGGGAATAAGTGGAAGTCGCTCGGTGCGAGGTTGGGACTGTGCGGCGGATGAGGAAACAACTCCCACTTAAAACATTCGAGTACTTCACGAGTGGCATTTGCCGTGTGGTCCCGGGCGTTGTCGTGAATCAGCAATATCTTTGAGCCCAACTACCCCTGCGCTTGTTTTGTATTGCTCTTCTGAGGTTGTGCAGAGTTTGGCAATACCTTTGAGAGTTTATTGTAGTGCCTCTTTCCAGGAAATCCACAAAATCACACATTTTCTGTCCCAAAAGAGGTAACCACGTGGGTGAAGGCGCTGGCGGCCGAATTTTACGACGAAGGGATTTCCAAGCTCGTCCATCGCTACGATAAGTGCCTTAATTTAAATGGCAACTACATAGAAAAGTAGTATTTAAGTGTGGCTTTCATCTGTATATAACAAAAAAATTTCCAATACTTTATTTATTTTTAATTCCAAAACGTAATGTACTTTATGGATAGCCCTCGTATTTATGGAAATCACGGAAAACCTAAACCAGGATGGCCGGACGCGGGATTGAACCGACGTCCCCCCGAACACGAGTCGAGTGTGCTAACCACTGCGCCACCTCACTTTTTTTTTCGGTAGGAGGCGGAGTCTCGTATTCCATGGTGAGCCGGTAGTGAGACATCCAGGTTTACAGTTGTCCTTTTTTCGTATAATTCAGCGCCAGCAGTTGCCAGGCATTGATGTCAGTGGAAGCTGAGCTACTGAGCACTGCGGTCAGCCACTGCAGGCTCAGAGGACTGCTCGGGTTAGAAGAGTTGGCATTGTCGTCAGTAAAGCAGACCCGAAATGTCTCCTAGCAGCCTGACTAACTCATGGCCACTGCGGGATAAATGGTGTTTAAGTCCAGGCTTGCCACAGTCGAAGGTTACGCCCGCACTGATCAATGATGAAGATCCTAAGGAACCACTACACAGCAACAGAGAGACCAGGTAGCCGTAGGCCAAAGCTTATTCAAGTGACTCACGGGGAGACGAAGTCACCAGCAGGTGATATAGTGGTGTGGTGGGAAGGCATTGTACAATCCACGTTTCAGACAGTTACCTGATGCTACTGAAGATGAAGTCCTGAGAAAGTGACTTGAAGCTTTGTCTGACATCGCAGTGGACTTCACTTTGTAGTTAAAAACTAATCAAGACAGTGGTGTTCGGTATCAAGTACACACCCCGATACGATAGTGTACAGAGAACGTTGGTAAGCATCTGAGACTGAAAGTCTTAAATTTAGGTGTGGATGGAGGCGAATATTTATACGAGCCTGCTGTCCGGTACTTCTTGAACAGACAACAGGCTGCAGCAGCTGGATATTGCTACTAGGTAGCTTCTTTTTTTTTTTAGTATTGTCTAACATCACACTTCAGCGGCACTAGCTAGCGTCTTCTTCTTCGTCAACTACCTGTATAAGCGCTCTTTCGTCCTGATTACGCTATCTTGTGAAACGATATCTGGCTTCAGGCTGACGCTCGTTTACCCCTTTACCTAAAGACTTGCACTAGGCGATCAGGTCTACCCGCCGGGAGGCCCTCGCCACACGACATTTCATGTCATCGCTTTATGACGTCGTTTCGCTCACTGTCGCAGGAGTACCTCACCCACCCGACGGAGTCGTGGTGTAGTAGCATTGTAACCAGTATGATAGTGCAAGAACCACACATTTTATGGTGTAAAATCGACTATTCATTCAATTCGACGTAAAAACTACGTAATGAAAGCGCCATGTTTTACCTGTCAATAGCTGTAGTTACTTTCTAAATCACCAAAAGTATAGTACCCGAAAGTGAGTTGAATTTATGGTTTGCTATAGAACAATGAGACTGAAACTGGCACGTTCGTTTGGCTGCAATGTCGAGACCATATTGTGTTTCCAATAATTGCCAAAATAGTGTATCACATTAATCCTCCTGTCATTAGTCGCATTAAGCAAGATGCCTGTTTATAGTCGAGTCGGTGTAAGCTGATACCTGACAGTTGCAGTGGGCTGGGCGCGGCAGCTTCACAGTTCTATCTCCACCAATAATCTAACGCGATTTTGCAGACCTCTCTTCTGCAACTCCCCAGTGTCGTCACAGGCCTGCAGTGGGCTATTATTAACGCCGACAGCCGTTAGCGCTTCACAGCTCAAAAGTGGTGACCACGCTGCGAAATGTCACATATCTTCTTACGCCGTTTCGACTACAGTTCTTGTTCGTAATAGAATTCACTAAACTCGCAAAGTCCAGCATTTTGTTTCTATAGAATTATCATAGTTTCAGTTGACAGCCGGTTCCTTACTTTCAGAAATTTCTTACCAGTTTTTGGTCTGTGTTTCCACGTCAGTTGAATGTTGGGATGATTTGTTAAACAATCCAAGACTAAGTTTCGTCACATCCGTGACAAATTCGAGCTTGTGGCCCACATAAAAAATATTCTTAGTACCATCAGGAATGTAAACTGAAAGAATTCTATATTACCATAATAAGACAGAAAAGTTACTATTTCTTAACATATGTTGACACCTTTCTTTCGTCATTCTTTCTCCTTAGGTATAAATTGTGTCTTTAATAAAATAACGCAGTCTTATAATTAACACGAAATTCTGACGTGTTGGAAGAGTTCGGTTTGTAGTTCCCGTTTATACTTCATTTTCCCTTCTGAGCTGTGTAAAGCACAACGGAAATTACATTGCCCTTCCCCAACTTTAATGAAACTAATTGAAGTTCACTGTCCTGTATTTCAGCATATCTTGGGAAATATAGGTTACGTCTGATTTTAATACCGACTAGCATTTAAGTACCGGAAGATCAGGAAATCCTTCTTTCTATTTCCGTGCCTTAGTTTTGTACTGCGCTTCTTAAACTTTTATAGTCAGTAAATGAATCCGCTCATTACTTCTCCGCTTTATTATCCTCAAATACCCTTGAAGCACGAGCACTTGTTATAATTAAAATGTCTTAAAGTAAACTACTTCTATTAGTGGTTATTCTTTCTGTTTGAACGCTCATTCATAACCTAAAGCGGACACCTAAACTACACAAATAACTGCTGCTTATTTAAGGCAATTCAATGAAAAATATTGCCCGTTACATATTCCTTTGGTTACGTCGTTGAACCATGTTTTTTTTCCCGATTATCTTTGGTTCAGATGGCTCTGAGCACTATGGGACTTAACATCTATGGTCATCAGTCCCCTATAGCTTAGAACTACTTAAACCTAGCTAACCTAAGGACATCACACAACACCCAGTCATCACGAGGTAGTGAAAATCCCTGACCCCGCCGGGAATCCCGCTTATCTTTATTACTTGCTAACATTCCGTGTTCGTAGCTATCATATACCAATCTTTAGACTGCTGAACACTCCATCACCTTCTGCAGATGTAGGGAATGCTTTTTGCGATACGCATAGATAACGTTAAGTGCCGGTTCTTGTAAATCTTGAGTTGCAACCCTTGTATACACTACGTTATCATTACGCGCTAATCAATGTCTTCTTCCATTTCTCCACCTACCCCATTTCTTCAACCACATAGAAAGTAAATTTATCTTCATTATATCCTGACGTGGATCGGCTGCTTTCGTTGTATCTGCTGCAAAAAGTTTCTTATTCATACGCCTCACTGAAAGGACTGTTTCCACAGTAAGTTAAATTGGAAACTATAATATTCGATTATATAAACAGATTCTACTTCAAACTAGACGCAACGCAGTATTAAATTTCTTAAAATATTACATTCAGAAGCTGTTACTATTCGTCAAGGCATGACTGCTGGTAGACACTTTCAGTAAGTTCCGTTGGTTTTCCATTATTTTTCACTAATGCCTGGTAAAGACACATATAGGTTTCTTCGGCTGCGATATACATAGAATTTTATCTATCTGGTTCACTCACTACACCGTAATAAAAACTATTCGCAGTATATTGTTCGTTTGGAAATTACATAGAAGGATAAAGTGTGTATTGGAGATTGAAGACGATAATTTACGGTACGGAGGAATAGTGGAAGGATAAAGAAAGAAAATTCTGAAGGTGGTAGGTTCCCAGGAAGACTAGAATATACAAAATATATTGGTTTATTTCGGGTGGAATTGTGGAGAAGTGAATAGATTAGCAAAAGCTGGGAGAAGATCCAAACTACAAAGATACTAGCAGAAAGACTGATGTCTAATGCAGAAATTATCGTACTTCCGCCCCCACCCCCTCCACTCCACCGTTGCATAATTACTCAAAGTGACGGTACTGGAGAGGCTATTAATAAAATCTACGAGTGATCTTTTGCAGCTGTACGTTATTCCGCATCCTGTTTAAATGAGTCGTTATGCACCTACAACTAATTACCGATTTTAAAACAACGAGACAATATGCATCAAAATCGTCTACTTTCAGTTAACACACGTAGTTAGATGAACAGAGGAAACACACTTCGATACGGAGAAATTAATGACTGACGTGAAAACACATGAACTGGTAGTCGTGAAAAACAATGAAACGTGGATAGATAAGGCAAGAGGATAGAATCACACTAAACTATTGTAAACATTATCGTAATGGGAGATGGTGTACGACTTGTTTCACACCTCTTGCCTGTACGTTATTCACAGGCAGAATGTAATAGGGGTCGTCGTGTGACTAGGGCTTCCCGTCGGGTAGACCGTTCGCCGGGTGCTAGTCTTTCGATTTAACGCCACATCGGCGACTTGCGCGTCGATGGGAATGAAATGATGATGATCTGGACAGCACAACACCCAGTCCTTGAGCGGAGAAAATCTCCGACCCAGCCGCGAATCGAACCCGGGCCCTTAGGGTTGACACACTGTCGCGCTGACTACTCGGCAAAATGTAATGAGAAACAAAACGCAGCAAAATGTTTTCTGTTTTTAGGAAAACTAAATGATATACGTATAAGATCTGATTTTACTTGTGTTAATGCAAGACTTCGGTAATTATTAAGCTTGAACAGTTTGTGTTCTACGATTGTAGTAATTCTTGTAATTCCAATTTTTAACACGTGTTATGAACCGGCCTTCTGCTGTTAAATCCAAGTTCTGCACATTGAAGCGCCTGTGCATGTACGTCAATGCCGTAAAAACCAGCAGAAATCATGGCAAAATCGTTTCTCCTCCAAACGTCTCTTTTCGAATGCAAGCTTGAATAAATTTTGTAGTCCATTAAATTTCCTAGAAACTTACATTACAAATTTGTCTTCTATATACCACTGTCAAGTAATAACAACACGCATAATTAAAAAAAACAAGTACAATTCGCACTAAGTTCCATTTCCCGCCAGTACCTCATTTCTAGTGCACTTCCGAGAAAAATTAACTTAAACAAAATTTCTTTTAAGACATCTATAATCTATATTTTACTATCTCTATTGGATGTCGAGCTTCTAACCCATCTAAATCAGATCGAATATTGAATGAAAGAGCCGTGTAGTGTTCTGAACTCCTCACTTACGGGTTTTCCTTTCTTTAACAATCTTACTAGCAATTTTGTTGTTATTAAGACAGACACGTTAGCAACAGTTACCGACAACGCAAGTGCAACATAATCAGAATTTCAGTTAAAGAGATATTACATAAAAATAGCTAAAATGTTTGGGATTTCCGCGAAATTAAAATTTATTGACAATAAGTAATTCATGAATATAAATTCCTAATGTTGCAAGGTTTATATTTAAGTCATTTCTACTTTTGAAAGCACAAGGATGATCGAAATCCCTTCATTAGTGTTTGTTTTTTACTTGTTGCCAGAACAGCTTCATCGTAGTCTTCCGCTGCCTCATAAGCCCAGTGTGTGGCAACCTGCTGCTCTAATTCCTCGTCATCGTTAAAGAAGGCTTTATTCTGACGCCAGAATACAGAGCAATTCAAACCCGACATTCTGCACGAGTACTTTCCAGAGCAACCTTTTGCACATTGCCAGGATGTAAAGTTCAGCGAGGCCTGAGGTGCAGCTTCCTTCAACATTGGTGTTGGATTTTGTTACCCAACAATATCCTCCTTCCACCCAAAAGAGATTGGATCTTACCGTGTCCAAGCAATTCTGTTGGACTGTATCTTTAGTGGGTGGTAGTGAGGAAAAACTGAATTTTGGTTTCACTTCTACAAAAAGAGAGCATTTAAAATTTTCCAGATCAGAGTTCTCCTCTATACTAAAAATAATTCGAATAATTGTTAAGCTATCAAAATATTTGATTCACGTATTGCCTTTGGGTTTTGAAGCATTCGATTAAAATCAATCGTTGAGGGGATCTTGACACGAATATTGCTGAATTTGCATTTGCTTTGACCAAAAGGATCACTAGTCGAGTCGCAGCCACTTACGGCATGTACAGATAAGGTTTTCTCGAGTATTCAGTGTATCATAAACATTTATTTCAGTACAAGAAAATAAGTGATTTACGTTTATCAGTTTTTTGGTATCATGCTTTGGAAGGATTGAGGACTGTTAGGACAATCAGCAGGTTGACTCTTCCCCAGTGACTATGACCGCATAATTTTGAGACGACAGTGGTGACTCTGAGAACACCCGCAACCTCTTATGCTTGTATTTTTGTTACGTGTCATCGTTTTAGTGCTGTTCATGTGAGGGATATATGTCGAGACTTTCTTTCCTTTCCCAGGATCTTCTCTCTTGTTTTCTACTGAAACTGGATCACCTTCAAAGACCAATGCAGCATTTGCACCAGAATGATATAGAATATACGTGACGTAATCCTGGGAAATGGAAGCAGATTGGTGAGGATTGCCCCACATAGTTTTTGCGGGAGATATCCTCCGTCAACTAGGTGTACACTGCTGCTTCCCAGTACCGTATCTTTCGGTAGGTGGTTGAAAGGAGAGTAAACGGTGGGCTACTTTCCTTTGCACATTTCTTTCCCTGGGAACAGGGAAAACGGGAAAGAAGAGACAGCTGACACTAGAAGTATTCTTCAAATTCACTTTCAGTCTTTTCCGTAATACATACGATCGAAGAGCATCGATGGCTCCATTGCCCCAGTCGCATCCTAATTTTTGATATAGGTGGTCACTGCCGGAGGAAAACATAGCAGTGTTACGTGTTAGGTGTTAGTTCCAAGCCAGCCGTGGCAGCCGAGCGGTTCTAGGCGCTACAGTCTTGAACCGCGCGACCGCTACGGTCGCAGGTTCGAATCCTGCCTCGGGTATGGGTGTGTGTGATGTCCTTAGGTTAGTTAGGTTTAAGTAGTTGTAAGTTCTAGGGGACTGATGACCCCAGAAGTTAAGTCCCATAATACTCAGAGCCATTAGATTTTTTTGTTAGTTCAAAAGCTGTATTTCATAGCTTTAGACAAACACTCTCCCCATTTTTCCGTGTGCCAAATGCCTCTGCATTATCAGAGCTTCCTTACATCATAATCACGTTTGTTTTGGAAGATGGTTCATGAGAAGCAAATTAATCAAAACAGTTTGAGTGCCTTGAGCATTCTCTCCTAACCAATGTAGCCACAACTTCATGTGCTGTTCCGACGTCACTGACTAAATCCCACAGAATGGTTCTGCATCCTCATAGAGGCTATGCAGATAAGCATGACCGGTAGTCCACCGAAGAGTAGCATTGTTTGTTGATGATATATGATATATTCGTTTATTCTTGAATTAATTTTTAATGCTCAGCCATCTGGTGACCCTTGTATTAAATCATTAATACAATCAATAGCAAAAACTTGCTTTCGTTTACTTTCTCTCCACACAGTAGCAGATAGGTTTCATTAAGCCCACCCTTCCTGGATCCCCACACTTTCGACAATAGCAGACCTTTTTCACTGTAATTCCACGTCCTCGGGTGTAATATCCCGATGATTTCATCGATCTCACAGTGTACTCTATTATCATTGTAACTCGCCACTGGCATGTTATACTTTCATTCAGTGGCAGCTTATGTAGAGCTACTTACTTTCACTAGCATGAGCTTCTTTTGATTATTATTACTTCTTTTGGTCCAGTCTGCTATGATGGCATATCCTGTCCACATTCGCTCTTATTTTTCTTTGGCGACGTAACCTTCTCTGAATAGTTTTGCCCGTTATCTGAAATAGATTTAGGCCCATCAAAACTTTAGGAACAATTCCTTCACAGCTTGAATTTATCAAGCTCGCAACGGCTAACGGTATGGTATTCAATAGGGCAGTCAGAGAAAGTTACGTACCGTTAGCTAAACTTGAGCCAAGCACTTTGGATTTTAGGAGCTTAATCATCAATACTACATGTGTCACACTATTTTCAGATGTATTGAAAATAAATTAACGATCACGGAAGTAGCTTCAAATGATAAAATATTTATTTTTGACTAATATTTCGCCCATTAACAGTAACCTTTTTGTATTTAATAGATAGAAAAATACTCCTGGTACATTTATATACAATTCTATGGCTTTCTCATACGAGAATAACAAGCCACGTTGGCCTTATTCTGTAGAGTTCTGTGGGGTGGGAAAATCTGGGGAGCATTTGGTGACTGCTCAAGTTTGTAACACATTCACATCCACTAATTCACGCGGCAAACAAAATCTCGACAGCATTTATTAGTGGGAAGAATTGTAAGCACCTCGTGGCTGGCATCGAGCAGGATTTTGGTGGCTGCATATCTTTGAGTGAAGCGCTTGGAATGAAATTGGTTCATCCTGCCGAATATACGCTCGGTACAGTTTTATTGATAATTTAAAATGTCCCGCACAAATAAAATAATATGGCGGACAGTAACTTTTAAGGCTTGGACTGCTCTAGGAATCTATAGACCACGTGGTCGCACGTAACGGAAATCACACTATTATTACTCTGATTAACTGAACCAAAAAGTGTAACCAGAACCTAAATGGTAATTCAAAAATAGCTACGGAAAGAAATTGTTGATATTAACAAATTATTATTAACAGATTAAATTACCTTTTGCCCTTGTTCGACACAGACGTTCTGAGGGAACGTCTGGTCGCTTACCTGTCTTCAGAACAACTCAACCTGTAACCGTCGCGCGGAGCTCTCTCCGAACCGCCCGAGGTGGTGGGGGAGGTCCATGACCAACCTTTGACTTGGCCACGCCCTCCTGTTCCTGCTCTCTGCCTTCCACTGACACCGTTTAGGTTGGTAGAATATTAAGAAACCCACCACTTCTCTGGCTCGCCTGCTACTGCATTCAAATCATTCACACGTGACCACACACTTTCAAGAAGGGTGAAAAATGGAAATCAGGTCACAGGACGTGCACATAAGAATGAAAAAGAAATGTGTGGGCCCATATTGCTTCTATAGGCATGCGGTTGTTGGCGCTGAGCTTAATTAGTTGCATCACTCATTTTTTAATCATGTAATGACACCTATTGTGATGTTACATCTTGTCTGACCATACCCCTGAACAAGATGTGTGAGACCATCCACATCCACTATCTGAAAGCTTTCACTACCGAATGTCTTAGTTATGTGTTTTCCATGCTGTACGGCAGCAGACGAAGAAACATCTCGATTCCTGATGTTTCGTCCAGAGCTGCGCTGGGCGAAACGTCAAGAACCGAGAAGTTTCTTCGATCACGGCCATACAGCCCGGGAGACTCATCAGCAACCATTCAGATTCCATCGGACCCATCTTCTCTTTCAGTGTCAACATATCTTAAAGATATGGAGTGTGCATTTTCTGTACCACAGTTGAAGTGAGGACTGCGTGGAAAGATGGTATGTTTTTACAGACCCATGAAAGATAGAGCTCTCAGTTTTCAGTACGCTCTGCATTGTCGTTGTTTGGAAGTGCTGAACCAGCAACTGAGAAGTAAGACGGTGCTTGTAATTTCTTGCCGCGCGGGATTAGCCGAGGAGGCTGAGGCGCTGCAGTCATGGACTGTGCGGCTGATCCCGGCGGAGGTTCGAGTCCTCCCTCGGGCATGGGTGTGTGTGTGCGTCCTTAGGATAATTTAGGTTAAGTAGTGTGTAAGCTTAGGGACTGATGACCTTCGCAGTAAGTCCCATAAGATTTCACACACATTTGAATATTTTGTAATTTTTTCGTACGTCAATCAGTTTATATGGAACTGCCTCAAAAGTCTTATTGTGCTGAGAACTGAGTACCACATTCTTACCTCCACTTGAAAGAATTTCTCAACTTAACGCGTTTCAACACTAAACCATGTGGGCCACCTAATGTATTTGTCCTGAATCGTATCTCTCCAGTCTGAGACCGTGAGGACTGTTATAAGTTGTTCATATACTCAGTCGTATTTGGGAAACCATTGGTTGTGTATATATTATTCTTTGTTTTTAGTCCAATCAACTTTTATGTTTGTACCTATTATAATCCAGTACGCTGTAGAATGAAACGTTTGCCAAATCTGTCTACAGGTATAAGCCTAAAGTATTCCTTAGGGTGACAGACGACAATGGAAATTGAGAAGTTAGGTTTGAAATTCGCAAGAAGTGCAATGGCCCACCTTTTGGGGATGATAATTTGTTATTTTATTAAAAATACTAGCTGACACTTACAGCAATGCCAGGGTATTCATTCTGCAAATTTTGTTTAGAAACAAAAACTAAAACGAAAATGTGAACTGTGTTTTTATTGTAGTATTGAAAAATTTTCGTTCCTGTGTATTGATGAAGAAACAAACCTCGGAAATGCATTACATTTGATCTGAGATGACCCTACACAGTTTCTGTACACTGGGCGTAGCTGCTTCGCGAGTCTACAACGCGATTTTATCTCTTTGTCTCTTTGGCAATGCCCCTACAGAGCTCTATAGATGGCTACTGTTCTCGCCTAAAGCAGTTCGCGTTTCTTGATTGATACTGTAGATGTCAAAAGCGCTGCCAGCGATTTCCTTAAGATGAATCAACTTTAAGAGTATCATGGTAGTAAAGGATAAGTGTATTACAATTTCGTGCATGATGCTGCATGTTCTCACACATATATGTCTATAATATTATATCTGTTAAGTTCTGTGTCTTACAGTGATATCTCTGTGCAGATACATTCAGCCCATATGTGGTTACTATCTGAAAAATGTATTGCGAGTAGCGTTAGTAGTACAGAAATAATAAATTTAATCGAAATGCATGACGTGGCAGCTTCTCTCTCATCTGAGTGTTTATGATGTCATATCTCCTTAGTGGTTCTTCCCACCGCAGCGGTTGTTGACTGATAGGAAGGAATTTGTGCGCCAAGTGTGGTAAAACGTGTCGATACGACCCCACATTCGCGAAAGCTCTCAATGGAATTGCAAATTTCTGTCAGGCACTGATAGCTATTGTGTGGGATTTGGCAGACCCAGTGATGGAAGCCCGCTGAGCCACAGCCAGCTCCGTACCACAAGGGCATCTGCCGCCGCGATACAGGACGGTTAGTCCCAGCCAGCCAGCCAGCGCACACGCACCTGCAGCCTCTTCTCTATGTGAAGCTACGCAGATACCACCTAGTCGCGGTTCCAGTGGCATTTTTCGTGTATCAGTAGAGAGCGCCTTATCCTTGTTGCTATTGTATGAGTTGAACTCTACTTCTTACTATTTTTTGTACTAAGTCTTCGTTGGCCGCGAGGAATACAAGTTAAGTAAACCTTATGTTTGATGTTTTAATTTGTTCGCTAATCATTTCTGCCTCTGTCCAACTTCCCTAGGACGACAGTTGCTGCCTTACTCCTTACTGTTGTTTACGAAGTCTTACACAAAACCAAGTTCGGCTAAAATCGGTCCAGTGGTTCAGGAGGAGATGTGGAACATACGTACATTTTTATATTGTGTGTGGATTTTGTTAGTATGGTCACAATGCTCTTCCGTTCTGTGCACTGTTGGTGTACCTCGTCCAACACAGTGGAACGGTGAAGTGCTACGCTTAGCTCCGGGCAGAGATTGGCAGACGACGCTCGCGCCGTCCAATTACTGTCAGGCCAGGCCGAGGCGACAGCGTGAAGCTCTGCCAGTGCTTAAGCAAAACAAGCCAATAACCGCGGCACGGCGCCGGCACCTGCCCGCTCTCGTTAACGACGGAACAGCAACAGCGCGCTCGGAAGGAGGCCCCCCTCCGGACAACGGGGAGCACTTGCCCGCCTCTTCCGCCAGAGAGATCGACCGCTCCTTTAAGTGCTTTTACCAGCCCAGCCCGCACGGCGCTCCCACGCATATTCGGTGCGGGCGGGACGCCAAGAAGCTTCTTGCCCTACCACCGACTTCATTTGAGGCATTACCTCGGGTTCCAGAGCCTCCATACTACGATATCTTTCTCGTCGGCAGCTCATTGCCCACGGAGTTGAGCAATGTCGTCGCTTAAATTCTTTGAATCTTGTGTATCCTCCATTTTCTTCACAAATAGTATGGTACTGCTTTAGTTGTGGTTTCAAAACCTGTGAACTTGGCATGGAAATCAGCCGTTGACGCAACAGAACACAACGGAAACAGAGACAAGCCGTACCACATGTGGTACGACAAGCTATTTATCTCAACATGAAGTTCACCAACCCACGAAACGCTTGCGAATAACTTAATACGGTGAAAGGAAATTGGTGCAGAAAAGTAGGTATCGCAACAGGGATGACCTCAATTACACAACATGAACGAAAGGTACGGAGGAACAAAAGCAATGAAATAGAAAGACAAGGGGCGCTACGACCAAAAATGTCCTAGTGCAATGATACAGCCTTATTGCTCTATAAGTCAACCTGTATACTGGAGACAGAATGAAGGACATTATACAAAGATTCAGATCTGGGATTAAAAATCTTTGTGAAAGAATATCAGTGATCAATGTTAATAAGCTACTTTTTGCTGTGCATACTTTATATAGTGTGAGAAATGGTACGACAGTACTTGAGTCATTTCTGCCAGCGGCTGCTAGCAATTTTCACTTGTTTCAGCAATTCGATATTTCCAATACTCTTCATCCGATTACACTAAAATGAAGAACGCTGGTAACTAAAATAGTTTTTTGAGATAATAATACTTTTGAAACTGTTCATCTGTGGTGACTCTTCGTTAATTATTCTAACAGCAGAAGTAACTAAATTCGAATAACAAAATTATGTCACGAGGAGAGTGAAGAAACGGTTCATGCAGGTTACTTACCTAACTGTGTGTGGCATTTCATGTAATAGTAGGTTTTAAAATTCATTAAGTGTACGGTACGAATGCCGATTTGTCGAAGCAACCGTATCTTTGACTTGACGATTTTCCACCTAGAGAACCTACATTACTTTTTAGTCTATGTGGTTCTTATATTAATTTAACTACGTATAAGAAATTGGTAATGTGTGGTAAGTTCTATGAGACCAAACTGCTTAGGTCATCGGTCCCTAGGCTTACATACTACTCAATGTGACTCAAACTAACTTACGCTAAGGACAACACTCACACCCATACCCCATGGAGAACTCGAACCTCCGACGGGGGCAGTCGCGCGAACCGTGGCAAAGCGCCCAAGACCGCACGGCTACCCCGCGCGACACATATAAGACTTAGCTCTTTGTTTTCGAAATCAAATCACACAGACATGTGAAGTCAAGCGTAATAAAGAGAACTCTCTCCGCCAAGAAAAGGAAGACCAAACAATAATGGCTTGAAATTTGTAAAGGGGCGATAACCAATATCCCCTGTACGCTTCCACTGCGTCGCTAATCATTCCATCAACTTCATCACTGTGGGAATTCTTTGCTATACGTGCATAAAATAGCTGATTTTCGTATTGCTGAAACGATACGTTAAGAAAAATGATATTATCTTAATCATTCCGTTGACAGCCATTAATGAGAAGAAAACGCTTACCAGGTAAGAACGTATTTCATAAACAAATAAACAGAGTGATTCCTCCAATCAGTTTCCAGTCTAGGATTGATTTATACAGAATTTATTTATAATAATTATTAAGTAAATTAGTGCAAAAGAAAGAGTTACAGAATGATTTAACGACTCTTCAGCTCTATTGTGGTTACTATTTATACTTGACTGCGCTTCTCATTCTTACGTTGTAGGTCCTGTCAATTAATCGATATTTCTTGTAGAAACGAGTATACACTGAAGAGCCAAAGAAACTGGTGCACCCGCCTAATATCATGTTGGGCCCGCGAGCACGCATAAATGCCGCAACACGACGTGGCATGGACTCGAATAAAAAGTAGTGCTGGAGAGATCTGACACTACGAATCCTGCAGGGCTGGCCACAAATCCGCAAGAGTTGAGATCTCTTCTTAACAGCACGCTGCAAGGCATCCCAGATATGCTCAATAATGTTCATGTCTGGGGAGTCTAGTCGCCAGCGGAAGTGTTTAAACTCAGAAGAATGTTCCTGGAGTCACTCTGTAACAATTCTAGACTTGTCGGATGTCGCATTGTTCTGCTGGAATTGGCCAAATCCGTGGGAATTCACAATGGACACGAATGGCTGCAGGTGATCAGACAGGATGCTTACGTACGAGTCACCTGTCAGAGTCGTATGTAGACGTATCAGGGATCCCACATATTCCAAATGCACACGGCCCACGCCATTAGAGAGCCTCCCCCAGCTTGAACTTGAATTCATTAGGTTGTCTCCATATCCGTACGCGTCATTCAGCTCGATACAATTTGAAACGAAACTCGTCGGACCAGGCAACATGTTTCCAGTCATCAACAGTCCAATATCTGAGTTGACGGGCCCATGCGCGGCGTAGAACTTTTTGTCGTGCAGTCATCGAAGGTGCATGATTGAATCTTCTGCTCCGAAACCCCATATCGATGATGTTTCGTTGAATGGTTCGCACGACACTAGTTGATGGCCCAGCATTGAAAACTGCAGCAATTTGCGGAAGGGTTGCACATCTGTCACGCTGAACGGTTCTCTTCAATCGTCGTTGGTCCTATTTTTGCAGGACCTTTTTCCGGCCGCAGCGATATTGGAGATTTGATGTTTTACCTGATTCCTGATATTCAGAGTACACTCGTGAAATGGTGGTATGGGAAAATCCCCACTTCATCGCTATCTCTGAGATGCTGTGTCCCATCGCTCGTGCGCCGACTATAACACCACGTTCAAACTCACTCGAATCTTGATAACCTGGTATTGTAGCAGCAGTAACCGGTCTACCAACTGCGCCGTAGACTTGCCTTTCATAGCCGTCGCCGATCGCAGCGCCGTATTCTGCCTGTTTACATATCTCAGTATTTGGATGCGCATGCCTATACGAGTTTCTTGGGCACTTCAGTGTATGTATGTAAAGGGGTAGCCAAAAGTCCGTTAACATTTGAAAATGCGCTATTTCATCAATTAATTTAGTTAGAGAGATAAAACTTGACACATATACCTGAAATGAGGTGTGGTGTTATTGAAGGCAAAGCGAGTGCGAAAACGGACCAACAAATGACGCGAACAGCAACACGTCAGTGTCTCCGCACGAGAATCGTGTATAAAAAGAGCTGTAGTGAGGAGAGCAGACATACTTAAGTCTTATTATCACCCACAGAATGTAGCAATCAGAGCCCCAAAGTAACTACTGCACCGTTCCTCTAGCGTAAAAGAAGTAACCGGCGGAAGTTTCTAGGGAATCGCAACATCCTTAGCCATCGAGCGAGGTGACGCAGTGTTTATCACACTTGACTGGCACTCGTGGAGGGAGGGGGGGGGGAGGGGGCGGGACACAATGCTTCAAACCGGCGCCAGGCGAAACTGATTTATGTTTTCGTGATTTACTTAAATCGCTTAAGGCAATGCCTGGATGGTTCCTTTGAAAGGGCACAGCCGGCTTCCTTCCACGTCCTTCCCCAACCCGATGGAACCGATGACTTCGCTGTTTGGTCCCTTTCCCCTTAATCGACCAACCAACCAACCATCACTAGCCTGACTCATAAGCATCTGCTAGGAGGTACGACTCTTATGTAAGATCCTGCTCCAGCCCGTATTGCTAGTAGTGTGAAAGACTTCTTGCTCACATCTTTCGGCGAGGATTACGTTTTGAGCAGCTACTTACTTCATGCTGGGCCTCCCAGATCCACAGACTTCACTCCATGTTACTATTACTCGTGGTGATACCTGAAGTCGCCACTCTACCGCGATCGTCGGACCTCGTGTGAGACATTAAAAGACAAAATTCGACGGCAGTTTGTCAACTTACCCACTGGTATGCAGTACAGTGCTGTTCACAACATTGCCCGTCAACTATAGGTAGTGATGATGAAATACGGCCGACATGCTGAGCATTTCTTGCAAGGAATATCGTCTTTGCTAAATATCGTTTGTCACGCTAATGTAGCTTTGTATTATATGAGCCCCATCTGGTGGTAATTCGTGTCATTTAAAGCATATGAGTAAATTTTTACCTCTCCACCTTCATTTATCCTTGAATTATCAAATTTTCAAATGTTAACGGATTTTTGGGTCACCCTGTATGTATTTTAAACGTTTCCTCCAAAACCACTCGACCGATTTCAACGAAACTTAATACATATGTCACTTTACTGTCTGTAGAGAATAGCTTTTCAGGGGGCGGGGGAGGGAGAAGAACCACCTACTTATGAGAGAGGTGGGTTTGAGGTAAAAAAGCAGTATAGTCATCTAGTATTTGAGGAGTACTCAGATAATTGCAACGAACGTCACATGTAATTTCAAACTTTTACAGAACTGCTTCTCGCTGACAAACCCCACAAAACACTGAAAGGATGCAAGTTATCGCTTATTACTTTTTCGCTGCTTATCATGTGGAACTGTCACATGAAACATGATCGTTTAATTTATTACTTCCCCACTATTAATTTTATTGCGACACATTTGCAGACATTCCATATAACACTGAATGTACAAGCAAAATTATATCACTATACTACATAAAGTACAGAGGATATGGCCGGCCACTGTGACCGAGCGGTTCTAGGCGCTTCAGTTTGGAACCGCGCGACCGCTACGGTCGCAGGTTCGAATTCTGCCTCGGGCATGGATGTGTGTGATGTCCTTAGGTTAGTTCGGTTTAAGTTGTTCTAAGTTCTAGGTGACTGATGACCTCAGATGTTAAGTGTCATAGTGCTCAGAGCCAGTTGAACCAGTTTTTTAACAGAAGGTATAACGTCATAAATACTGAGGTGCGTGGGAAACTGCAACATTTTGCTTGTCTTTTAAATTTATTACTTCTTTACTTCTAACTCTATTTGCAACACATTTCGCAGGCACTATCCACATATGTCACTGAATGTATCCACAAAAGTGTATCATTGTACGACACATAGTTTAGGAGATATGACGTCAGACACTGAGATGCGTCAAAACCTGCCGCAAACAACCGTGACGTTTAAATTTATTACTCTTTTGCCATTAACTCTATTCATAATAAATTTCGCAGCCAGTAGCCACATACCCGGTCGTTATATCTGCAACATTATAGTATTGTACAGCACATAATATAGGAGATACTGTGGTGTCACCGCCAGACACCACACTTGCTAGATGGTAGCCTTTAAATCGGCCGCGGTCCGTTAGTATACGTCGGACCCGCATGTCGCCACTATCAGTGATTGCAGACCGAGCGCCGCCACACGGCAGGTCTAGAGAGACTTCCTAGCACTCGCCCCAGTTGTACAGCTGACTTTGCTAGCGATAGTCCACTGACAAAATACGCTCTCATTTGCCGAGACGATAGTTAGCATAGCCTTCAGCTACGTCATTTGCTACGACCTAGCAAGGCACAATTACCAGTTACTATTGATGCTAAAAAACATGTACCGTCAAGAGCGATGTTCACCATTTATGGATTTAAGTTAAGTATTCCACAGCTACGTCCTTTTTTGCTAGTCTAATTTCCTTGACCTGTTCCAGACATCACGCCAGCCTGCGTGAGCTAAAACGCGTGCCTTTCGGCTTCCTCTCATGCAGGGTTGGCTCTCTTGCCAATCCACAACAGATACGACGTCATAAATAATGAGCTGTGTGAAAAAGAAACTGCAGGGTGAATTTCGCTATAGATGCAGGAGACGTATCTGTACAAATACGTTTGAAATAACTTAAACATATTTGAAATATATAATGTGCGCATGGGGGCAATACTACAACTAGAAAGCTTACCCTAAACCAATGGAACAATGACAACCAAATACGGTAATGATATTAATTTCGATATGGAAATAAATTGGTAGGAACCGTTAACCTTCTATTAGTGTTAACTTCATAATGGAGAGAGAAGGGGTAGGAGATGATGGACAGACAGCAAGGAGGAAGCAGGAGATGGACACAGACAGAAGGGAGGATGTGATGGACAAATAGGGGCAAAGGAAAAGGGCAGAGGGAAGGGAGTGAATGGACAGGAAAAGGAATGAAGGAGATGGACAGAGACAGCGGGAGGAAGAGGCAGGCAGAGAGAGGGGCAGAAGAAGATGAAAGAGAGAGAGGAGAAAGGGGAGGAAATAGGAAAAGAGAGGGGAGAGGAGGAGATGGACAGGGAGAGAGGAAAGGAGGCGAGACGAGCAGGACGAGATGGACAGACTATGGGTGAGTGGAGCAGTTGGATAGAGAGAAAGGGTAGAGATGATGAACAGAGGGAGTACAGAAGGAGATGGTAGAGAGAGGTAAGGAGAATACGAACTAATAGAAGGTGGGAATAAATACATAATACTCAGCAATTAAGAGAATAATTATTGATCGCTTTGTGGCACATTTTAGTGCCCGCATTTCAATTAACCAAGTCCGATTGCCACCATTATCCACACAGAAGTAGGATATTCACTAAATTCAAAAGGATTGTTACTAGTTAGGTCAGCCACGGTGCATAATACCGATTTTGCTTTATATGCAGCTGTACAACGCGTGGCACACTATATGTGCTCTGTTACGCACAAAGCGAATTACAATAAATAAATTGTGGTTGCTGTATAACTTAGTCGTATTGAGGCCCTGCATCACATGTACAAAAATAAATTTAATTTGAACGGTATCCTTCTATTTCCTGTGTGATAGAAAGCTGTAAGGACTGCAGAAGAATATCATAGTTTTCAAAATATTATATAATCACATTTTTTAGAGGGCCAACAAACAAACTGTTAAAGGTCAATCATTATCACCATGCGAGAGCTCTGCGTCATTCGTAAAGATACTGCTGAAAACTTCGCGCTGTATATGTCCAGTTTTTGAGCAATTTTTGTAATATTTTTATTCTCCTCTTTCAGACGTGGCTCATTAATGAATTACTTTATGAAAAGCGGTATTTATGTTACGAATCAAGACAGTCATCTGCGAGCATTTCAGCAGTTAATGTTTCGTGAGCCTGACTATCGTTCTTGCTATTACTAACTGTCTCTAAATTGCCTCTTAGCTAATACAGTATATCTCGGCTAAGGTAGACAAACACATTAGCTCCAACGCAGTTCACACCATAGTCACAAGCCACATCGTGAATCGATGAGGTCGGAAGCCTGTCCTTTTATCCAGAGGATAATTCATCTTCAATTTAGGAGATGACCAGAAAGTCGTTTCAACTTCAAGTCATCTCAACATTCTTGTGATTCAGTAGAAGCCCACTCTAAGAAACCAAAGATCACCTGTTGCATTCTTCAGTTTGTGTTTTGGAAACAAGAGGAATCCCGTTCACTAAATGTCAAATCCTTTTCTTTCCACCGAGAATATATCGTCAGTGTTTTAGCTCGGACCTTGGGTAAATAACAACGAATGAACAGAACTCGATGGGCACGAAGCGTTACGGTCTTACCTTATATCTGACAGAATTGTAGGTCTTTTCAACAGATACATACAACTTACGTGAAAACTAACACGAGAAAAATATAGTTCTAGGATTGAAACTGGTGAAATACAAAGAAGCAAACTTCATGATATGCTGTTCAGCCTGGTACCGAAGAAACAACGAATGAAGTAAAAGAATGGTTAAGGAGTGAGATTAAAATTCCGAGGAAAGAGACATAAATGATGATATTAAACGATGACATTTCTGTGCTCCTCGAAAAGGAGCTGCGTAAAATTACGGGACCTTTTAAATGAAAGGAATATTAAGTCAACCATAGAATATGGCTTGAACGTAAACAAAATAAAGCCGAACATTCTCAGACGAAAATGAGGCTGTCAAGGAAATTCTGGAGTAAGTAGAAGACGGCTTAAAGGAAATCACTTACAACGAATTTAATTGACCATCAAAATTCCTCTCAGTTTCAAAATGACCGACTTCGGTTTCACACAAGATATTCTCAGATGTGATTGGACCGGTTATGAGAGTGAATCATCCAACCAGAGTACGCGATTTCTGTATGCAAATGTAAGGTAGCAAGAAAAACCGTGTCTTCCATGGATATCGGACACAGACATTCCTTTCACCACAGTACATAGTTCGGCAATAAATTTCAGCTAGCATTAGCGAATACTCAAATGAAGAATCACATAAGGAGGTGGTATACTTGTAAAGGGCCGGGAGGTAGAGTGCTGCAACGCGCAATGTTTGACCGGTCTCGGCTCGCCTGTTGACGGGGTGACCGAGCCGCTCATGTCCGGCCCCATACGACTCGGCTCGGTCACGTTCTCACCCCATGTCTGTTGTCCGGATTCAGGACACGCGGATAACCGAGCATGACCGGTCACCGCTGACGTCTCACCTCGCCTCGCCCCTTCCCGGCTCGCTGCTCTGTACTTTACTGTACAAATCCAACGCCTCTTTCTCTCTCTCTCTCTCTCTCTCTCTCTCTCACACACACACACACACACACACACACACACACACACAAAATGTATTTATCTCTGTCTCTCTCTCTCTCTTTTAATACAAAAGTAACGTTTCCAAGAACGATTACGTGACACAGCTAAATTCTTAAAGCACTTGGAAAGTAAAATGATATTTCAATACAATCGCAGATAGGGGACGTAGCAATTTTATGTCTGGAAGTGACTCCTAATAAACGAAAGTCAAGGGTCGATTTTTAATCCTTTGTACCTCCTCTTAAAAAATACATATTTGTTAGTACACATCAATTACGCTAGTTAATTATAAATCTATCGCGTATCATAATGAATCAGTGCTTTTAACTGCAGTAATTACTGGAAATTTGTTGCAGTTTGTGAAACCAAAGAACAACTAACTGGATTGTCGGTTCTTTTTCGCCTTCTAATTCATCTGTGGCCTCTTTAAATGGTCTCAGAAAATGCGCAATTTTTCCTGCAAGCTCACTATCATATCCTTGCAATCTGTAAGCGGAGTCCTTTTCCGCCAACAAAGCAGCAACTTCGTTATACTGGGTGTGTAAGGATTCCAGCATAGTGTACAAGCTGTTCCAGCGTGTGCAGACCTCTTGTTTCAACGATGATTTCAAAGACGACCAGATACCACTTTTCTTAATGAACCTTACAATGCATTTTGCAGTATTTATTGTGGATGCGATGTTCGGGGCATGATTTAACAAGAAGTTTTCTTCATCGAAAGTACGGCTAAGTGCTCTGTTTATACAATGACCAGCACAAGGAATCCTTTCGTGATTTTCCAAAGCCTTTATTACATTAGCAACCTGGTCGGAGATAAAAATAAAACTGTACAACATGTGCGGCGAAATGTCCCAATTAGCCATCCTCTCTTCAATTTCTTTCATAATTTTAACTTCTGTCTTCTTAACGTCAGGGAATTTTGTTGTAAATAAAACATTGTTCACAGCAGATCAATCTGTGTTAATGTAATGTGTTGTAAGTAACAAACAGTGCACCTGATTATGCGAATCAGTTCACATAACAACTGTAGCGGCACTTGTTTTATTAATAACTTCCGCAATAACAGAAGGCATTATGCTGCTTCGCATTGCATCAGCTTGTTCTTTGACATGTCTGCTTATAGTAGAGGGTGTTAACTTCTCCATGATGCGCACCTAGATGTATTAATTCTTGGCCTAGTTCTCTGAAACCTTTACGAGAAACAGCATTAAAAGGTCTCATATCTTTAGCACACATTGCAACGTATTTTGCTGTAATACTATTTTTTATTACTGCCGGTATCCCTGAAGGAGCTGTATCTTTGTGAGGCTTCCTGAAAATGTGTTTCTTTAAATGAGGGGTTCCCGACTGGGAACAAAATAATGTGGAGCAGTTTATGCACGATACGTACCCAGTAGACGCACTATTTTCGTCTACAACCAACAGAAATATACTCCATACTTGGATTTCTAGACCTACCCGTTCCTTCAATGTGTAAACATTGGTTTCAGTCTTCGGTGTTACTGCACTGGCTTCCTCGCGCTGCATGATTACAGAGGCAGACACACTACAAATGAGAAGCCCGTACTGGCTCCAGTCTCACACGGATAGTGACACGTGTAATGTGTTTGAAGTTACGTGCTACGTATTCGGTCACGGCTTCTATGCTCGGTCACTAGAACTAGTGCGGGCAGCCTATCCAGTTAGGGTGTGCTCGCCCCATCTCGTATTTCGTGCTCGCGTACTCGATCATGCAGGACTCTACCGGGAGGTACGGGAAGATTACAGTTAGATAACATCATGTTCAGGTAGATTTTTCTAAATCTGATAATGGATTGTAAGGCGTACTCAGGCATAACGAATAGCTCAATAGCCAACAGAGCTGAAGAGGAATAGACAGCTCTAAAATGAGCAGTCACAAAGGTTTTAAATAATCACTTGGTTGCAAGGCAGGTAAGAACGAAGAAATCGAGGATTACAGAAAAACACTTCAGCTGATCGACGAGAAAAAGTAACTACAAAAATGTTTCGGGAAACAAACAGCTGCAAGAAAAATATGAAGAAATAGAAACGGAAATGATTCCGGAAGGACTGACTCAGCATGCAGAAAAGTCAAAACAACCTTCGGTGAAATTAAAAAGTGAAGGCGGTAACATTAAGAGTGCAGTGGGAATTCCACTGCTAAATACAGAGAAGAGAGCACATAGTTAGACAGGGTATACTGAATGACTGTATGAGGGTGGAGGACTTCTCTGGTGACGTAATAGATTAAGAAAGATGAGTTCATGGGGAAGAGATAGCAGATCAAATACTTGAATCAGAATTTGAAATAGTTTTCGAAGAAATAAATTCAAATGACGCAGAAAGGATGAATAACTTTCGATTGAAGTTTCCAAAATCTTTGGAGATGTGTCTACAAAACAACTATTCACATTGGTGTTTAGAATATATGAGACTGGCGATAAAATCAAACTAACGGAAGAACATAATCAATATAATTCCGAAGATTGTAAGAGCCGGTGAGTGCAAGAATTATCGCACAATCAGCTTAACAGCTCATGCATCCAAACTGCTGACAATAGTAATATCAGAACTGAAAAATGATGATGTGGTACACGACGATCAGGTTGGCTCTAGGAAAGGTAAAGGAACGAGAGAGGCAGTTTTGACGTTGGTGCTGGAAGCAAGGTTGAAGAAAAATCAAGACACTTTCATAGGTGTTGTCGCCCCAGAAAAGTGTTCGACAATGTAAAATGGTACAAGGATTCGAAAGCTAAGAAGAAAGGGGCAAGCTATAGAGAAAGACGGGTAATGTACAATATGGACAACATCCAAGAGGGAACAATAAGACAGAAAGACCAAGAAGAAAGATGTCCGATTAAAAAGGATGCAAGAGATGCAATCTTTCGCTCCTGCTGTTCAGTCTTTAGTTCGAAGTAGTAATGACGGAATAAAAAAGGCTTAAAAGTGGGATTAAAATTCAAGATGAAAGGACATGAATGTTAAGATTCGATGACATTACTGTTCTCTTTGAAAGTGAGGAAGAATTAAAGGAACTTTTGAGTGGAATGACAGTCTAATGAGAACAGAATGTGGATTCAGAGTAAATAGAAAAAAGGTGAAAGTAATGAGAAGTAGCTGAAATGAGTACACTGACAAACTTAACGTCGGCACTGGGGAAGCAGACAGAGTTAAGGAATTATGCTGCCTAGGCAGAAAAAAAAGCCCAGGTGGATGGAGCAAGGAGGCTGGCACTGGCAGAAACTTCATTTCTGGCTAAGAGAAGTATGCTAGTATCAAACAAAGATTTTAATTTAAGGAATAAATTTCTGGTAACGTAAGTCTGGATCACAGAAGTATTTGGTAGTGGAACATGGACAGTGGGAAAACCAGAAGATAATCTAAGTATTTGAGCTGTGGTGTTACAGAAGAATGTTGAAAATTAGTTGGAGTGATCAGGTAAGTAATGAGGAGATTCTCCGCAGAATCGGCAACAGAAGGAATATATGGAAAACATTTACATGAAAAGAAACAGGATGTCAGGACATTTATTAAAAGATCGGGGAGTAACTTCGACGGTACTCGAGCGAGCTGTATAGGGTAAGAACACTCGGGAAGAGAGAGACTGGAATACATCCACCAAATCATTGAGGCAGTAGATTGCAGCTGCTAATATGAGATGAAAAGGTTGGTACAGGAGAAGATTTAGTGGCAGGCTGTATCAAACCTGCCAGAGAAACCGTGACTAAAAAGAAAATAAATAAGGGTGTGAGCTCTTCTTACACTTATTCTTGATTGTCACGCAGGTGACTGAAGGACTGGAACAGCAACCTTAAGTTCGTGCAAATTACTGTGCTCTTTTCTATTCATTAAAGTGAGAGTTGAATGTTCGCTTGCGACCTTTTTACGGCGTCAGAATCACCGTTCAAACTGCTGCGTATTTTTCCCACACCATTCAAGAAGTAAATTTTTCCTGCTCCTCCTATTAGCCTGTCCCAAGCTTCCCTAGGCCGCACCCTATCTCACTTGTCAGCACAGTCACAAGCAGCCCTGAAACGCACCAAAGCTGGCCAACTTGAGGCATTGCTCAGCCTTCTGCAATGTATTTGTGGTCACTTATCTTTATTTTCACAGCAGGATACCAAGAGCTACTTTCTGTAGTCTCCGTGATGTAAATTTCAGTAATCTGATTCAAACGAGCTCCCTATTGTAGTGATGAGCTGTTTTCACCTTTTAAGGGATATCTGTGATTATCATATAAATTGTGGTTGTTACAGTTGAAACATTCCCTTAGAAAAATTGAAAATGATAGTGCTGGAAAACCTCTTACCTTATTTGATTTTCAAACAGCTGAGCAGAACTGAACGTACTCAGACATTTCTCTCTTTACTTACTTTGATCAACACTAAACTGACACACAATATTTTTAGCGCAACGCAATCTGACTTTCAATAATCCCTACAAAAGAATGGCCCTGACTAACAATAACCTATACATTTCATAAATCACAAACCTCACAAAAATCTTCATTACTCGAACTACTGCAATACAGCGAGTGCCAATAGTGCCTGCTAAATAAAACAGTCTAACTACTGAATGCTCTAACTACTGATTGGCATAGATAGCAAATGAAAGATTTTGAAAGAAAACAAACAAAGTTCATCATATATATATCAGTTCATGATATACAGTATTACACATTTACTCTTTCTGATGTACACACGTCCACATTGTCCGCTCTCAAAATTCCGCCATCTCTCTCCTCACATGCACCACTGCTGGCGGCTCACCTCCAACTGCGCAACGCTACGCGCTGTCCCCATCCAACTGCCCAACACTACAATAGCGAATATTTCAGCAATGCCAACCAGCCATGGACTGCACACAGCACAGTTAGTGTTTTTCATACAGAGTGCTACGTGGCATTACCAAGATAAAAACCTAAACGGCCTACTTACACAGTGTAAAATTTAGTTGGCCCCTTTGTCCTGTTGATTAATAACGCTAGAAACAAACTGAATTAAAATTAATATACTTTCATTGTGTATCAAGTGGGTGGCAATATAGAGTTTTTCTCTACAGCACTGGTTTCTTTGAATTATGAGATTTATCTGGTATCTGAAATATCTTCTTGTAGTAAAACATAGTTAATCGCATCTCGAAAAGTATCTATTAGTGGTAAAACTGAAGAAGTACAAGCAGGCGAGCGTTCAAGCAGACGATAGCAATCACCTACATTTGTAGGATTTTCTAAATACGCATATTTTCCCATACGTTCTAGTGGTTATGAATAAATTAATACTTATCTCTACATTGATAGAGAATGATGCCACATTATCTCAGTCCCATTACAGATTATACCGAATACCATCCTGAGACCGTTTCAGTCACATCAAACGCTATACCAACTTCAAATCGTAGGTGAAGCTGATTTATTTTCCTACAGTCAGTACGCCGAAGTACACATATGCTGCTAAATATACGCTCTTCATGTGAATAAAAATAACTTTCAATCTCAGTTTACGCCGACTTGGCATTGAGCCATTTATGGATACTGATGTTACATCATATATTACTCTCAGTGCAGTAACATCGACACTACCGACGTGTTGTTCTACTAAGGACTGTGTTGTGTTGTGGTAAGTTGATGAGTACAGTGGCAGCGGACAAATGGCTTAGCACAGACTCCTTCTCGCAATGAACCACATGGCAAAATTCGTAGAGCTTTTGGAAGAAACAACAGTGTAGAACTACATCTACAACTATATTCCATAAACTAAAACTCCCTGATATTTTACGGCTGTTACTGTTTCCAGTGACTTATCGCCAGTAGCGAAATCAAACAGTAATGGGTGAACTTAAAACTTGCGACACTGTGCATTATGTTTCAGACCATCTATATATATGAACAGAAATGACCTCACAATATCGTCTTGTTGTACTCACGAAATCGAAATTACTTCACGTATGGTGCCTTCGCCTCTTTAAGACAGATGTATTGATGTATTGAGTTGTATCTGCCATCAAGTCCTGAAACCAATCACAAACGTAGTCCAATAATCCATTATTATTTTGCTCACATAATGACACTGCACAAGTGTGTCAATCTGTAGTAAAAAATTTAGCTCAGAAAGGGTCAAAGTAAAGGCGTATGTAGATGCAAAAATGTACCACTTTGAATACGACCCCGATACATTCGATAAATATTTTTATCTGTAGAGTCAATACCTTTTACTTTGTTTTGTACTATGTACTCATTGTAGTGCGGATCATGTACTAGTTCACAGTTTCCAAATGGAGTTCCACACATCGTGGCGATAATGCATCAGAGGCTCCCACAAAATGTGGGAACGTCTACTGGGCTAGAACAGACCGTGTTCAACTACTGGGGCTAAAAATACTCGGGTCCACCTCAACTAAATTTACCATGCTCGAATGTCTTATCTGGAATCAAGAATACTCTATTCTTCTTCAAACTGGCTGACCATTACATTCTTACATGGAAGAAACCTGCAACATCACAAATGATCACCCATTAGCCCAAAGCAAACAGATTACTACTGATAAAATATTCTACACAAACTGAACAACACGTGAAAAGTTTATACCAACTAACGCCCATGAAGGAGAATGCATCGTTCTCAGGATCCATCGACAGAGCATAATAATTCGCATGAGATCATATGTGAAACAATTAAACATGTAATCATAGTGTGTAGGCTTTCACGGCTGGCGTCTTCAGTAATTAAAACTTCCGGGCTTAGAGGCCGTGGTCCAATAGTAGAAATACTTCTCCCTGACGTTTCGCTGCCAGCTGCGGGCAACATCATCTGAGGTGTGTCTACGACTGGCTGCTAGGCCGTGGAGGTCCTGTTTATATAGAGCGCGTAGAGGGCGCCACCACTCGCCATGAGTTGTCAACAGTAAAACGCCACAATAATTTTAACAGGATAGAAGAAGGCTTGAAGTTAGATAAGATATGGCGATCGACTTTGTACCAAAGATGTGACAATCGATCACCTTCGATCGAGAGTAATGACGCCAGCCAGAGATAGTTTTACTGTTGACAACACGTGACGAGTGGTGGCGCCCTCTACGCGCCTATATAAACAGGACCTCTACGGCCTAGCAGCCAGTCGTAGACTCACCTCAGATGATGTTGCCCACAGCTGGCAACGAAACGTCAGGGAGAAGTATTTCTACTATTGGACCACGGCCTCTTAGCTCGGAAGTTTTAATTACTGAATAAAACATGTAAACACTGATAAACTGTTACAAAATGTATAAACAAAGAAGCATTGACAATTAAAAGTAAAGGAAAGGGAATAAACCTGTTTGACTTTTACTTAGATAGTTTTGGCAGCAATTTTCTGCAATAATACGAACTACGTTGTAAGTCAATTTGTTTGCAAAACTATTGTGATTATGGAAAGAAATAAGGTAATGGACGAAATCAGGTTTTAGCTATTATTCTGAACGTTATTACAGAAAAGAAATCGAAAAGTATTGTAATATGGCAAATTGCAAACATGTAAGATTAATCCTCACGATAAGTTTCTCTTGCTTCTGCATACTGAGCTTTTACGTCACTGATTAGAACAATATACCGGGCAGTTATATTTAAACTTTCCCTATTTAACAAATTATAATACGGAAACTAATTACCGCACAAGCACCAAACTTCGTAACATTAATGTCCAGAGTATGGGGTGCATGGTTTCCATGCGTCACAGCGCGACTGTCCAGTTCCAACTATGGACACCAGGTGGCGTGATCAGTCATCGTGATTCGTAGTCTCACACACATAACCAGTCGCAGTGCGCTTGTGAACGTGTCAACATGAGCTTGGACAAAATGAGCAGGGTATTATTGGTGAAGCCCTGTTATCAAAACAACGGTAATGCGGCAGCTGCACTTCGAAAATATCACTGCCTGAAAGGATTACGGATCCTCTTTCTCCACCTGCTGTGCGGAGCATAATGAAGAAGTTCGAATGAACTGGAGATCTGGACGTTGCTCCTGGAAGAGGTCGATGGCTGGTTGTCCCACAAGTAGTTAATGAAATCGTTGTTGCTATGGCAGACAACGTTGCGTGCAATTCCCGATCGTCGGGCAGTGCGCGTGCCGTGTCACGACAGTTGAACATCCCACGGTCCACTGTACGGAAGGTACTTCGAACCATTCTCAAATGGTATCTATACAAGATCCATATCGTACAGCAGCTGGCACCACAGGGCGCACAACGACATGTTCACTTCGGTCTCCACTTTCTTGCAGGGACTGAAGTTGACGAAGGCTGGCACTGGACCATCCTATGGACAGGCAAAGTTAATTTTTCTCTGGCGGGTGAGGTGAAAAACAGAATTTCTGAGTGTGGGGATCTTCACCTCCAATCACGTTCATCACTGGCCCATTCTTTTTTGAGCAGGTTGGCGCTCAAGGAGCAAAGATGTACAGTGTGACTGGCCAGAGTTACTGCGATATGCTTTGCCAGCATGTCATACCTACCCTACAGGACAGAGACGCGTTGAGCTCAAGATTTTTCATGCAAGATGGGGCCCCACGCACATAGCTCGTGAAGTTCACTTGCCTCTTCAAAACACATTTATAAACGATCAAATTATCAGCAGATCGTTTCCCAATGCTTGACTGCCACGATCATCTGATCTCACTCCGTTCGATTTCTTGTTGTGAGTCTACATGGACGACAAGGTCTACCAGAGGAACATTAATACATGTGCTGATCTGAAGCGCAGTTTCAAGAGAGGTAGCCAGCATACGTAAGGACATGCTTCGCTCTGCTGTGCTGAATACAATCCCGCTCTTTCAGACTTCCACCGAAGGGCGCCATATTGAGCCCCTTCTGTCGCAGTAATGCTCCCGCTATGTAATGGTATGATGTACAGTAGCAGCACATTAAAAGTGTTTCAATTGAACTGATACTGCATTATCTCTCTTCCCGATATCTTTAACAATAACGCCACCAAGGTTCGTACTCATATGGTAATTAGTTTGCATGCTATAGCGTGTTAAATATCGAAAGTCCACTTAACTGATACTGCCGGCTAATTGTCGACGTCCGCCTCATTAGTCCATGATCCTTTAGCATGCAGTTTAGAAACTGTCATTGTCTTGCTGAGCTCCTCGATCAGGTACGCCTGTTAAAAACGCTCAACAATTTCGGAATTAATTCCTACTTGCTTATCTGCATGCAACGACGAACATACGACATGCTTCTGTCCACTGATCCGTGACGTAACATGACGTCATAATTTTTGTTGTACACATTAGCCACAGTTTTCAGCTATATGGTTTATTATCGCGGTGAGGCACTTTTCACGGTATACGCGTCCGCACTACGAAGGCGGATCAACTCAATTGTACTCTAAATCATTAGTCCACTGTTTAAACCGAACAATGAGTGCCATGTATAATTGTCTACATACATAATCACTTCAATCACGTGGCCATCAACACTTCATACATCAGGGGTTAACAACTGGCCGGTTTTGAGCGCGAGTACTCGCGTCTGCTCAGGCATGTGATCGCGAGCAGGTGCAAGGTGGCGGAGTAGGGAGGGAGGGGAAATGCGCGTGCACGTTTGAATAGGGCCGCAGCATGTCTAATGAATTCGCGCCGACTGTGTAACGTTTAAAGTACTAAGTACAGCTCTAACAGTCAATTAGCTGGTTAAGAATCATGTCAACTCGCCGTTGTGTAAGTCCAACCATGCTTTCGCAGTTCAACCCCCACTGGGAGGAATTGTATCTGTTTACAGAAAAAGATGGTGTTGCAAAATGTTTAGTATGTCACAAAACGCTGAATTCTTTCAGGAAATTTAATTTTCAGTGACATTATATGTCGTACCACGCGAAAGACTACGAAAGTGGAAAATATGATGGACGAGATCGTGCACAGGAAGTTATTAAACTTAAAAGGAAGCTATCCGAAGGAGTTCTGGACGACGGAGAAAAATCAACTGAGGCTGCTCTTAGATTGAGTTACAAAATTGCTTTGCTTTTAGCAAAATCCCTGAGCCCCTTCACTGATAGGATTTAATAAAAGAATGTTTGGTAGTTGCCGTGGAACATTTGTGTCCATCTCAAGTTGAATGGTTTCGGATTGTGACATTATCTAACATGACCATTATTCGTCGCATACAGGTCATGGCAGACGACGTCCAGAGCCAGCTTGCCAATATCTGTAAAGATTTTATTGCGTATTCTCTAGCTCTGGACGAAAGTGTTGATATCACTGGAACAGCGCAGCTTGCCATGTTTATTACAGGTGTTAACAGAGATCTTCAGGTGAGGGAGGAGCTCCTCGATGTAGTAGCAATGAAGAACACTACAACAGGAGGTGATATCTTAAGCAGTGTTGAAGAAAGTGTTGAAAATATAGGATTGTCGTAGAATTCTTTAGTTTCGGTGTCTACAGACGGTGCACCAGCGATGACAGGGGAAAAATCAGGTTTCGTTGCGCTGTTGAAGGAGAAAATGCAAAAACTGAGCATACCGAATGAAATAAGGGGCGTTCACTGTGTGATACCCAGGAAAACTTATGTGCAAAGAGTATCACTCTAAAAATTGTGATGAGTGTTGTTCGTACAACCAATTATGTAAGGAAGCATGGGCTACAATAGAGGCATTTTAAAAGCTTTCTTGAGGATGTAGAAAGCCAGTATGGTAGCCTGCCTTATTACAGCGAGGTCCGCTGGCTTAGTCGTGGCGAATTATTAAATCGATTTTTTGCCTATTAGATGAGATAAATATGTTCACGGAAATAAATAACATGTGTGTTCCTGAATTGAAAGAGCCTTCATGGAAATGTGATCTCACGTTCTTAGCAGATTTAACTAGCCATCTGAATGCTTTGAACATTTCACTACAATGTAAAGATCTGCTAATTCCTCATTTTATAGATCGAAATTAAATTGACACTTTCGGTGAGTCAGCTGGAACAGGAAATCTAGCTCATTTTCCTAAATCATCATCCATGCAAGATGTTCACAAAGACTGTGAACGTTATTCACATAGGAAGAATTTGATCAATGCTTTCAAGATCTGACAGCACTAGACAGTGATTTTGATCTGTTCTCCTCTCGATATTCAGCGAATATTGAAGAGATTTGTCCTGAGCTGCAACGGGAATTTATTGACCTGCAGTGTGACAGAGAATACAGAGACAAGTTTCAGAACAAGAAAAACATTTTGGAATTCTAAAGACACTTCCCTCAGGATAGATTTCCTCATTTGTGCGACTGGCGTTTACAATAATATCAATGTTCGGTTCCACATATGTTTGTGAACAACTGTTCTCTGCAATGAAATGTAACAAGACGCGCCTGAGAAACGCATTGTCTGATCGAAATTTAAACTGCCCGCTGCACCTACAATGCACAAGAACAATTACTCCGAACATAGACGCAATTGTAAAGGGCAAAAATTACAAGGTAACCGAGAATCACACACTTCAGTGACACCTTTTATTGTGTAACAGTTCACAAATTAATACGAATGGAGAGGCATACACTAAGCTAATAAAATTATGTGGCACGTGTACATTCTCCTTTATTTGTTTCATTTGCCGCAGTACTAATTCGTGAGTGATATCCCTGCAGGTGGCCGCGGATTTACGTTGAGTGGCGGCAGCTGTTGTGTGCCCCACGTGACTCTCCCAACTCTCCGCTTTTGTCCGGTAGTGGGGGTAGCGTGCCCGCACTGCTCCGTGCTCGCGCCTTGATGCTCACAGCTTGCTCCGCGAGCACGCATGTTGTTAAGCCCTGTCATACATTCACAGTTGAAGCTCTTAGTATCAATACACGACACGAAATTGTATAACGAAATCTTGTTTCATTCCAGTGACCAGGGTATGCACTAAACAATTTGTGCTGTCACAATCGAAAACAGTTTCTCTACTGCGTGCACATAGCTTTCCGGCCTCCACATCAATGTTTATGTCTAATGAGTCAAAACACAGTTCCGGCGAACGAGTAACGTGAAGCGTAAAGTCACTAAGTCTTTAATCGTGGTACGTACCGAGACGGTAAATAAAGTTTAAGGAAGGTCAGTTTCGGACTTAATATTGATGTTTTATTGACAGAAAAATCGATTTTCAATCACATAGTGATCATCTTCTGTTGTGTGGTGCACAAATTAAACTCATAGACACTGGTATCTAGTTATCAGTAAGCAAAGCTGAGAAGCGATCACGATAACTAGATACCAGTGTCTATGAGTTTAATTTGTACACCACAGCACAGAAGATGATCACTATGTGATTGAAAATCGATTTTGCTATCAATAAAACATCAATATTACGGCCAACACTGACCTTCCTTTTACTTTAACATTTATGGTCACTGTGCACACAGCACTCCATGGAGTCACCAATTGATAAATAAAGCACTATCCCAAGACATATTTTTCACCGGCAGCGAACACTGTGTAGCAGTACATTCGGACGGCAGGACAATCTGCTCCATCCTCTGCTCCTCGCTTCCGGCTCCTTTGTGATGTCTTCTCTTTCGAAATATCGATGTGATTCTAGACCTAGCTTCAAACAACACTTTCAAAAATTCTGGTTACTTAATTTACTTTCTTCTTCCTCCCACAAGTGTCAGATTTCCTCTGATGTTATAATGTACGATCATGGAACTAGCACACTTGCCTTAAAAATTGACGGAAATTCAGAAACACAAACTAGTATTTCCAATTTCTGACACTAGTGTGTTATTTATGGTAGCACTGCAGTCACCCATATACTCTTTGGTAGGCATTACCCAGTTTTCCTGATTTGAAATGTTGGAAAATTCCAAAAATTTCAGACACACACCTGCTCTCTTGTGGAGAACGTGCGCTCTGGATCTTGAGACGGAATTTCTGGTACCATGTCTTTAAAATTTCACCACAAAAAATTAATTTGTGGGGGGTGGTATACATACACTAGTCGTCTATTAAATAATTTTTTTTATACCTTCAGTATTGTGAAGGGACAGATCAAGATAAGATGGATAGTTTTTATGAGGCACTCAGCGATGTAGTTGTTAGAGTAAAGGACAAGGACAGTGTTCTGCTCGTGGGTAATTTTAACGCCAGGATTGGAAATCGAACAGATGGGTATGAAAAGGTTATGGGTAAATTTGGAGAGGATATGCAGGCCAACAGGAAAGGGAAACAACTCTTGGATTTCTGTGCCAGTATGGGCTTAGTAATCACAAACTCCTTTTTTAAACATAAGAACATTCACCAGTATACTTGGGAAGGCAGGGGAACCAGATCTGTCATTGACTATATAATAACAGATCAGGAACTCAGGATGGCTGTGAGGGACACACGTGTATTCAGGGGATTCTTTGATGACACTGATCATTATTTAATTCGCAGTGAAATTGGGATTGTGACGCCGAAAGTGCAGGAGGTCATGTCCATATGTTGGAGGATAAGAGTGGAGAAACTTTAGGATAAGGAAATCAGGCACAAGTACATAACAGCGATCTCAGAAAGGTACCAGTTACTTGAATGTAGTCAATTACAGTCATTGGAAAGGGAATGGACAAGGTACAGGGACACAGTACTAGAATTGGCTAAAGAATGTCTTGGAACAGTAGTGTGTAAAAGTAGGATGAAGCAAACAGCTTGGTGGAATGATACAGTCAAGGCAGCCTGTAAAAGGAAAAAGAAGGCGTATCAAAAATGGCTACATACCAGAACCCAGGTAGACAGAGAAAGTTATGTTGAAGAAAGAAACAAAGCCAAACAGATAATTGCAGCATCCAAGAAGAAATCGTGGGAGGACTTTGGGAACAGGTTGGAGACTATGGGTCAAGCTGCTGGAAAACCATTCTGGAGTGTAATTAGCAGTCTTCGAAAGGGAGGTAGGAAGGAAATGACAAGTATTTTGGACAGGTCAGGAAAACTGCTGGTGAATCCTGTGGATGCCTTGGGCAGATGGAGGGAATATTTGCTCAATGTAGGTGAAAGTGCGATCAGATTTCGAGGTAGAATGGGATAGGAATGATGATGGAGATAGGATCACATTTGAGGAAGTGGAAGAAATGGTCAATAGATTGCAGTGCAATAAAGCGGCTGGGGTGGATGAAATTAAGTCGGAACTCATCAAATACAGTGGAATGTCAGGTCTTAAATGGCTACACAGGATAATTGAAATTGCCTGGGTGTCGGGACAGGTTCCATCAGACTGGAAAAAAGCAGTAATCATACCAATCCTTAAACATGGAAACAGAAAAGATTGTAACAACTACAGAGGTATCTCTTTAATCAGCGTTGTGGGTAAAATATTCTCAGGTATTGTTGAAAGGAAAGTGCGAGTATTAGTTGAAGACCAACTGGATGAAAATCAGTGTGGGTTTAGGCCTCTTAATGGTTGTCAGGACCAGATATTTAGCTTACAGCAAATAATGGAGGAGTGTTATGAGTGGAACAGGGAATTGTATCTATGCTTTATAGATCTAGAAAAGGCATATGACCGGGTTCCTAGAAGGAAGTTATTGTCTGTTCTACAAGATTATGGAATAGGAGGCAAACTTTTGCAAGCAATTAAAGGTCTTTACATGGATAGTCAGGCAGCAGTTAGAGTTAACGGTAAATTGAGTTCATGGTTCAGAGTAGTTTCAGGAGTAAGACAAGGCTGCAACCTGTCTCCACTGTTGTTCATATTATTTATGGATCATATGTTGAAAACAATACACTGGCTGGGTGAGATTAAGAATTTTGAATACAAAATAAGCAGTCTTGCATATGCGGATCACTTAGTTGTGATGGCAGATTCGATTAAGAGTTTGCAAAGTAATATTTCAGAGCTAGATCAGAAATGTAAGGAGTATGGTATGAAGATTAGCATCTCCAAAACGAAATTAATGTCAATGGGAAAGAAATATAAACGGATTGAGTGCCAAATAGGAGGAACAAAGTTAGAACAGGTGGACGGTTTCAAGTACTTAGGATGCATATTCTCACAGGATGGCAACATAGTGAAAGAACTGGAAGGGAGGTGTAGCAAAGCTAATGCAGTGAGCGCTCAGCTACGATCTACTCTCTTCTGCAAGAAGGAGGTCAGTACCAAGACTAAGTTATCTGTGCACAGTTCAATCTTTCGACCAACTTTGTTGTATGGGAGCGAAAGCTGGGTGGATTCAGGTTACCTTATCAACAAGGTTGAGGTTACGGATATGAAAGTAGCTAGGATGATTGCAGGTACTAGTAGATGGGAACAATGGCAGGATGGTGTCCACAATGAGGAAATCAAAGAAAAACTGGGAATGCTCTATAGATGTAGCAGTGAGGGCGAACAGGCTTAGATGGTGGGGTCATGTTACATGCATGGGAGAAGCAAGGTTACCCAAGAGACTCATGGATTCAGCAGTAGAGGGTAGGAGGAGTCGGGGCAGACCGAGGAGAAGGTACCTGGATTCAGTTAAGAACGATTTTGAAGTAGTTTAACATCAGAAGAGGCACCGATGTTAGCACTGAATAGGGGATCATGGAGGAACTGTATAAGGGGGGCTATGCTCCAGACTGAACGCTGAAAGGCATAAACAGTCTTAAATGATGATGATGATGATGATGATGATGATGACCTTCAGCTGAAATTTTCATTATTTGATGGACGATTAGACAATTTCGGGCTTAGAGGGTTTCCAATGTCGAAAGCGGAAGCATTAAAAATTCATTGCATTATTATCATTTATGAATTAAAAATAGGAACAAGTGTTATTCAAATATATGCTAAGAGGATTTTAACTTACGTAATAGACGCCTCATTATTGGTTAATTGTGTGCTATACTTCTTAGCTCCTATGTTGTAATTATGAGTACATGTTATTATCCAAAATTCTGTTGGGAACATTTTATGATATTTTGGGTTCACGTTGGTTTTGAGCGGTTGCTGCTAAGCTCTTGCATATAAAATCGATGTTTTTCACGTAAATATACTAGAAAGATTATATATTAGTCGGCATAGCTTCATGTAAAATCAAGGTAACGCCTATAAAACTTGAACGGGCTCTCGTCAAAAGCTAGACCCGATCTGTGAAACACATGGAACTTATATACATCAGGCATGTACGCTCTGCATTTGAGTCCTATACGCATTTATACGAAGTCAAATCACTGTAATCAGGTACCGATGACGAAGGAGAACAATATTATTCGAGAGGCAGGACGAAAACTTTCGCTGAATTTCGAGATGAAATCATTGTCAACAGTGACGGGAGCTATATAAATAATTTGTTTAGTAATTCATTACGGAATGAAAAAATAAAGGCTGTAAACATTTTACAGAGCCTTGATATCATAGTTCCAATTGCTAATTGTCGTAGCTTTCCTCTAAAGTTCGTTTTTGTACATAGTCTCATTTAGACGCAAAAAGAAGTATCAGCTGACTGCTTAGTACGTTATTTTTAGCCACATATGTTTTGTGTAGTTATAGAACAACTAATGTTGCGGCACTTCATCTGGAAGTTCAGGTTCACGTTTTGGGCATCCACAATGGCCGCATGCGAAAACTGAAGTGTGTCTAAAGGGTTGCCTCTCACACCAGCACGTAGGGATCTCTGTATGGCGGGAATATTTTTGAAGTGATTAACAAAGTTGCGCGGTTGGCAGAGTATATTCCCGAGCAGGGGGATCTTAAAGCTACCTTTCGCCGTTACAAAGACGAGTGGGTCAATATTACAGCCCCCCCCCCCTTCCGTACAACAACTCCACAGGATGGCGCGAAGCAGGACGACTGAAAAAGGTTAAACATCCTTGACTGCTGCTGACCACGTTCAGATATCTTCGAATGATTCTGAGCGGTTCGTATTTGTTTCACCCTGTATAGAGCAAAATTTATGGTCGTACTACACGCCAAATGGGTGCGATCACGTTTAATTCGGTTGTTGCCTCACGATGTCCATAGAGAAAGCTTTTTGAAAGATATAACCGCTATTTGACAGTACAACAGGTTTCATTCCACAATCTAGATTTCGTTCTTAGGCCATTTTCAAGTGTTACAAATAATAAAAATCGTTAGACTTGAGTAGGACACAAGTTATCGTCAAAATAAGTATCTTCGGTTAGATAAACCGATTTTGTGAAAAGTAAATGCGACTAAATTTGTGTAAAAGCTAATTTACTGGCAGTTACCATTACTTATTCACTTTATGTGGTTATCGAATAAAATAGATTACCAAATCACCGGTTTAAACTTAGCTGCACTGCATCGAAGCAGCCACTAATATAAACATAAGTGAAACGATCATGATGACATCGTAGTTTGCACCATGTGACCTATGGTACCTCAGATCACATGGTGCAAACTAGGGTGTCTCGCGTATACGTTTCAAAAAATTAGTGTATTTAACCGAAGAAACATAATTTGACGATGACTTGTATTCTACTCAAGCCTAATGATCTTTAATGTTTGTAACACTTGAAAATGGCCTAAGGCCAAAATCTAGATTGTGGAATAAAACTTGGTGGTTATATCTTTGAAAAGGTTTGATATGACTGTGGCTCCACACCAAAGTAAAACCTAAGAGAAAAGTTGGATCGTCAGTGTAGCGTCAAAGGTTGTCAATAACGTCGTTCTGTTGCACAACGCGTTGCAAGCTGTCATATTCGACAGAGAAATGTGGTGAAATGTGGTGCCACTGTAACATAATTAATCAACATTACGCCTCACATGAACTTCTGGCCTGTGATCTTCTTTCGCATGTGTCGACAGTTTGCTGTTTGAGACGCCGCCGAGCCTGAGTGTGACGTCGCAGGGTGCCACACTTTCGCGACATTACAGACAAATGTTTCAGGCACCTTTGAAACAAATTTCCTATTTCTTTGTCGCATTGGTTGACAATTACGACGTTTCGAAAAAGTGACCCTTTATTAGGTTTCGCAGTGTATATTCACTATGAAACGCCTCATGCTGTTATTTGCGCTGTCCTATTATGACAATCAATTTTTCCTCCCCTTCGCACTCTCAAAATCATCACCATTTACTGAAAGCATCACCAACATTATCATCCGTATGTGTGATATGTTTTTTACGTGTGTTTCATCAGTGTAACTATTAAAATGATGCAGGTTAGTGCAGACTAGAGAATTATCATCTTCGTAAAATTCTTAGTTTATAAGTTTCATCTTGTTTGTTTAATGGTATCGTTAAAAATCTTTGTACATCTGCGGCTGCCTGTTCGACACCTCGTACAGAACTGTTGTAACAACTTAGAAAACAAAGGGCGACGCTATGAGGCAAAGGTAATGCAGGGAAGTCACAGGCTGTTGATATTTTCTGCGGATCAGTCACATGAGATGTGGCTGTTGCAGCGCTATGATGGTGCTTGGATCCTAAATTTCTGGAAATAGAAGAAGAATAATGCCTAACTTTGTCTAGAGGAGAATGACTACTTGAAGGGAAATGTTCTCGATACAAATTTAGGAAGCATCACAGCGCCGGAAGGCCGTCGAGCAGAAATATAAGGCAATATGGAATCGTGATGGGGAAGGGTGTCTTCCCATATGAAGTGGGAAAGAAGATGGAGATACAGTCTACTCTGTCAATCTCAGCAAAGCCTTGCTGCATTTTTCTAATTGAGTCTACATTCAGTGCTTTTATAGTGAATTCCACTTTCCAGTAAGAGTTCGCCTATGCTTCTTCTCTTGCAATTTATTCTCAATTTCTAACTCCCTTCTATTCGTGTCTTAACTAATCTCGCACTTATAAACAACACAGCTTCAGTACTTTCAGTCCTCTAGCTTCTCATATGAAGGAAAACAGCCTAATAATTAAACGATTGACAGAATACGACGTGGGGGGAATATCAAGTTCCCACAGACCATACAAAACAATACTAATACAGTGACGCGTATTACAAAACAAACCGAAAAAGGGCGAACCAATATTTATAACTTTTGGAGGTAGGAACTAAAAGAAAGTTTTCAAAAAGGATTAAAATCAGGCAGGAGAATTAAAAACTTTGAAGTTGGCCACTGACATAATATATATATATATATATATATATATATATATATATATATATATTCAGAAACGGCAAGTGACATGGTAGGTCAGTAGGTCAGTTAAATAGACTTAGTTGTACATTAAAAGGATGTAAGAAGATAAACATCAGCTAATTTAGAATAACGGTGTCACGGAATTAAATCAAATCAGCTGATGCTGAGGGAACGTGATTACGAAATGAACATTAAATGTAGTTAGTGTATGGATCTTACTATTTGTTCAGCGATATAACTGACAATATTTTAAATAAAGAGGAAGTAAAATGCAACAGCGTGACTATCGTTTGTGGAAAAAATTAAAACTCAGATGATGGAAAGCTTTTTTCGGAAGATATTTTTCTGTAGTACGGACGGTAAAGAGTACTGAGAAGACGAGATGGTTTTGAAATGTTGCGTTACAGTCGAATGCTCAAAACTGTGTCGGTAGCTCATGTAACTCACGAAAAAGTCCTGTATCGAACTGAAGAGCACTTTTGTGGCACAACTTGAGACGCTAGAAGTCGATTCTATTCGGAAACACAACCGGAAACTAGCTCCTTCTGAAGGCAAATCAATCCTCTTGCCAGTACTACCATTTCAGCTGTCAGTACTACCGTCGTGATTCACTGTGTCTGCATGAAACATTACGGAACATTACAAATATAGCTGTGGCGCTTGGAGGAAACGTTAATTTTATCCCAAATTTCATCAGGGGCCTCACTTAAGTGTTTGCCATTGGAGGAAGCTGGCAATTTTACTTTAATGGGTGAATAAGTACTTTAATCACAGAGTTTGATCTGCTAACAGCTTAATTTATTCATTAATTAATAACACATTGAAAACATATGAGGCGCACAGTTCCAAAATCCACCTTATCCATTTTTGCAAACGAAAGAACGTTTCTTGTTCGCCTACAGTAAAATAAATGTATTTATTTGTATTTAACGTGGTATATATTGATAGATCTGGGAGCTGCATACAATATATGACATGTAAGTAAGATATTTACAAATTAAGATTGGATAAGGCGTGCTTTGGAACTCAACATTAGATAAGGAAGGTTTTCGAACTGTCATCATGGATAAGAGCGGGTTTTGCAAACGTAGCTAGAACTTAATAATCATAATTTTCACCATTAACTGGAATTATTGTCGATGTTCTTTTATTATTTATCTTATTTGAAATCACAAAATATGTGAGTCACAGTAAGCAAAAATGTGAAATGATAATAATTAAATTCAATATCAATCACAATGTAACAAAATTTTCCAAAAATGACAAGTAAATATTGCACGATACACATTACTTCCGTACATATTTTTAGAAGTGTCATAATGTGTATCCAGAAAATACTCTAAGTGCTGAAATAACACTATATCATTCATATTCGAAAGTCAGTCTCTTCTTCATAACCACATATATTTACCCCTTCGTCTAGCTGTTCAGCGTAATCTTCATTCCCTGCATATTGCTTTTTCATCAGGCTGGACTACAAGATGAGGTCCTCATTACTTTGCCAAGCTTCGCCAAACCACTTCGAGAGCAGTTTATCGATATACTTGAATTTTTCCGGTTTTAGTGGCACACCTTTCGGTAGAGTACTTAAGGAAATATTGTCAATTTCCTCGTATTTTTTCAAGAGGGAAAGGAAGACACCAACATCACATCTATAACTGGGCTCACCTCTAACCATAATTGCAGACTTGCCTTTCTTGAAGATAGTTATTTTACACTGGTGAAGTCGGAAATGCCATCCACTTCGAGGTTTATTTATTTGAGATACACCAAGTTTCCAATTTTGTACGGGGAAATCACCTCCGAGCCTTAGAACAGTGCCTTCTTCCTCCAACAGTTCAACACACTCTGCAGGATCAAAATGGTTCTAATGGCTCTGAGCACTATGGGACTTAACATCTGAGGTCATCAGTTCCCTAGAACTTAGTACTACTTAAACCTAACTAACCTAAGGACAAAACACACATCCATGCCCGAGGCAGGATTCGAACCTGCGACCGTAGTGGTCACGCGGATCCAGACTTAAGCGCCTAGAACCGCTCAGGCACACCATCCGGCTTCTGCAGGATCGACAATGACATTTCTTCTCCGCACCTACTTCTCTATTCTTCCAAATAACTGCCTGGAGTGAGGAAGGAATGTCAAACAACAGGAACCGTTAGAGGTATTTCCTGAAACTTACTGGTAGATTAAAGCTGCAGCCAATAACGCAGCATTCCAACCATTGCAGAGTTCTTATTTTGGCCAGGGCATCCGTCTGCATACAGTTCAACGTTGTAACTTCCATTTGATTAGAATGGTTCAGGCGGTAGTGCAACGCGGAAACAATTTCGTTGCACCCTTTAGGCCGTTCATGCTGGAGTCAGTTATAGATCGTAACTGTTTCTTTGTTCCAATGGTTCAAATGGCTCTGAGGACTATGGGATTTAATATCTGAGGTGATCAGTCCTCTAGACTTAGAACTACTTAAGTCTAACTAACCTAAGGACATCACACATCCATGCCCGAGGCAGGATTCGAACCTGCGATCGTAGCAGCAGTGCAGTTCCGGACTGAAGCGCCTAGAACCGCTTGGCCACAACGACCGGCGGTTTCTTTGTACTGCAGATTGTAAGGTTATATGAATATACCTGCCTGGAGTAATATGCTAATTGATCTGCTAGCTTGGGCAAGACCATATTCTTCTGACAGTCGAAAGGAAATTTGATCACCGCTGATTCTTCTTTCTGTAACAGGACTTGAATAGCAGCCGCTTTAAGCTTATGCGCACGAAACTGTGTCGTTGCACGTAAGTTTTCTTTCGCTGACAGGTGGGCTGACTTCATTTGCAGGGCGACAAACTGACATTCAGAATATTCATCAGTAGCTGGTGTCTTGAAACAGATATTATAATCAGTCACAAAAACTGTTCCGAAATAATCGTACTTCACTTTCATATCTGGGAGGGCTCCTGAATTATAGCATTGCCATTACTTGCGAATACTTAGTTCCGAAGGGAAGCAAAATCTCGTAAATTTGCGTGTACAGTGGTGAGAATCGTCTAGCTGTAGTTTTTCAATGAAGACTTTAACCCCCATTATTGATAAGAAGATCTTCTGACAAATCTGCGCTATTGTGGGTCCACTGCTTGCCTTGACCCTGATGGAATACTTCACAGACATGCATTTCCTGGAACTGTTCGGCTTCACAGCTTTCACTCTTTTAGGTGCTTCTTGAGTTGTGCATCTCTGATTAAATTCATCTTGTCTCACCTTGTCACTAAGCTCGTAATACGCTTGATGAAATCGCCTTACATTTGCATTTTAATTTCATTGCACTGGAAGACAGTTTTAGCGTGCTTGCCAGTGGGGATTTTTGTCAGGCGTTTTGGAACATACCTGAAATGAACGGTTAAAAGTAAGGCGGTGCTATGGTTTCCAAAATAAATCTAATGAATTTCAATAGTTTTGTAAGGAACGTCTGAGATAGACAAACGGTTATGTTGAAGCAAAATACAGGCAAGCGTGTTCTACTGTTCCATTTAGCTGTATCGTTTTTCCATGTTGAAGGATCTCTTGTCTTCTCCCTGCTATGTATATGGCTGACCCTCAATCCTCCTCCGTTTTACATTATTACAGAAAATAAGGTATACTGTTTTACTAACACTCGAAACACCGCTGGTATGTCTCACAAACATGTGCGTGTGTGAAACTGGAGCGAAATAATCGGGAACAGTATTGCCAACTGTTTCAAAGAGTACACAGTGAACTCGGTATGTAACACTACGCTCGGGTGCACGTTAACTCTTTAAAGCCTGTACTATGGTAAGTTGACGGGCTTCACCTTATAAGAAAGGATTTTGGTATATATGTTGACCGCGTGTACCTGAATGGAGGCAAGATCAGACTTACACACATCCAGTAACAACAATGATACGTCAAGCAAGTCTGAAGTACAACTACTCGTTAGGACAGACAAGAAACAACACAGCAGATGCTACCAGTTGTTAATTATACGGTCGCCAGCCTAATTAGGCATTAACTGAGTTTCTCCCCTGTACAAGTGGAGGTACGTTCAAGCATAACAACACGTAGTAATACTGCATTATATGGTAAATTTTAGAACCAGAAAATGTACTGAACTAATAATCTCACTTTCTGTACCAATATGGACACGCCATAAATACACAACAATACACTATAATGTTTACTACAAACTTCGTATTGTCTATTGATCTGATTGAAATCGGGCATAGGTTACCCTAGAAATAGCACTTTCGAAACACACATACAAAGTCATTTTTAAAAAAGGTAAAACACTGATAAATGTTGGTATTTCCTTGACAAATCAGTTCAGTACACTTCAGAATTCAAATTAATAGAAAAGAAAAGAAGGGGGGGCGGGGGACCCTGAAACTGTTATGATCACTGTATTGAAGATTTTGATTATTGGAATCATTAAGCATTCAAGATTTCCAATATATGCGTTACTACTCTTTTTGCCTTATTTCCTGCTCATTTCACTACCATTATTTTTGTCTCAAATTAATTAAATTCCATTACTAAACCAATTTCAACATTATCTTCCAACTTTGTCAGACCTATGGTATTTACCTATATATTCATTAACAACCAAGTTATTTAAACATCATTCTAACATAGATAGATCTGCAGGTAATTGTTATTAACATAAACTTTAAATCTTCATCTCGGGATACTCGGATTGCACAACATGGGGAAAGGACCCAGTCTAGGTTATTTGTGAGGATAATTAACTGACAGGACAGTTCTGGCAAAATTTAAATTGTTATTGAACAGTATGTAGCAAAAGTAACACTGGTACACACGAATACTGTACTAAAACTTTCAACCTGTTCGTACCGATGAGGCGGTGGGCAGGCAGCGAGATGGCGAGGCACAAAGCACACATACAATTACAGCAATGGCTTTTGATGTACCAGCACTTTGCTTCCTCTTAGCGTCGCAATACTTTTCCTTTTAGTGCCTGTGGAATATTGCCTTGCTGTATCGGCGTCGGAAACGGCGCATCCTAGGCTCAACGAAATCACGTTTTCCAGGAGAGCCTCCTCGATCCAAAACGTGTTTCTCAGACCGATGCCCAACTCCGACTACTACTACTGCTGAGTCCGTTATGCCGCATAGCGCCCGTGTGCATTTTCCCGCGCTCGCCTGCCTCCACCTTTTACCGCTCCCCTACAGACAGGGTATTCACCAAAGGTTTTGCATTCTACATATCCTAATACATTGCCTACGTATGGACCAGGCGCACAATTACAACTTTAACATCTTACAATATTTTCAACATTAGTTACACTTCACTTCTATTATAACATTGATTGAAATTAGACATAAACATTAATATTCCTATCGAAAATTGTTTACAGTTTCTTTAACACAATTGCATGAAACCAAAAAAAATGAAATCCGAACATCGATTATACCAATTTATCGAAATTCAGAAGAAAATATTTATTACAAGTACAATAGTAAAGCGGAGTTGTTGTTACAGGTACTTCATAAACATAGTACTAAATTTTACTTCATGCAGTATTATTTGAGATACATTCCAGTTGCAGTACTGCAAGTCTGAATAAGGTTGATTTTCGAAACAACATCTTAGGATAAGATGGATTATGGAATCGTCACCTGAATTTATGTTATATTTACTTGGGGAAAAAGCAGGTTCAGGATCAGTTTTCTTCCTGGAAAAGATGCCAAATACCATGAGCTATAGAGATAAGGCAATAACTCTATTTCCATAAAAAATGGATGAAGCGGATTTTGGAACCGTGCACCTTATATTTTTTAAACACTGAATTTGTAATGCAAGTCAAAGAGCAAATTATTCATAAAGACAAACTATAGTCGCCACCATCGTATTGCTCGACAATTCTGGCTGAATTAACGTTAAATTAATGTCACAGATGGCAATTTAATTCAACCGTGGTGTCCTCAAAATATTTTAAAAACCTAGTAATGTGAAGTGAGTACTCATCATCGCTATGAAAGTATGGAAATAAAAATATCATCATTATTTCAAAGAAATTATTTATCACTCCCAGGGCGATAAATGAGGGACATTTAAATAAACTTTTCCTCCGAATTTAACGTGACATGAAAAGAAAGAAGTCCGCAAACGGTTGCCTGAAGTGCATGACACTCCAGGAGTTTATCGGAAGCAAAGGGATCAAAACAGAACCCTCTCTAGTGCTGACTGGCTTATGGTAGGCTGTTGCTGCTGTTTCTGCGGAATGAAGTCATCTTCTAAAAAGTGATTCTGAGAAATTTATCTAGGCCTCGTGAACTACAAAATCAAACTCCAGTGACTTGGCATTAGGTCGAAGTCCAAATCTACTTATCAAAGTTACAGCTGTCCTGAAAGTTGCGCCCAGGGTGAAGTCCCCATATGCCTCCCTTGAGAAAACCCTCGATTCCCTTCAAATCTCGGTGTCTTCGCTGAGCGCAATAAATTTGCCAGTCACCGAAAAGACCTAAATGTCCGTCCTGTGAGGGGTTTGGTATCGAGCTCGCTGCCTCCCACCAACAATTTAGATATCAGAAAGCCAACCGGAAATGAGGTTTTGCACCCAGATAAGGCACGTAACCACGTTCTCATGGCCGGAAAAGTGTTCTGAGGTTTCTTGTGAATGTAGGTATTTTTCAGATTGTCCGCCCCAGGGTAAACTAAGTCAAAATTTTTCTGAGACCCAGCTGTGACAATATATCAGAGTTGGAATCTGTCCAACAACAGAACGAAACGACTGCATTAGCAAGTGGTGGTCCAGACCCCAAGGAACTCAACAACTTCCGCCTCTCCTTATTCCTTATTCCTAAGCCTTCTGTCCCATATTGCCTGAACAGGAGGCTCAGTCTACCTGTCCAGTGGAACGCTTTTGTCCTGGATTAGGCTGGCAGAGCTGACGAATGTTTGCTCCTGATGGTGCGGTGAACTCTATTTTTTAATTCCGTTTCCGTGGCTGGTCCGCCCCCCCCCCCCCCCCTCCCCGCCACGAAGTTCGCTTGAAGAGTTACACCGAAGATATATTGTAAACTCAAGTAATAACAGGTTCCACTAGTAGCACAATGGAATGGAGATAAAAGTACATTGTTGCCCTGACCACTCATGTAATTAATTGCGGAAACAGTATGATCAAGGAAAGAAAATGCCGTCTGAATCAAGAGAGGGAATGAAGGTGATAGGCAAGACCTATGCATATCATTATTTAAATAGGAATAAAAATGTCCGACGACGACTTGACACAGACCGACTTCCCACAGAGTGGAGGAAGAGATTATTTGGTAATACATTACTTTAGACACTAAAATATAGACAGTTTGATAACTGAGGTAAATGTGATGACTTAAAATTGCAGAGAGGGACCAAGGTTTCACTACAGTAAGTCAAAGTGGATGCAGGTTGCAGTAATTATGCAGCAGGATTGCACACGATAGGCTAGCATGAAGAGATGCACCAATACAGTTTTGGGACTGAGGGCCACAGTAACAACTTGTAGGTTTGGATTAGTGGTAAGATATTTTCCATAAAATGGGAATTAGTCATCATCTTAAGAAGGTGTTGACAGAGATGTGTAGGCCGGCTGCTCAGGCCGAACGGATGCAGGCGGATCCACGTGGCTGCTACGGTCGCAGGTTCGAATGCTGCCTCGGGCATGGATTTGTGTGATGCCCTTAGGTTAGATAGGTTTACGTAGTTCTAAGTCTAGGTGACTGATGACGTCAGATGTTAAGTCCCTTAGTGCTTAGAGTACTTTTTGAGCAGAGATGTGTAAAATCTATCTCTCCATTGGGAAACAAACATGTTGCATCAGGTAGTTTGTTCATCGATATACTTGTTATCTATAGAAATCTTCTACTGCTTTTTTATCACACTTAGTCATCTGCCTTCGTACCAAGTAAAATGACACACTTATCGGAAACGTTTTATAGGTCTGGTATACTTATGGATAATATCACAGTTTGTGCATGATAACAAAACCCTCGCCTGTAGCAGGCCCAGCCCGTAACCGAAACTGCTACGCTGTCCAAATCAGAACAGGAATTCTAATTTTCTCTCCCTGCGGAAAGAGCTTGTAGATTAGGAGACGTAAGCGAGACGCGGAAATAGAAACTGCGGAGAGCAGCGCCCAGGAGGCGACATGGGGATTTATTGAACCCGTTTTATGCTTTTCAACCAACTTAGCAGACGAAGAAATAACACTGTATTAAAGGAAGTATATCTTCTCATTTTACTGCGCTGAAGAGCCAGGGGGCTATAAAACACATCTTAAGAATTTAGAGTTTCATAAAACTCAAGCACCGTCCAGAGGCGGTTCCCGAAATGAAAGGGGAGAGTAGGTATATATACGTGCCGCTTTTATTCGCGCTGGCGCCCTACGACGCCGGAAATCGAAGGGCGTAGCCGGGCTGGACACGGCAGCCCTCAGATGCCCTAAAGGGCGCCCTGGCGTAATGGGGCAGAAAAAATATATCGGCGGTATTCGTCTCTATCAGTCGAAAGCGGAAGAGTGCGTACGTTACTCGTCTCAAAGTGATGCGTAAGTCATTCAGTAGAGCTTACACAGAGTTTCTGCTGTAAAAAGTACCGCAGCTCACCAGGCGTCTGGGGAAAATACAGGTAGATTCTAATGGAGAGAAACACGCCAACTGTGAAAGGAGTAATAGTACAAGCGTTAGAAGTTATCCTCTTAATAATCATCACCATCACCATTAACATCGTCGTCGTCGTTGTCGTCGTCGTTATCATCATCACCTCCAGCTACAAGACTTCGCTGCTGGACAGTGATGCCTTCTGGAATTTTCCATCCATGACAGTAATCAGCTGTAAGCGGTCATATTGCCTCTGCATTAATCTGACGCCATCTCCTACCGTTCTAACATACAGTCGTCATGATATTTTCTTACCTCTTGGAATCTAGAAACCAGCTTCCGTTTTCTTAGCATCCATCCGCCACCCATCCGTTTAATTTTCATCACTGTCTTAATCAAATCTCCCACTGCAGTCCCTTCCTCAGCCATTTGTTCGTATTCCCATAGTTTCTAATAATTAACAACATGTCCGCCCCAGGTAGCTGCGTGGTCAGCGCGACAGAATGTCAATCCTAAGGGCCCGAGTTCGATTCCCGGCTGGGATATCCTCTGCTCAGGCATTGGATGTTGCATTGTCCTAATCATCATCATTTCATCCCCATCGACGCGCAAGTCGCCGAAATGGCGTCAAATCGAAAGACTTGCACCCAGCGAACCGTCTACCCGACGGGAGGCCCTAGTCACACGACATTGACTATTAACAACATGCATCCGTCTGTTTCTCCCGGAATAACCTATAATTTGTGGTTATTTCCTTAAAATTCGGTAACTCAGTTCCATGAAAGAAATGTCAGAGGACGCAGTATAAAATCTCCTTTTTAGACAGCCCAGAAGTTAAGACCAGATATTCCTATATGGTACGAAAAACAATTTAGGCCATTTTCACTCTTGTATTTCGCTTCATTTACACTTGGGATTTCTATCTGCTAATCATCGCGACGATGTCTTGAACTATCATACATACACGTCAACTGGTGTTATGTGCAACATTGTCATTTGGTACTAAGGTTCCCGTTGGGGCCGGCCGGATTGGCCGAGCGGTTCTAGGCGCTACAGTCTGGAGCCACGCGACCGCTACGGTCACAGGTTCGAATCCTGCCTCAGGCATAGATGTGTGTGATGTCCTTAGGTTAGTTAGGTTTAAGTAGTTGTAAGTTCTAGGGGACTGATGACCTCGGAAGATAAGTTGAAACACGTATGTAACATAGCAGCAATGGTGAGGCACGTTAAAATCTTTGACCAGAGAGCCTATAATCGTAGTTAGTCTGCGCTTGACCGCGCGAGTGTTGCGAGTCTGTAGCTCTGTCTAGTTGAGGGAGTACTCTGTTAGTAGTCGTTGAGAGCAGTTCTGTAGTAGCCGTCATGCAGAGCAGTCGGTCAGTAGTAGCAGCCCAGTGCGGTTGTGTGATGTAGTCTGTCGGCAACACTGGTCAAGATGCTGAATAAGGTATATTGTTAATTAAGGTAATCATCAGATAATTTAAAGTTCATTTATTGTAATTAATTTCCAACAAGTGCCCCAATAATAATTATGATTTCAAAAGCAATTTTATTGAACTAAATTTCGTTCCACCTCCCTTAAACAAATTTCAGTTAAATTACAAAAAAAAAAGGAATATTATTATTTGCAATGCAGTTCCTCCAAGCTGTGCGCAACAATAAGAGCAGAAATTTGATTAGCAGTTACAATGAGGTAAGAATTTAATTCTGATTTATGCACAGGGCCAAAGACCGATATTTCGGTTTAATTGAATTTTCATTGTCACAGAAGTTTTATTAGCACTGAAATGTTTTTCATTATTTTTGCGGAAGCTTACACCAGAGTCAGATTGCGAATTTCTGTTTAATTGTCATTGTCAGTAAATTTATCTGCTGGGAGATTACGTTAGGTTGTATTCTTGTTAACATTCAAATTATAGTCTTTCAACATTTTGTGGGAAAGTTTCACTTGGCTCCATTTATATTAAATAATTGTCTTTTAAAATTTTTGTGGGGAGGTTACACTTGGCGACACCCAGTCCAGGATCGTATTTCGTTGAGAGTCTTTTGAAAAACAGTCAGAAATCTGCTCTTATTTGCTTAGATATAATTAGGATTTGGCGCAACGCTTTTACTAATCTTGTGACTTTCTTTCTACAGGTCAACGGCAATTCGTTGCTCTATTGTAGTTGTGTGTTGCTTTTGCATTTGTGCTTATTGTTTTGTGAATATTTGTGAATATTGTAAAAATGCCGCGAAAGACTGTGAATAGTGTATCGCGAAGTATTATGAATGAAATTACGGACTCAAACAACTTTACCGATAGGACTTGTGACGCGCAGTGTAATGATGATAATCGTGCGTTCACTAACAATCAGTGTATTCCAACCACTAATGATGACTTTTGTCTTAATGATGAACGAACGAACTCGATTGTGTCTTCTGTTGATTTGACGACAATCGATGATGCGGAACGCTCTATTGTAATGAGCGATGCCCAGCCTAACATACCCGATTTGGAAAATTCAAGTAACGTACAGACAAATTTGTCTAATGAAAATGAACAGGATACTCAAAGTACGACGGATCTATTCAATTCCGAAATAGTGTCTGACAGTGTACATTCGACTGATAAACGTTTTTGTAAATTACAGAATGACCAAATGGTCACGCAAAACGCGACACTTGCAAATACACCGTCAAACGGTACAGAGAAAGGAGTAGATAATGTTACATTGGGTCAAATTATGGCGATATTGATACAAAATAGCGAAGACAACAAACAATTTAAAGAGAAAATAGACAACAATTTCAAACAACAGAGTGAAGATTTCAAACAACAATTTAGTGAACAGGACAAAAAATTTAATAAAATTGATGAAAATTTCAAACAACTTAGTGAACAGGTCAGACAACAGAATGAAAAATTAGACGACAATTCCAGACAGCTTAGTGAACAAATAAGAGCCGTTGCCGCGCAGTGTCATGACACAAAGGAACAGTTGCGCGTGGAAATTGAGGCTTGTTCACGTAAAAATAGCGAAGAAATTAAGTCTGTTGCGCAAGAATTAAGGGAAATGCAAACAGCCGCAACAGAAACACTCAGAGAGGAAATTAGCGGAGTCGCTAAACAATGCTCTGAAAAAGCTACACAATTACGCGACGAGTTTAAAGCAATGACAGCAGAACTTTCGCGCACAATGGATGAAAAGATCGACGCGAAATTCGAACAACAAAATACTCAGATTGACGAACGCTTTAATCACCACATAGAAAACAGTAATACACGTTTCCACAAATTTATTCAAGATAAAATAAAGTCAAACGTCAAGTCATGGAAACAATCACTGCACAGAGACAGGAAGACAAACGTAAAATGTTCGCGAAAGCGAAGACGTATGTAGACAATAATATTACTACAGTGTCCGACGAAATTAATTCCATCAAACAGTCGAACACAGAATTACGTGACGAAATTTCCAATCTTAAATCAAAAACAGATACACACACAGTAGATATTCAAACAGACAGATTCGAACAATTAGAACTAACACAGGATTGCGATGTCATCAAAGCTGATGTTAAAAAACTGAGCGAAACTACGCGTAAGTTGCAGAAACAGATTAATGCGTCCGATTCTAAAACCGATGATCAGGCAAAAATACTGACTGAAAAATATGAAGAATTGGCCAGTCGTATTGATGCTATTGAAAGTAGTAATGATAATAAATCAGACGATGCTGCACCGATTTCATTTAACCAAACACCTGAATTTCAAAATTTGCAGCAGACAATTAATGAGATCGACTCGTCTAACAACACGTTGCGTAGAAAACTGTCGAGTTTACAGCAAGAAGTAACAGAGATTAAAAATATTTCAGTTAATAACACATCACAGCAGGCGCCACTTTTCGAGCATTTGTCAGACTCGCGCAACGCGTATAATGTGAGCAATTTACAGAGACTACGCGAATTAAAATCCGAAAAGCTACGCGACTTAAAATCTGAAAAGCTACGCAACTTGAAATCCGAACTGACACAGAAAAACAGATTCTCGCACAAACCTGAACGTGTTCACAAATTCAGAGACGATAACGTTGATTACGAGCAGTTTTTATCCGTAAGAAAAACTAAGGAATTTAATAATGACAGAGCACAGATACACGATTTGAACTGTATACGACGATTTATTTTTGCACTTTCACCGCTATTACCTGTAACGCAGAAACTAGCTTTGAACTGGATACGACAATTTGCTCTTGAATTTTTACCAACATTTCGTGTATTGCAAAAACTTGAATTAGTATGGATACAGCAATTTATTTCTCAATTTTTACCGACATTGCCTGTAAGGCAAAAGCTGAAAAGTATTTGCAGTGCATAATCAACATCAGGGGATTCATTACACTTTAATGAATATGTGCCGTAGCGAGCATAGGGCCCCGAGCTGTAGTAGTGCTGTTTCATCTTTAGTTTTCTGCACTGCTGCCTTCTCTTCTACTATACTTTATATCTATCAAAACCGCTCTTTAACTATTGCTCTACCTAGAATTAAGAATATGTAATGAAAACCCGATGTGACAAATTTTTACCGAAAGTGACAATTTTCATTAGGCACTCCAGAACTACCAGCGTAATTTTAATAACTGACAAAATTTTAATCATCAGTACGTATAAAATTATCAGTATCAGTAAACACATTTTTTGTAACAATAGACGTTTTTACCACAACAGCATGAAAGTCAGCCGCTTAGCATACGTAACCAACAATGCAGTCTACAAGGTCAACCAAACTTTAATGTTTCGCCTCGTGCACGTATAGTCCCAGCTACAACAAATAGTAACGCACGGCAGCAATGAAATAATTACGTAGAGAAAACACAGTATTTCAATCTCTATCGCAATGCGCCGTATGGAAATGACTATCACGACATACGTAAAATTAATTAGCACAATTTTCAGCATACATTCAATAACACGTCAGATAGAATTTGATTAAATACAGTACAGATTGCATATTCCAGTAACGCAAGCAATACTTTTGACACCCAGAATTTTGTTCATGAGAATGTTATTGAAAACACGCTTTGTTGAATACTCCACTTTTATCGCACCCAGATCTTACCAGAAATTTTTCCATTACCACCGACAGTTCTAACACCGCTTTAGGCGTACATATTTTTCAGGAAATTGAAGAAGATGGTTCTACAGTAATTAAAAACATCGCATTTGCAAGCCGCATTCTATCACCTGCTGAACGAAATTATTCATTTACTGAACTTGAAACATTATGTGTTGTTTGGGCTTTTACGAGATTTCGGCACTTTCTTTATGGAAGACACACTACAGTTTACACAGACAACAGAGCGATACAATTTTTACTTTCAGCTAAATTCACTCACGACAGGTTAAGCAGATGGAAACTTTACTTGCAGGAATTTAATTTCACAATTGTTCACATTCCCGGCACACAAAATGTTGTAGCAGACGCATTATCCCGTTCTCTTTGCAACAATCAGCAAGACGTAGCAACCAACTTCTGCAAAACAAATTTCAGTGTCATGTACATTCAGCAAGTAGCATTTGAAAATTTTATTTCATCGTCATTACAGGACATAGCACAAGAACAAAATAAAGACAATGTGTGGAAAGAAATTAAACACCTTTGGCAAGATAAGACTAATGTTACGGTTAGAAACCATTACACTGTACGCAATGACATTTTGTTTCGCCGCTCTCATCCTGACAGCAACAATTGGTTATTATGCATCCCTGACGAACTTGTTAACAAATTAATCTGGTACACTCATTTAAGTTACGCACATTACGGAGCACGAAAATGTTTTCTTATACTGAGACAGAACTGTTATTTTAAGAACATGGAGAAACGTATTCGACGAGTTTTAGCGTCTTGTAAAATTTGCCAGAAAGCTAAATCAGACACCACTTCACATATTCCTCCTTTATATCCCATTGTACCCGTTAAATTAAGACACATGGCCGCAGTAGATATTTTTGGTCCGATTCCGAGAACTAACAGAGGTTTTTGCTACATCTTTGTCGCTGTTGAGCTCACTTCAAAATTTGTTACTTTCACTCCGTTACGCAAAGCTACTGCTAAAACTGTTTCGAAAGCATTTGTAAAACATTTTCTATTTCATGTAGGGCATGTGATGAAAGTAATTTCTGACAATGGACCACAGTTTCGATCTGCAATATGGACACGCATGTTACGAGCCAGAAACATTTCTCCGATCTATATATCGAAGTACCACGCTTCTTCGAACCCCTGTGAAAGATTAATGAAAGAAATTGGTAAGCTGTGCCGAATATACTGCCACAAAAGACATATTGATTGGGATACACACATACTCTCATTCCAAGATGTAATTAATTCCATTCCAAATGAATCCACTATGCTATCTCCGTCTGTTATACTGAAAAACGTTGAACCACCAAACAAAATTAAAGAATTAGTAAATTTTACTACATCTCGTCGCTTACGACACCACGAAATAATTGACATTGCGCTGAACAACATCAAACGTGCCGCAGAGCGCCGGAGAAGACAGCAAAAACAGGTTTGTACACGCCGCGACTTTCACGTTGGACAGAAAATATTAGTACGTACACACTATTTATCCAGCAAATTAAAAGGTAAGTGCAGTAAATTTGAACTTCTATACGCAGGTCCATATCGGATTCGCAGCATCCCTCACCCCAATGTTGTACACGTCGAAACTTTGAGAACCAGAAAATCGAAAGGCAATCACCATATCTCAAACATTAAACCGTTTATTGAATGAAATCACTTTATGATGTAACATGCTATGATGCCATTTACTAATGCAATTATTTCACCTGACTAATTACTGATGATTATCGTATTTTTTCTTGGCAAGTGCCCGGCAAGGTAAGGTTAGCAGGTCGCTTTTCTTGTCGTTACACATCAGACCATGCACATTTTCCACTTTTTTATGTACGATTGTATTCCAGTTTTGTCTATATGCACTGTAAAATAGTTAAGATATAAAACACACCAGTCGACTTTGACATTTTTTTTTGGCCTTATGACATCTCAACATCGTGACTTTTACATTTTTTTTGTTGCTGCATTGTGATATTCCGTGTACAGTTTTGCCTTTGAACACTGTCTGTGCTTTCGACATATTACGTTTTCTGTCATGTTATGCTGTATGCTTAATTATATTACCGTTAATCAGTAATTACTTAGTGGGTATATGATTTAAATGCAAGACGTTATTCTCTATTCATCAATTTCAGAAAGAAATGATGTGTGTAAGAAATAAATTCAACAGAAATGGGAATTTCACCTACGGAATAAACGATAGGAGATGCAATAACTTTATGAGGAAGAGTAAATGGATCAGGATGAACAAGCATTAACAAGAATATACTATACTCATCGTAGAATAGCAGTCTTAACTAATTTTTTCTTTCAGAATACAAGGTGATTGATGCAGGCTGTCGGACAGAACTACACATCTTAGTTTTAGTGATGAAATATGTTAGAGATAAGGAATAGTTGTGTAATGAGTAATGAAGTGATTTTTTGCAGATGATAATGAGTGATGATGAATAATGATGAAGAGTGTGCTACTATGGATAATGAAGTTTTTCTTTACAGGTGATGATAATGATGGAGTTATGAATAATGAAGTGATGAATAATGAAGTTTTTTCTTTACAGATGAGGATAATGTTGAAGTTTTGTATTTATGCTAAGTAGTTATTTAAGTATTTGTTGCAGTTTGTTTTGACAGCAGCTGTTATATTGCATAGTAGGATGACGGAAAGTTTTGGAAAGGACAGCTATGGAACACATTTTATACACATTTCACTACTTGTTAATTCGAAGTTCACTACTTTTCAGCATAGTGTGCGTTTCTTCTTTCAGGTCAATAATCCATTTTGTATTTTTTCCAGGAGAAGTTTTTCATGATACATACTAAACCTATTACTTATTATACCTGTTCTAGTACTTGCATTTATTTTTTTACCCATTTGTGTCTATCATTTATACATGTGATCACATTACTGCCTTGTTTCACAATCTTGCTACAGCTGACTCATGGCGAATGACGTTACACATTTTTCATTTACAGGAACAACCCACTACCAATTATTTTTTTCTCTCTTTTTCTCTTCTGGCTTTCTCTTATAATTACCAAACGCAATGCATTGCTAACAAAAAAATGTATTACCAGTCCCAAATAGTGATACCAGTTTGAGAAAGTTCTGAATAATACTGATCAACTCTGAATAGTATGTTACTTCAGTAATGACTTCGTAATGATACAAAAAAAAATATATATATATATAAAATAATGCCTTGTAACTGGCTAATAACTGCCACTGTTTATTGTAATGAGACTACTTATAATGCCCATGATTATTAATGCTATGACTGTAATTAGCTGATTTTTAATAATGACTTCATAATGATCTGAATGTGACTCAATGGATTGTTATTACTTCTTAATGATCTGAATAATACTGAATGATGAACAATGTTTTATTCTATTCAATACTTGATGGCCACTGAGTGCCAATAATTAATGACAATCAATGAATTAGGTTATTAATTATGCCATTAATTAGCTCTTGTTTTCAATGTTGATACTTTGTAACTGGAAAAGAATATGATTGTTTCATAATGTTTTGTAATTAGGAAAAGGCTAATTATTCTTACTATATTGAAATGACAAATGATTAATTAACTATGCTGTACTTTGTAACTGGAAAAGAATGTAATTATTTAATAATGCTTTGTAATTAGGAAAAGGCTAATGATTATTACTATATTGGAATAACAAATAATTAATTAACGATGCCATACTTTGTAACTGGAAAAGAATGCGATTGCTTCATAATGCTTTGTAATTAGGAAAAGGCTAATAATTAATACTATATTGGAATGACAAATAATTAATTAACTATGCCATACTTTGTAACTGAAAAAGAATGCGATTATTTAATAATGCTTTGTAACTAGGAAAAGAAGGATACTGATTCTATGTAAAACAATTAATGAACATTTTTCTGTAATACTACATACTTGGTACAGAAATGTTCAATCACTAGGCTATGAATGCCGCAAATGAAAACTGTAATTGTCAATATTAATGTGACTTAATGTCCTTCACCTCATGAGCTAACTACCCTGAATTACTGCAATGTCCATTTGTCCTGTCTATCCTAGTGATCATGGAGCACTACCTTCGGGTTTGCACTAATTCTACGTTGGTGTGCCTTGTAAGAGCGTGGTGTTGACACGACATGCTGTCCACCACCGTGAGCGATGAAGACGTTATTATGGTCCCACTGTTTGGTGTACCTAATGTACTGCCAAAACAAGAACATGAAATATTACTACGAGAGTTCAGTGTCTTGGCTACACTGATAAATTCTGATGGGAAAAGAACTTCAAATTGTGTCACATGGTGTTGTACTTCTGTGGAAAGATATGGACTTTCAGAACAGCTGTGTGCAATCTAAAGTGCTACAACCATGATGCAATCCTTCCCTTTCCTATCCTAATTCTTGTCACATAGTGAAAATCATTTTTTGCTAACATTATTTATGTTCATGAGTTATACATTTTTTTTTGATTCGCTGAACTCCAGTGCGAGTACACTCATGTCACTTATCAACACGATTTTCTGCCATTCTATTTATTTGTTCTGAAAATGCTAAAGAATTTTTTCAGTGTGTGTGCACTTTGCTATCTGTCAAATAATTTGTATATACAGTTTTCTGATTTACTACTATGTTTTGTACTCACATCCTGTCTTTGTCTGAAATATTTTGTACTCGGTGCATGTGCACAACATTTAATTTATGTACTAAATTTGAATATTCTGTAAATTGTAAAAATTTCTTGCGATGGCAAGTCCAAATGACTCACCATCGCTGCCAAATTTTTGCCCTCCCAGTGGAGGGTTATGAAACACGTATGTAACATAGCAGCGATGGTGAGGCACGTTAAAATCTTTGACCAGAGAGCCTATAATCGTAGTTAGTCTGCGCTTGACCGCGCGAGTGTTGCGAGTCTGTAGCTCTGTCTAGTTGAGGGAGTACTCTGTTAGTAGTCGTTGAGAGCAGTTCTGTAGTAGCCGTCATGCAGAGCAGTCGGTCAGTAGTAGCAGCCCAGTGCGGTTGTGTGATGTAGTCTGTCGGCAACACTGGTCAAGATGCTGAATAAGGTATATTGTTAATTAAGGTAATCATCAGATAATTTAAAGTTCATTTATTGTAATTAATTTCCAACAAGTGCCCCAATAATAATTATGATTTCAAAAGCAATTTTATTGAACTAAATTTCGTTCCACCTCCCTTAAACAAATTTCAGTTAAATTACAAAAAAAAAGGAATATTATTATTTGCAATGCAGTTCCTCCAAGCTGTGCGCAACAATAAGAGCAGAAATTTGATTAGCAGTTACAATGAGGTAAGAATTTAATTCTGATTTATGCACAGGGCCAAAGACCGATATTTCGGTTTAATTGAATTTTCATTGTCACAGAAGTTTTATTAGCACTGAAATGTTTTTCATTATTTTTGCGGAAGCTTACACCAGAGTCAGATTGCGAATTTCTGTTTAATTGTCATTGTCAGTAAATTTATCTGCTGGGAGATTACGTTAGGTTGTATTCTTGTTAACATTCAAATTATAGTCTTTCAACATTTTGTGGGAAAGTTTCACTTGGCTCCATTTATATTAAATAATTGTCTTTTAAAATTTTTGTGGGGAGGTTACAAAGTCCCATAGTGCTCAGAGCCATTTTAACCATTTATTCGTTGGGACAGTTATATCTCAGTTTATCTGCAGTAGAGGCAGAAATTACAGCGTCATCAAGAAACTATGTCGTATATATGCCGACTGAAGTGATGAATGAATACTTGTGCCAAAACCAAGATTCAAACCTGGGTCTCCTGCTCGCTAGCCGTATGCGCTAACCACTACGACACTCTGTCACAGTAGCTTTCTACAACTGTTGACAGTACTTCAGCACGCCTCCCTCCTCATGGGAATTTCTGTTCATAGCTTCTCACTACATATATATACATCGTAGATGTTTCAGACTCTCTGGAATCACAGAGTTTCATTCTAAAACTAGGTGGTTCAGTTATGTTCCACTGACAGACGTTCCCTCTTGATGATACGGAACATCCTTGTAGAATGTTTTCGGCACGTGTAGAGTTTAAGACAAAGGAATATACTTAGTTGTGTGCACCTGGAAATATTTAACGAAACGACAGCGAAAACGGTTTAGTAATGCAAGGAAAACTTCAGTTAAATTATGATGTAACACAGGCAGCAGATTGTCTCTTGTTGCGAATTATACAGTGAATCTCTCTCTCTCTCTCTCTCTCTCTCTCTCTCTCTCTCTCTTGTGATTCCTGATGAGAGGCAACACTTACCTACAGGTCATATACGTAAAGAGAGTGACAAACGACGTATGCGGTCTTTTGTTCGGCATATAAAAAGCTCCCTGGCCTGGCGTGGGTGTTTATCCCTTTGTTGTAATGGATGAGGAATAGATACAAGGCTATGCAGCGTAATTTAGCAATTCACACGAAATAAATTTGCCTAACTTACCGTCTGAGTGTAATCACAGGTGGCGCTTTGATACTAGCGAGGTAAGTTCATGAACTGAAATGCTCGAAAATATGTTTAGAATACAAATGGCTTATCCCAAACAGTGGTGTGAGCCACCTGCTTGCAAAATTGTGCCCCTTACCGCTAGAGACATTTGAAATAGCACTTATGAAAGGTCTAATGGGGTAACTTTTTTTTAACGAGAAGACACAAAATCTCGAAATCACAGGACCAAAACCCTCATGTTCAGATATCTTAACTTACTGCTATATTTCTTCAGCTTGAAATAATTACGCTGTCTGATTAACCCATTAGCACCCATTTAATTTTAATCAATGTACATTTTAATTTTTGGAAAACTGTATCCCTGAAACCAAGTTCATGGAAATATGAAGAAATTTTGTTCACTTGGGGCTTAACTGAAATTTTGGGCCCTCCCCATTTCAGAGCACTGAGTGAATGGCGGTTGTTTTACATTTACACTGCTTACAAAAAAAAAAAAAAAATTACAAGAGGTAAGGAAATTAGTAATAATAAACTCATAATAACATTTCAAAATTGTTATTTGTTTTACAATAAGTTATATTTACAAAAGTCTTAACTCAAAGACTTTCCTAAATCAGAATTTACTTTAGGCCTAATACGATATTTGGGAAAGCATTCCATAAGGAGCTTAAAATTACACTTTCTACAGTATGTTCTAGGATTTTCTTTACAGTTCTCAAATTGACATTTTCTTTGCTTGCCACGCTTCTGGATGACGTGATGTTTCATGACATATCGTGTGTGTAATTCATTAGTCCTTGGAGATGAGCAGAGTTTTGTTCGTCTTCCCTTAGTTGGCCTCATTTCAAGACCTTTCTTTAGGTATGTTCTGGAAATTTCTCTCCTGAATTCTTTCACTTAAAGAGAAGTTCCTTCAATGCACTTATCGAAGTCCAGGTATGGATTTACAACAGTAACGTCAACCATACTCATCAAAAGGCACCAATATCACTTTATACCATGCACTGTAATTTTATGTTTCCCTATTAGCCAGTCATGAAAATCGGCGCCTCCCACAATAAACCTGGTATGTCTTCAGTACATGTGGTTGTGGAACACTGAGCTTTTCTTTATGGGATGTATTACAATGTTGAACTTTGACATAGTAAACACGGTATAAACTTAGTTGCTAGCGTAATACAGCTGTTATTAATCTATTTTGTGATCAAAGTTTTCTTCTCAGTATCAAATCTTAACTCAAAATATCCGCTACCTTTCTTTGTCGTTACAGTATGTGGACATAGGGGGTACTTCCTTGTTCCGTTTTCTCTTGTGGTTATACTGGCACAGAATCATAGTTTCTTTTGTTCGAGCATACCGTGACTAGAAACACAACTGTCGAAAAATACCTTGTAACTGCTCGTCTCATCAATAATGGACAATACCTTCACAACTAATTTTGAGCTCAGTGTGAGAACTTCATTGTCATCGTCCTGGTCCTTCCCACAATATACACTAAAGCGCCAAAGACACTGGTATAGCCATGCGTATTCAAAAACAGAGGTATGTAAACAGACAGACTACGGCGTTGCGGTCTGCAACACCAATATAAGACCACAAGTGTCTGGCACAGTTCTTGGATCGGTTACTGCTGCTACAATGATAGTTTATCAAGATTTAAGTGACTCTGAACGTGATGTTCGTTGGCACACAGTATTTCCGAGATAGCGATGAAGTGGGAATTTTCTCTTACGGCCAATACACGACTGCATCGTGATTATCAGGAATCCGGTAAAACACCAAACCTCCGACATCGCTGCTGCCGGAAAAAGATCCTGCAAAAACAGGTCCAACGACGACTGAAGAGAATCGTTCAGTGTATCAGAAGTGCAACCCTTCCGCAAATTGCTGCAGATTTCAATGTTGGGCCATCATCAAGTGACAGCGTGCGAACCATTCAACGAAACAACATCAATATGGGCTTTGGGAGCCAAACGCACACTCGTGTACTCTCGGTGACTGCACATTGAAGTGTTGATGACTGGAAACATGTTGCCTGGTCGGACGAGTCTCGTTTCAAATTGTATCGAGCGGGTAGACGTGTACAGGTGTGGAGACAACCTCATAAGTCCATGGAACCTGCACGTAAGCAGTGGACTGTTCAAGCTGGTGGAGGCTCTGTAATGGTTTGCGGTGTGCGCAGTTGAAGTAATATGGGATCGCTGATACGTCTAGATACGACTCTGACAGATGGGATGTAGGTAAGCATAGTGTCTGATCACCTCAATCCATTCATGTCCGTTGTGCATTCCGACAGACTTGGGCAATTCCAGCAGGAAAATGCGACACCCCACATGTCCAGAATTGCTGCAGAGTGGCTCCAGGAACACTCTTCTGAGTTTAAACACTTCCGCTGGCCACCAAACTCCCCAGACATGAACATCATTGAACATATCTGGGATGCCTTGCAATGTGCTGTTCAGAAGAGATCTCCACTCCCTCGTAGTCTTACAGATTTATGGACAGATCTTCAGGATTCGTGCTGTCAATTCCCTCCAGAACTACTTCAGATATGAGTCGAGTCCACGCCACGTCGTGTTGCGGCACTTCTGGGTTATCAACTGGGCCCTACACGATATGAAGCAGGTGTACCAATTTCTGTGGCTCTTCAGTGTAGTAAGAAATTGTAACAGTAGTCATCAGTATCACGTAAGTCACGTAGTTTATATCCGAAGCGTATGAGCCTGAGTCCGATAAATTGGTTAAAGGGTGATGTCCAAAGTATCATTTCATCAACTGCTAGCTTCTTCTGAAAGACTCCCCGTCTTTCATAATTTTGTAACAGTGCACCTGATAATGGATTCATTTTGAAAGTTTTGTCAATTTTGCTTTCATTGGCCTTTTTATTATCATTGATCTTTCACTATTTGAACACCAAGATCATCGTCCTCAAACCAATAATCTCTTGCATTGGATAATTGATGATAGCCAGTAAATATGAAGAGCACAACAAGTATACCAATTTCATTGGGCGCAACTGAAAAGTTTATTTTATTTTTACCCTCCAAAAAAGTATGTTTCAGTTTCCTCTACAACGACGTTTACGACTTCTTCTGGAAAGAGTTCTTCAAAAACCTCTACGGGAGTGATATCATACAACTATTCTTGCAATTCATCCAACAGACAAGAAGCTTTTTTCCCTACGTCAGGAAAGAAGTATTTGAAACCTGATCCCACCATTTAACTTCCACTTTACGGCCTCCTTTAGAAGAAACGTGAGGAATTTCTTCGTTGTTTCTTTCATATAAAATTTTAACAGTTCCTGTAATATTGCTTACGAAGGTATTTCCTAACAAGTCACCTTCAAAAATACTAAACCCTTTTTCAAACAGTCTTAATAAATTGTAACAAGTTATAGTGAGGGCTGAAGGTCTTATCACGACAGAATTGAAAACTATTTGTCCTCTGAAAACCACAAGCAGATGTTACCAACAATTAACGGGTGAAGGCCACAAGCAGTTTCGGAATACACAACGGCTGAGGGCCTGAATTACCAGTTGAGGAAGGCAGTTACAAATTAACAAATACTAAGATATTTTCTTCTTAAACAATGAAAACTGTAACAAGTTATGGTAACGGCTGGAAACCTTATTAAGAAAGAACTGCAAATTATTGTTAGCATGGAGGCCACAAGCAATTTCAGAATACACAACGGCTAGAGGCCTGAATTACATGTGAAGAAGACAGTTACACATTAAAACAGTAGGCTACATTTTAAACAATTATGACAACTTGACCAAGTAAGACGGAGTGATCCACAGGCAGTGCCCCTTGGTCGACCTGAGGAAGGTGACTGCTGTTGTGTAAGTGGTGAGAGACGCAGCCAAGAATAATTTTAACATAAGTAGGGCAACTCAAACTAGAGATGGTTTAAATGCCGATCAACCTTCTTAGGAAATCCACCTAACGCCAGATAACCAGTCCAACGGTGGAATAATTCAGGCGAAAGTGAAGTGACAGACAGCACTGCGTCTCCAGAATCCGGTGTTTGAAACACCAAAAGGCAAAAGGAACCACTATAACGCAGGTAGACAAAGATAACAATTATCCATACCCTCAAACAAGGAAGTTGTCAAATTACACCCCATGGCGAACAGCATCGGCAAGACGAGGAAAGTATGCTGCCACAAAATACGCTAACCGCCAATGCAGGTATCTATGGCGTTAGAGGCCACGAGGCAGAAAGATACCGCGGTTGCACTTCAGCAATATTAACACTAGATCCCAACTGTTGTTTTTGTGGTCTTCAAATGGTTTAAATGGCTCTGATTACTGTGGGACTTAACTTCTGAAGTCATCAGTCCGATAGAACTTAGAACCACTTAAACCTCATTAACCTAAGGACATCACACACATCCATGCCCGAAGAAGGATTCGGGCCTGCGACCGCAGCGGTAGCGCGGTTCCCGACTGTAGCACCTAGAACTACTCGGCCACCACGATCGGCTGTGGTCTTCAGCCCAGAGACTGATTTCATGGAGCTCTCCATGCTACTCTATCCTGTGCAAGGTTCTTCATCTCCCAGTACCTACTACAACCTACATCCTTCTGAATCTGTTTAGTGTATTCATCTGTTGGTCTCCCTCCACGATTTTTACCCTCCACGCTGCCCTCCAGTACTAAATTGGTGATCCCTTGATGCCTCAGAATATGCCCTACCAACCGATCCCTTCTTCTAGTCAAGTTGTGCCACAAATTTCTCTTCTCTCCTATTCTATTCAATACTTCCTCATTAGTTATGTGATCTACCCATATAATCTTCAGCATTCTTCTGTAGTACCACATTTCGAAAGCTTCTGTTCTCTTCTTGTCGAAACTATTTATCGTCCATGTTTCACTTCCATACACGGCTTCACTCCATATAAATACTTTCAGAAACGACTTCCTGATACTTAAATCTATACTCGATGTTAACAAGTTTCTCTTCTTCAGAAACGATTTCCTTGCCATGACCAGTCTACATTTTATAACCTCTCTACTTCGACCATCGTCAGTTATTTTGCTCCACAAGTAGCAAAAATCATTTACTACTTTAAGCTCATCATTTCCTAATCTAATTCCCGGAGAATCACCCGATTTAATTCGACTACATTCCATTATACTGGTTTTGCTTTTGATGATGTTCATCTTGTATCTTCCTTTCAAGACACTGTCCATTCCGTTCAGCTGCTCTTCCAGGTCCTTTGCTGTCTCTGACAGATTTACAGTGTCATCGGTGAACCTCAAAGTTTTATTATTTTCTCCGTGGGTTTTAATTCGAACTCCGAATCTTTATTTTTTTCCTTTACTTCTTGCTCAGTATACAGATTGAATAACATCGAGAATAGGCTAGAACCCTGTCTCATTCCCTTGCCAACCACTGCTTCCCTTACAAACCCCTGAACTCTTTTAACTGCCATCTGGTTTCTGTACAAATTGTAAATAGCCTTTGCTCCCTGTATTTTACCCCTACCACCTTTAGAATTTGAAATAGAGTATTCCAGTCAACATTGTCAAAAGCTTTCTCTAAGTCTACATATGCTAGATACGTAGGTTTGAATTTCCTTAATCTATTTTCTAAGGTAAGTCGTAGGGTCAGTAATGCCTCACGTGTTCCAACATTTCTACGGAATCCAAACTGATCTTCCCCGAGGTCGGCTTCTACCAGTTTTTCCATCCGTCTGTAAAGAATTCGTGTTAGTATTTTGCAGCCGTGGCTTATTAAACTGTTAGTTCGATAATTTTCATATCTGTAAACAAATCTAGACCAACATCAAGCTAATAGAAGGCGGCTAATAGCTTCCGCCGACCTGATAGACTCGACTTGCTGCAGTTAGTCTCACCGACCCTGGGAGCAGCAACACGCAAACAACAGAGAGATCTCAAACAGTGGAGGTTTCACTCCTGGATAAGGTTCACTCAACTTCAAACGTCCTGGGTTCGGTCGTCGGTTACAGCCCCTCGCTGCTGCGTCCTCAGCCGAACTGCCTGACACACATGACGACTCACAGATACTAACAGTGGCACCAAAGATAGTAGTACAGTACTAGCTATCGATAACCGCTGCTGCTGCCACTCACGGACAAACAACACTAGCAATCTCAGTAGCGCCATTAACACAAGAAGGAAACGAGACGCCACTGCCAGGATTACAAGATGCCAGGTTATGAACTGCAAGAACGCAAGCCGCACATGGCTCACAACATTTCATGTACTGGAATACAAAATTTGATGAAGTGTTTCGGCCCTCACTGATACCCAACACTATTACAGTATTACTTTATTCATCAGCCATGAAATACCAGTGCTCTTACTTCAGACGCAACCTCACTAATAAAAATACAAATAACCAGCAGGCTGTGTGTGGTGTGTGTACTGTAAGACCTTCGGTACACACACCATCAGATTATTTGACTTGTCGCTCTAACGAAGTAGGTGAGGGTCAGCAATATGCCTCATGGTCTTATTGTGGCATGTTTATCTTCTGCCATTAGGTCAGACGATAGAAATGCCACTTGCATGCTTAGAGTAGCAGATTGACAGTGACCAACTTTAAACAGAACTTGATTAATTTTCACACTCATTTATTAAAATAATAACAGGCATAAAGATTACTTAACTTGGTTCTGGATGCTATTTACAATTGACAATCTGAAGTTCCTTTGGTATTGGTATGTTAATCTTATTCTTATATATATATCTGATACTTCACAAAAGTGTATATACATTTATCTTCATGGCTATGTTCAGGAATATTGTAATCTTATTAGGTGAAGACTGAAACTTGACTATAGACTGGCACAGACTAATGCAGACTGGTACAGACTGATGCAGACAAATGCAGACTGACTAATCGGAGGTCTGTACACTCGTTATAATACCTCGCGCATTCATGTATCACTGCGTGAGTATGATTCGCGAGGAGAAAATGTTCTACGTTAGCAGCATTCTCATCGGCTGCGTTACATATTAATACACAGATTGGCGGAAGCAGAATTTGGTCCGTCTCTATGGCAGCGCCATCTCGTAGTGCAGAGACGGACGAGCGCTGCACCTGCGCTGTTGTGCTTAGCGGGGCGCGCTCTCCTGGGAAAGTTGTGTACGCGCTGACTACGCGGAACTATGTACACAACACTCTTCAAAAACATTCCACTCTCGTCAACAGCCTTTAACTGTATAACTGAAGCAGTGAGAGCACACATTGTTGAAGGAAACCTTAGCAGAAGCCCATTGATGGGTTGAATTAACCTACATTGTAATAATAACGGAAAAATCAACTGTCTTCAACGGAGGACATTGGGTGCTAATGGGATGAAAAAGGCTCATTACTGGCCGTAGTGGCCGTGCGGTTCTAGGCGCTACAGTCTGGAACCGAGCCACCGCCACGGTCGCAGGTTTGAATACTGCCTTGGTCATGGATGTGTGTGATGTCCTTAGGTTATTTCGGTTTAATTAGTTCTAAGTTCTAGGCGACTGGTGACTTCAGCAGTTAAGTCGCATAGTGCTCAGAGCCATTTGAACCATTTTTGAACGAAGGCTCGTTAGTTTTGTAAGAGAAAGATGTGAAATATCACGAAGCTACCTGATCGTCATTTCATGATCACTTGAATTTTATTGACATTAACAACTACACAGGTATGTCGTAGACAACTTTCATCTAAATTTCATATTTATGTGTCCCACTGTGGGGTAAAATGACTTGGTCTCCGAAAAGCGAGTCTTTGTGTGCAGTGTTTATGGCGTATGTTATTACCACAGTGGCCGACGACTGTGCAGATGGAGTGTCTCACGTGTGTATTTCCGCGTTTGTAGGAAATACAGTACCTTATACACCTGACACTCTATGGCAAACGTCTTTAATGAGGTAGTGTCTGTACCTTTTCCCGAATGTTTGCCTCGGGGCGGAACTTCTGATCAACCCGTACGTTTGGCGAGAACGTTCTTTTCTCTGCTTGTTTCCGTACCACAATAAGCGGTGTGGTGTCTACAGCAGACAATAGGCTATGTCTCCTGATTCATTGGCACATCATCTGACGGTATGATCCAGCAGTGTGTGGTGTTGTGTAACGTCAGAGGTGCTGCATCACAACTCATTTGACTGTATTTTATATTCTGATAAAGAGGACAGCACTTTCTCTTCATGACTAATTGATCACTGTTTTAAATAACAGCGAGGCGAGTGTGGAAAAGGTTTTAAGATTTTGTGTGATTTTAGGGCTCGTAACCAAATTACTGGATAAAACTGATTGGCTGGGAGACCCCAAGGGGTAAGTAGAGGCGCCTAATTCAAAAACCTTTTCCTATCCCTCAGGCACACAGGCATCTTATCTTCGCGAGGTGTGAGATTTGTTTGTTGAGAGTATCTGATACGCGTAGATGACACTAATAGTTATGTGTATTGTTTGGTGTCATATCTGCCTTGTACAATGAATCACCATAGACGTCTCATACTGCACCATGAGACACTGTGGAGGGGTTTGGTGTTTAAGCCATGTGATTGGCGGAAAGTCGGGTAATCGTCACTTCTCCCCGTTGCTGGAAACCTATAGGTAAAATTGCCAGCAACGTGTGACGAACCTCCGCTTTTACCCATCCAAATACCGACCGCGCCTGGGGTTGCTTAACTTCAGTGATCGGATGGGAATCGGTGTATTCAATGAGGCACGTCCGTTGATACGGATATTGCTTAGTTTATATTCATCTATTTCAGGGTGACTGATTAATTCATTTTTTAAAAAAATGGTTCGAATGGCTCTGAGCACTATGGGCCTTAACTTCTGAGGTCATCAGTCCCCTAGAACTTAGAACTACTTAAACGTAACTGACCTAAGGACATCACACACACCCATGCCCGAGGCAGGATTCGAACCTGCGAGCGTATCAGTCGCTCGGTTCCAGACTGTAGCGCCTAGAACCGCTCGGAAACCCCGTCCGGCCATTCCTTTTTTGTCAGTTATCAAGCCAGACTCTGTTATATGATTATTGGGTTTAAATATTTATTGCGTGACCAATTTTTGCTACGATACATATTCTTAAACTGGTTCACCGATTTATCCTTTGAGCTGTAACGTTCAGTGTAGAACTGATGCGCAACAACTTCTGTTCTCTCAGGGGCTGGTATTTTCCTTGGGTAACACTTGTTTTATTTAGTATTTTATAGTGTGAACACATTGTCGTTTTATTTGAACGTGAAATGTGGATAGAAACATGCTTCCATACGGGATTTTTGCTATCCATTTTAATATGTTGGTAAGGTGCCATGCGCACACAGTTTTTCAAGTGTCTAATATGTGACCATAGGTTATCGTACTGCTTCTAGGACCAGATACTTTTATCAACAGACATTCAGTCCACGTTATGCAAGGGCACTGATAACTGTACTGATGAACCAATATGACACACCATCGTCTTTCTTTCACAAGGGAAGTGGGTAGCCTCAAACTCTCCACAGTCGCACATAAATATACGCTCTTCCAAATAGAAAAAACAATGGTACGCGTAATTCGCTTGGAAAACTGCGGGTCTTACCACGATGTAGTTTTCAAGGTAAGGGGAGGAACTCTGGCAGCACGAAGATACTGAATACCGATAAAGTAGGAAAAAGAAAACCACACATACTTAGGTGTCATGAATTACTGTAACATTTTCCACTTCGTAATTACATTATCGGAATGACAAAACAGCTGTTCAGACTACAAAATGCAGTGTGGCATTTCCGTGGTCAAAACAAAGTGGAACAAAACAGTATGCACATCCTACTAAAACCAAATTTACTTAATGAACACAACTTCTGTATTCGAGCAGTGCTATATAAAAGGTCACACTAATCGCAGTTTTGAAAAGATGGCATTGAAATGTCAACGTCACAACCTGCCTTCTGCCAAACATATTGTAACATAGGCTAGGTTACTGGCAAAGAAAGCCGACTGATGCTCTCACGTCTTCGTATGAAACAATTGTACGAGGTGCATTCAAGTTCTAAGGCCTCCGATTTTTTTTTCTAATTAACTACTCACCCGAAATCGATGAAACTGGCGTTACTTCTCGACGTAATCGCCCTGCAGACGTACACATTTTTCACAACGCTGACGCCATGATTCCATGGCAGCGGCGAAGGCTTCTTTAGGAGTCTGTTTTGACCACTGGAAAATCGCTAAGGCAATAGCAGCACGGCTGGTGAATGTGCGGCCACGGAGAGTGTCTTTCATTGTTGGAAAAAGCCAAAAGTCACTAGGAGCCAGGTCGGGTGAGTAGGGAGCATGTGGTATCACTTCAAAGTTGTTATCACGAAGAAACTGTTGCGTAACGTTAGCTCGATGTGCGGGTGCGTTGTCTTGGTGAAACAGCACACGCGCAGCCCTTCCTGGACGTTTTTGTTGCAGTGCAGGAATGAATTTCTTCTTCTAAACATTTTCGTAGGATGCATCTGTTGCCGTAGTGCCCTTTGGAACGCAATGGGTAAGGATTACGCCCTCACTGTCCCAGAACATGGACACCATCATTTTTTCAACACTGGCGGTTACCCGAAATTTTTTTGGTGGCGGTTAATCTGTGTGCTTCCATTGTGCTGACTGGCGCTTTGTTTCTGGATTGAAAAATGGCATCCACGTCTCATCCATTGTCACAACCGACGAAAAGAAAGTCCCATTCGTGCTGTCGTTGCGAGTCAACATTGCTTGGCAACATGCCACACGGGCAGCCATGTGGTCGTCCGTCAGCATTCGTAGCACCCACCTGGATGACACTTTTCGCATTTTCAGGTCGTCATGCAGGATTGTGTGCACAGAACCCTCAGAAATGCCAACTCTGGAGGCGATCTGTTCAACAGTCATTCGGCGATCCCCCAAAACAATTCTCTCCACTTTCTCGATCATGTCGTCAGACCGGCTTGTGCGAACCCGAGGTTGTTTCGGTTTGTTGTCACACGATGTTCAGCCTTCATTAAACTGTCTCACCCACGAACGCACTTTCGACACATCCATAACTCCATCACCACATGTCTCCTTCAACTGTCGATGAATTGCAATTGGTTTCACACCACGCAAATTCAGAAAACGAATGATTGCACGCTGTTCAAGTAAGGAAAACGTCGCCATTTTAAGTATTTAAAACAGTTCTCATTCTCGCCGCTGGTGGTAAAATTCCATCTGCCGTACGGTACTGCCAACTCTGGGACGTATTGGCAATGAACGCGGCCTCATTTTAAAACAATGCGCATGTTTCTATCTCTTTCCAGTCCGGAGAAAAAAAAATTGGAGGGCTTAGAACTTGAATGCACCTCGTATAACGATGGGAATTCACGACATCCAGTTCGTTTATTTGGATAGAAGCGTATGGGGCCTGAAGATGCCACAATGAATTGCCGAAACTGGTTGCTTTCAGAATAAAATAAAATAATCAGCTGTTGGTGAATTTTATTGACATGACAACTACATACCAGCAGACGTCACCTGGCCATGACGGACAGAGATTGTGTCTGTAATGGTTCAACCTCTGACCTCAATCTCGGGCACGACGACGTTTCAAATCGGCGTGTGAAAATAGATCAGCCCTCAGAACTCCATGTGAAATATACTATAAACCCACACGTACGGTACGCTATCTTCATACTACGAGCTGTCATCCACCACATCAGCGCGTGGGAGTTCAACGTGCATTGCTCAGGAGAGTTTATGCCATTTCTGATTCCGAAAATTTACACAGGAACTGGATCATCTTAAGGCTCTCATCAAGCTCAACAGATCTACCGATCACCAAATTAATCGTGCTTTTCAGTTTCGACCATCAAGTGAATCAGTGCCAGATACAAGTAAATTAGTTGCTTTTCCACACTTTGCTGGAAGCATTTCTTGGAAAATTTCTAGAATTCTCAGGAAATGTGATATTAAAAGTGTTAGTTGGCGGTTAGCCAAAGATGATTTGGGGTTGAGAAAGCCCGAAGCTTATAAAATTCCCTGTGACTGTGGAAAGGCTTATATTGGACAGACTATTCGTACTGTCCTCGACCGATGTGTGCAACATCAGCGTCACATACGTTTGGTCCTGCCGAAAAATCTTCCGTCGCCGAATACTGTCTCAATGAAGGGCATAACATGTTTAAAGAGACGCAAATTATTGCTCCACCTTCTCGTTACTGTGATTGTGCGCTCAAGGAATGCTTCGAAATACGGTTATCTGATGACATTATTAATAGAGATGAAGGTTTTCCTTTAAGCAAGATATGGAACCCTATTTTATCTTATATAAATCAACAACGGTTTGGTTTTCGACCTGCTACATCTTAATTTGCGATTTATAATTTTCGTCAGTTTCTACCGCCGGCGGCACTTAACTTCGCAGGGGGCAGCTCTTCTGCTTCTCGCGCAAGCGCAGTGGCCTTTACCCGGGATACAAAGCAGCCGCAATTTCTGATGCTCGTTCACTTCCGGTGTGATTGTGTATTCAGTGATCGTACATGGAAACGGCGTCCAGATGGGTCGTAGAAATATCGTATAGTGAAGACGATCGAATCCGGCAGCATACCCGTGAAAAACATAAACATATTAAACGCCGGGAAATTTTACGGAATTAACATCAAAGGTTGTTAGAAACGTCGCTCTGTTGCACACTGCACGGAAAACGCCGAAATGTGTGTAAATGATCGCTCCATGGAAAGGGATGGGACTATTGGCAATCTTTATACCAACCTCTGAGAGCTATTCGTGATGATTCTGAGCGGTGATTTGTATCAAAGTTTTCCTCGGCCATTCATAAGAAAATTGCATTTTTTCAATGCTGGGTATCGCGGTTCTGACCTCCATCACAGAGGCATCAAGAAAATCATTGATATGTTGGCAAGGGAATGTTTGGGAGTTGATCGTTACAGATCAGCACCGATAGCAGTTACGAATATGGCATCTAACCTTCACGCGTGTAGACGTCAACGCAACGCTGGCGGGTTGCTTAACTAGCCTCTAAGTACATGCGTTAAGTGACTCACCATTGGGAAATGCTGCACGGTGCTGGAGACTTATCGGAATCGACTCGACGTGAACACCTAAACATTTTATCCAAGTTTACCTAACGTAATTACACAACGATGGTCATATTTTATGTGTTTAATGAAACTACTGTTCTGCAACAAGCTGTGGAAACCCCGATTAATTTGAAGGTTATGTAGGTTGCATATTTATTTTAAGAGTAGAACCTCGATTTATAATTAATTTGCACTTTAGACAACATTAAATTTTTCTGCTCTGGAGGTGTACTGCGCCGTATAGTAAAGGAAAGGACACGCTTGAGCAATATTGTTTTATGGATCAGTGGTATCAATTTATTCGTGACGATATTTTTGGATTGTCTGATACAGACAGTTATAGCTTATAACACTAAAAACGTTTACATTGCGAGCAATATTTCTTACCATATTTTTCTTTTTATTTTGTTGCAATGTTAATTTTCTGATTTTGCACCACTACATGTTGAGGTGAGTGGAGGGGTTGAAGCAGTTTCACCCAAACTGAGAGCACACATGGTTTACTAAGTGCCTACAATGCATATCATGGTCCCAATATTCTTTCAGCTAGCAAGTTTGAAAGTGCCACACTCATTTGAGGTAAACCCCATTCTAATTCCCACCCCCAACCTTATACCTTAATTTCAGTCTCAATTGTCAGTAACGAGTATAGGAACCGCATTTTACACTGATATTTGGCGCTCTAGTTTACTTTGACTTCACCTTCCCAGTCACTATAATAGGGATTAAATGCCAATGAAAATGTCACCAATTAGGTTAGCGCCATAGGAATTGCTGAATTTAGCTGTAATGATTGCTCTTTACGAGTACTTTTAGTCATCGCTCACATATCTCCCGTACCCACACTCCCTAGAGTAAAATGTCATTGGGAATGTGACCAGTCAGCATAACAAAATCGAAAATTGGGTTCGATAGTAATGTTGATCGTTGGCTACTAGTGTTACATGTTACCTCTTCCCGCCTTCAGCCCCTAAGCAAAGTATCTACCAAATTCAACTGAAATTCCTGCGGACGTTACATTCATGTCTGCACGCCATAATTTTCTCAAATTCATTCATGCATCCAGGGTATCGTTTCCTGGCGCTAAGTGAAATTTGTACGAAGTCTAGTTAAAGTAGCTCCACGTATTTCATAGCTACGCTGAAACAAACATATCATATACAGTCAAACACACATAGCCCCCCCCCCCCCCCCCCACAAACACACAAAAATGGTTCAAATGGCTCTGAGCACTATGGGACTTAACATCTATTGTCATGAGTACCCTATAACTTAGAACTACTTAAACCTAACTAACGTAAGGACAGCACACAACACCCAGTCATCACGAGGCAGAGAAAATCCCTGACCCCGCCGGGAATCGAACCCGTGAACCCGGGCGCGGGAAGCGAGCCGCGGACACACACACACACATACAAACGCACGCAAGCGAGCTCGTTCTTGCACACATACGTACACACTTTGCCCCCCGAACACTCCTGAAATGCTCATTGACGTTAAAAAAATGAAATTCGTGTAAATTAGGAGCCGTTTTTCCCCGTTTTTTGACAAGTAGTCCACGAGTAATCACAATCTGAAAACTGTAAATACCTGACGTTTTGTCTCCATGTGTCGGTATAAACTTAAGGGACCAGCGAATTAACAAATGCACAATAATGAACAGTCTTCTTCCCACATTCCCCGTGTATTATCTTTTCAGCATGATGCCTTATTTCTTGAATAGAATAAATGACAAGAAAGTAGTAATTCAAGAGAAACGGGGTATGATGGCTGTCCAGGGCATAGCAGCCGATTGGTCTGACCGAGGAGTTACTGAACTTGGACCGGCCTGACCTTTCCTCCCCTTAGAATTGCTTTCTCGCTGCAGAAAGCTGAAGACACAAAGACTTACCAATCAACCAGATGATACGTAACGACATATTACCGCTGCTTGTCCTGAAATTTCTGATGAGATGCTAGAGACTGTCTACCAATCCTTAGGTGGGAAACTGCATGCTTGTGTTGACGGTGATAGTAAGCATTAGGGACACTACCTTTTAATGCCAATGCTCTTTCTTTTTCTGAATCCTAATTATTTGTTTATTCTGAATTTTTCTTAGGTTAATGATGACACATGAATCAGGCAACTGCCGGTATTTACCATTTTCTAACTGCTGTTACCCAAGGACCACTTCTACAAGAATAAAAAAGTAAATAAAGAAATTACATTCTAATAATAGTTTCACTTTGCTAATGTTAGTGAACATTCTAAAATCATTATACGTTCTAGCGATTTTTAAAAACCCTGTTACAACTTACAGACCTACTTCGTGTACCTCTGTCTGCTGAATTTTTTAAGTCTTCTTCCCTCTACACGTTTATTAATACTTAATTCAGTTTCAATACTAAGCATTTTGTGATGTATAAACATCAACTAGGAGTAGTTTCACAAGCATTAATTGACATAGAATATTTCATTATGTTTGCTGAATGCAAGCTTCATAAGAGTACAATGTTACACCCAGAACCCGAAGTCGGCCAAAGTAGGATCTGGCCAGCCAAATGGGGAAGTGACCAATGTCGCTTTAAATTGCCGTGCCAGCGTCCGGTCCTCTCTTGAGTTCGGGGCCTGGCCAACCAATTTGCGAAGTGCGGAAGACAGAGCAGTCAGAATCTGAAGATAAATAGAGAGGGGATGAATATGTATAATTTCAAGCTGCATGCGACCTATTTTTCAGTACAACCAGTATTCACTTAGTACTACTACAAACTTTCGTGACATTTGGTATTACACAATATTTTCTTATTTCTACATTTCCAGGGATTTGTGGCTCATTTAGTAGAGCAATTTTATCCCTTGGCACTGGACTGTGACTGGGAAGACGATACGGTTCGTTATGATTTATCTTCTTTGGCCACGGATTCCAGCGTGAGCAGTTTCTCGTCTGCAATACAGAACACTTTCCTGAAATATACACAGATCAAAAAAGTTTTGCATTACCCCGGTTTTCAGAACTCCTTGAAGACAGACGTTGACTGTGGATATTGTATCACAGACACAGTCAATTTCACTGTTCACAGATGTCACAAAGTCAGCAGCTCGTGGTCGTGCGGCAGCGTTCTCGCTTCCCGCGCCCGGATTCCCGGGTTTGATTCCCGACGGGGTCAGGGATTTTCTCTGCCTCGTGATGACTGGGTGTTGTGTGATGTCCTTAGGTTGGTTAGGTTTAAGTAGTTCTAAGTACTAGGGGACTGATGACCATAGATGTTAAGTCCCATAGTGCTCAGAGCCATTTGAACCATTTTTTAAACCCGCCAAAAATGTAAACAACCATGCATGAGCAGGGCCTATTAGACGGACGGGGTCCGACAGCCGATCAGTTCCAGTCATTGCACCAGGAAGGAGATACATGGCTCGTGTTGTCTGTAGTTCAACCATGCCTAGACGATCAATATTGCGGTTCGATCGCGTCCGCATCGTTATTTAGTGCCAGGAAGGGCTCTCAACAAGAGAAGGGTCCGGGCGCCTCGGTGTGAACCAAAGCGATATTGTTCGGGCATGGAGGAGACAGAGAGACAAAAACTGTCGATGACATGCCTCGCTCAGGCCGCCCAAAGGACACTACTGCAGTGGAAGGCCTCTACCTACGGATTATGGCTCAGAGGAACCTGACAGCAAAGCCACCATGTTGAATAATGCTTTTCGTGCAGCCACAGGACGTCGTGTTACGACTCAAACTGTGCACAGTAGGATGCATGATGCGCAACTTCACTCCCGACGTCCATGGCGAGGTCCATCTTTGCAACCACGACACCATGCAGCGCGATACAGATGGGCCCAACAACATGCCGAATTGACCGCTCAAGATTGACATCATGTTCTGTTCACCGATGAGTGCCGCATATGCCTTCAACCAGACAATTGTCACAGACGTGTCTGAAGGCAACCTGTTCAGGCTGAACGCCTTAGAAACACTGTCCAGCGAATGCAGCAAAGTGGAGGTTCCCAGCTGTTTTGGGGTGGCATTATGTGGGGCCGACGTACGGCGATTGTGGCCATGGAAGGTGCTGTACCGGCTGTACGATACGTGAATGCCATCCTCCGACTGACAGTGCTACCATAACGGCAGCATATTCGAGAGCCATTCGTCTTCATGGACGACACTTCACGCCTCCATCGTGCACATCTTGTGAATGATTTCCTTCAGGATAACTACATCGCTCGAGTAGAGTGGCCAACATGTTCTGCACACAAGAACATTATCGAACATGCCTGGGATAGATTCTAAAGGGCTGATATGGACGACATGACCCACCAACCACTCTGACGGATCTACACCAAAGCGCCGTTGAGGAGTGGGACAATGTGGACCAACGGTGCCTTGTTGAACTTGTGGATAGTATACCACGACGAACACACGAATGCATCAATGCAAGAGGACGTTCTACTGGGTATTAGAGGTTCTGGTGTGTACAACAATCCGGACCATCACCTCTGAAGGTCTCGCATGCAACGTATGGTTTTCATGAGTAATAAAAAGGGCTGAAATGATGTTTATGTTGATCTCGATTCCAATTTTCTGTACAGGTTCCGGAATTCTCGGAACCGAGATGCAAAACTCATTTTGATGTGTGTAGTTGCTTGAGAAAGTGTTTTCGACAGCTGCATCTCCGCGCCCTCTGTCGACATCTTGTGTACGTATGTGAACATTGTCCCCAGCTTTTGCAGGTGGGAACTTTGCATCTCAGTGTTTAATCATCTTTGCACCTTGTGCTTGCAAATGTTCTTCCTGATTCCTTCTTTATTATAACATAGTTTGCAAATAATTTTCCCACCATATCCTTCCTCTACTTCATTACTTCTTCCACAAACTGTATACACATCTTTGCCGCAGGATATACAATAATGAGCTGCACTACACTCTTCTTCACAAACCACACAGAACATTTTCACCTTATTAGTGTCAGGTAACTGGTTTCGACTCCCCGATGGTTCGACGTCCGCGTCAGCAGTTTCATTGTTGAGGTAGTCTCTACATCTACAGCACCCTCCATATCTAGTTCGACTTTTTCAACGTCTTCTTTTGTCACTATGTTATCAATAATTTCCTTAGGTAGACTTGAAGTACTCAGTCCCACTTTTTCAACGGCTGAATTACTTGATGAACAGAACCGTTTCCCTCGATTTGGGTGAATCGAAGACTCTCGGCCCAACGTCCTGAGTTATATGTGTCCATCCATATCATTATCATATTCAGTACGTTCTAGTTGGCCCGTTCGAAAGAATCATGGCTTTGGCTATGTCTGGAATTTACAAGCACCAATTTCAATTGAGGAGCCAGGTTATTCAGCTCATTTATAACTCGGTTCGAAAGCTCCTTACCATTATCTGCCTGAAGCACACTTGGGTAACCTATGGTGGTAAAGATGTCAAGCAAATGGTAAGCAACTTCTTCTGCTGTTTTGGTTTTTAGGGGTTGCATAATGTAAACTTAGTTTAGTGATCTTGGTAATTGAGTATGAACTTGTACTCCCGTCAGGGCTACTTTGCATGTCTATCAGATCTACCTGACATCTTGAATTATATTCTTAAAATATTAGAGGTTTGGAAACTAAACCTTTCTTTGGATCAGACAATTTAGTCTGACAAGATTTGTATAATCGAAAATGCAAAGTAATGACCTCTTTTCCATCTGTATGCGACCTCTATGTCCTATTTTCATGTGAGTATCGTGATACATTTCGAACAGTTCTTCTATATGGACATAGTACAAAACAGAGCTGATCTCTCCTCTTACTGGTGCAGTAAGTTTTCTTTTTCGTAAACTTCAATAACTTCATATTTTCTTAGTCGACGATAGTCAACACTCTCTTTTCTGTGCTTTGCTCTGGCTTGTTTAACATCTTCTACAACCGAACAAAATATGTCTCTTGTGATTATCCCGCTATTATTTGCTTCTTCCTGCAGCAGCGCATTTAGTGTGTCCAGGAAACTGCTTTTCATATGAAACGTCGTTTCCGCATTTGCATGTATCCCACCTTCATCGTTAATATCGTTCTCGTGTAAAGCATCCATGGTTTAGCCTACGGAAGAATGATACGAACAACTGAAATCGAATGCCAATACATGTGGTCAGCCTAGGTCCTACTACCAAATAATTAGTACCGGTATTTTCGATTACTGCTTTATGGCACAACCATTAATTACCTAAGCTCAAAATGGAGGAAACTAGTCCGGTATAACCTCGCCAATTCTCATTTAAAGTGGGAGGTCAATTAAAATCTCATGTTAACTTTTTAATTCAGGAAATCCCAATATTATAAAAGATCATTTTTGTTTCATAAAATTAATCCCAACCATTGACAATATTAAAGTACGCATCATTCTTTATGTACACTGATTTGAACTGAATGCATTCCATGATCTGAAAAGCGTGTCCCTTAAGTGCCAGATTTCATTCGGTAAGTTTCCTCGCAGAGCGGTCGAATTCACGCATGTCAGTTGAGAAAGAGTCGTGATAATCCGCAACTCACAAATTTACGTTAATGTGTTTAAAATGACAAGATTGTTTGTGTGGCCATCCTCCGCAGCAAGCATATAAATACTTGTTTTGTAAATAAACCTGCCTTTTCCTGCTACTTGTTGCTTTATTTATACCATACGCTCTTCGCCTTCTCCTGTTCTAAGGGATCGTCAATGGGATCTACAACGATACTGTTTTGTTAGTTTTAGATTATTAAACAGTACACTTTGCGATTTTTTTGTAAAAACAAAAGAACTCGTAGGCTCTATCCCCCTTTCTCCCTCACTCATACACATACGGTATAAACATCATAAATAGAAGTTAGTGTCGAATTTATACTTCGTTAGGTTGGCAACATATAGGTAAACATAGCAAAGATGATTAAACACGTAATGGAGTCGCAATATTTACGTTGTGAAAAATAGTGTATGACGCAATAGATGTGTGGTGTGACAAAAGAAGAATATTCCACCACAAAAAAGAGTGAGAAACATGGTGAACAGTGTGTGAAAGAGGAGAAGACAAAGATGTGATTATATGGCTGGGATAAAAGTGATAGTGCGACCTCCAGACCAGATGTGAGGGAACTCAGATCAGAAAATCGTAAGTAATTACTTTTTTTAAAAAAATCTCGAAGTTAACTGTTTAATAATCTAAAACTAAAAAGACTTCATCGTTATAGATCCCACTGATGATGCCTAGGACAGGAGAAGGCGCAACGCGTATGGGATAAATAAAAGTATCTAGCAGCAGGAAAAGGCAGTTTTATTTACAAAACATATTTTTTAAATGAATTTTACCAAAACTTTTGTTACGTGTATATTAATTGGCCTTCTCACCAGTCGAAACGAACGTGCCAGAGAGATGTAAATCTTTTGTGTAAGGGAACTAAACTCAAGTTCACTGACAAGAATTCTCTTAGTTATCATATACATTTAGAAATTGAGAAGGCACGTAAAAATAAGGCTCGGAAGACGATACAAGCAATGTTGCCTTTCATATGATTATTAAGTTTCAGTGACATTAGCCCGTATCAGTAAAACATCAATTTTTTAGCGATCTGTTAAAACAGTTAGGCCTACTGTTTTCAGGAACCTTTTTGTCAGTCCGGCTGACGGTTATAAACATGAATACTAGGACCCAGTAATGTTGGTGTGTTTAAGGCAAGGTGTTTTCACGTCTTAAAAAAAGTGTTTAATACAGTTTGTCTCTGAAATCAATGTTCGAAACACATAAACAGCTTTCCAGTTTACTTGTATATTCTAATGTTTTTTTTAGTAGAGTGTTTTATACAGATTACAGTACAGGAAGCAAAAAAATGCCGATGGAGTGAATGAGGAATTAGGGACGGTGGTATTGCGACCTAATTTGTATTTACTTATTTGAAGAAATTACTTCCAAAAACCGCGATCGTAGAGAGCCATTTGGCAGCTGTCAAAACAATCAATTTAATTAAACTCGTTGGAATGAACTATAAAATAATGAGTTAATATTTTCTCATCCGCTTTCACAGGATAAATGTATTACATGAAAAACAAACTTAGTTTAGTTTACTAAATTTATTTTCTATTTGAAATGGCCAGGGTAGAGCCCTAGTGACGGGACGGTGAACAGTACGTCACATTTCACGAAACTTCACAAATGGGCAAAGTGATAGCAAATAATAATAACAAATAATAATATAACAAAAAAGCAACTCATGTAATTAACCGACGTTCCATTATCACATCCGAAAGATTAAAAAAATACCACAAACAAAAATACCAGAAAACGTAACACCACTCATAATTAATCCAATTTGTCAGGAAGAAGAACAAGGAGCCCAGGCAGGAACTCCTCTTAAGATCAGCAGCTACCACGTGCTGCCTGCTGCCCATTGTTCCCTCATCACAGTACGCACGCAGTGAGATTTATCGAGGGATTTCACGACTATGTGCAATCACATCGCGATCTGGCCAGGTATCTCCGGCCAATTCGCGAAATAGCTGGCCGTAGTCAGATATAAGACGATTACTTCAAGTAATCAGACTTCGGCGAATACGGTCAGCCAAAATGCTAAATAGCCGGCCAATTCGTGATCTGGCTAGTCTTCGGGCTTTGGCCGTAACATGTACACTTGTTATATATACATACACTTGGGCTACTGGGCGCTGACTGAACAATACGTGTTTGATAACACCCAACAAAGGATGTTAGAACTGACACAGAAATTTACGAATTCATTACTGAGCCCTGCCTGACGGACATGTTACTTTACGGTTTTACTACCGAGCAATGGCCGCCTATCATACAAGTTGATGTTTCGGTCGCCGGGCATCGACTGACTACTGCAATACGGACGATACCTATTAGATAAATTACAAAATGGTTAAACAGAAAATTCGGTGAAACTATGCTGTAATACTGAGTTTTAGAAGAATTATATTTTAATATTGTAATATACTCGCACATTAAAATATTGAGCATATATTTTGAAATATGAAGTTCTCAAGAAGTAAGGTGTTTGCTCGCAAGAGGATAACGAGAGCTTTCAGATATATCAGACCTAAGAGAAATAATTTTTGTTGGGGTTGAATTTAGATGTCCTCAAGGGTTAATTACCATAGACTTAGAATATAACCTTAAAGAAAGTGTTTCCATGTCAATTAAATGCTGATGTCACTCGGAATCCGTACATTACAATATGAAAATTGAAGTACAGTGAAATATCGTTCTCCGGCCGCGGTGACCGAGCGGTTCTAGGAGCTTCAGTCCGGAACCGCGCTACTGCTACGGTCGCGGGTTCGAACCCTGCCTCGGGCATGGATGTGTGTGATGTCCTTAGATTAGTTAGGTTTAAGTAGTTCTAAGTTCTAGGGGACTGATGACCTCAGATGTTAAGCCCCATAGTGCTCAGAGCCATTTGAACCATTTTGAAATATCGTTTGGATAAGAGTTTAGTCGTTTTATGTATCTATCGTGTATGCACTACTAGTGAATAGAAACCAGAGAAGAAAAAAAGTAAGAAATGTGTCTACTAGCGGCAATGTAACGTAATTATAGCCCATATTTATGTGATGGAAATACTGAATCGAACAATGCACATCTATTTCAGTGGTGGGAAGATGCACCATATCGGATTTGCTGATGACATAATGACAATAATATTAATAATAATAAAAATAATATATATATGTATATATAATTACAATCAATAATAAAAATAATAAAATAAAATAATAATAAAAATCGCGTGGGGCCGATAGGGGAAACCCTCCCCCATATGGGACGAACCGGCACCTGCCTGTGAACATTGTCTCAGCAGATCATCAGTAGGAAAGCCGAGCGAAACCTACTGTACTTCGGCGTGAACCAGGCTGGAATTAACGTCACTAATCTACGTTTCGGGACAAAGTTTTCACAGGAAATTAAAGAGTGGAAATTTTGTCCTTAATTAATATATTCTGAAATTTAGGTGAACAAGTATCACCGCCAAGCCGGAGCTAGTCTTAACACAGTCGCTCACAGCCCCTTTCCCTCACGATAGCAAATTTATGGTGTTGCAATTCCCGAAAACGTAATAGCTACAAAAATACTGATTGTTTTTGATTGAGAATGCTAGCAAAATATTAAGTCTGTCGGTATCTAATGCAGTCACAGTCCGAACATCAACCAGACAGAATATGTGGGCAGAGTAACATGGTCATTATCATGTGGACCTACAAATGCAAGCGACCTTTGGACGAATATAGAAAATGTATGGTGGGAAGTAAACCATCACGCTACGCTGTCGACGACTTAATGAAATCAATGACCCTACGCCTTCGAGAAATCTTACGTAATGATCGTGGGTGGGTCGGTTACTAAAAGTATACTCGTCCACAAAACCCATTTGGACAATTATCTGATAGTCGGTCAAGCTTTGCATCGTCGCAGCTCTTTAGATACAAGTCCATTTTCAGCAAGTCAGCCTTAATTGGATATACGAATACGACTCTCATCATTTGATAGACTGGGTAAACCACATTCTTAATCCGACGGTTGAATCTAGACCACTTATTTATGACAGGGCCTGAATTCTTAAACACTGTGGAAAATAATAATACAATGTGCTTATTACTAATAGGTTACTTAAATATAAATATATGAGCGAACGAGAATTTACAGGAGCAGAGCCCCATCCATCATAGCAGAGCAGTGCGAGATTGGTTTCAGGGCCAAGAGAGGATAAAGCTGTTGCCGTTTGTTCCACAGTTTTTAGCCACCGACCTGCTCAATACGCCACGCAGAATATATGTATTTTCTCGTCACAAAATTCACTTAAAAAGTCCGAAATTTCTACAGACACATCGGAATAATTATGTCGTCACTTTCCAACACTTTTGATGTATGAAACACTGCTAGATCCGGCAACTTATCATTTCCATCGGAACTACTACTGCACACGTCCTGTCTCTTTCATGGCCAGGCTTCGACTCTTCTCTAGAATACTCTCTTCTATCAGCAGAGAAAGGCGCGTGAAAAATATTGCTTTACCATTGGTTTACTCAACAGCCAATAGCAAAAGAACACTCTTCCGCGTCAGTCCGCGCTTTTCATCAATAACCATTGGCAAAATAGTAAACCTAACTACTGCACCTTTTACCGACGTAATTATCTAATATGCTGAACTTTTGCTTATGCATAAAGTTATTTACTATTGTTATTTATACCTGAATTAACTTTCCCTTTACCATATACTTACTTTACAAATCTATTCTACAAAAATCCCCTTAGTTCATGTCGATACTTCTTCGAAATGTTCCCACACTAAATCCTACTACATAACTCGTTAAACAATTATCTTTATATTAACCTTAAACCACATTGACGCGTCATTCATACTGCTAAAACACGTTTATAACATTTTACATACACAAAAAGACATAATAACTCTTTATGAAAATACTAGAACAGTTTATAAATATACATTATATTACTTTAGTGCTCTCTAGTGGGCACAATTGAAACTAAAATCACAGTTACCCCTATTCAATATTGTCCTGTATCGGCTGATACATAAACTACGAGTGTCCAGTCTCACGTCACCATCTGTCACTATCCAGTTCTGAGACACATCTCCCACTTAACCGCCTCCAAGGCAGGATCGTTATACGGCGCTACGCCTCACTTCGTCGACCACAATGGCTTGCCCATCAGCGGCAGCCCAGCCTCTGCTCTCGCCGCCGCCAGAAAGCTACCTGCGTTTTCTGCTGACGCAGCAGAGGTCCTGTCCCACACCTCTCGACGTGTGTCATGCAGACAGCAGCACGTGCACCGGACGGCGTCTGTCAGGCGCCCAGGTGATGGCGCCTACTTCAGCTTCAGCTTCAGGCGCCACCTGGCGGCCGTATCGGCGCTTTCCGCGTCGCAGGGCGCGCTGGCGGTGCGTTTTACGGGCGGTCGTCTTTCAGGCACCTCGACCTGACCGCACGTCCTGCCGACGCACAGATTCCTCCTGGCTTTCCCTTCTGCGTCACCGCCCTACTGTCTGCCGACTTTAATCAAGGGGAACGTTCGCGACTGCCGTATGACTATTTGCTCTCAGAGGATCCAATTTCCTATTCTTCATTTATCTGGGGAAATTAACTGAGGACAGGAAGCGAGATGAATTACGACTGACATAGTAACATTCGACGTCCTTATCGCCGCTTTAGGTGCGCAAGAGAAGAGTTCTCTTGTTGTTAGCACTTTATTATTATTATTATTATTATTATTATTATTATTATTATGGTCTTTCGCTCATGCCTCATCATCAGAACGTCTAAAAAAACATTACTCAGAGTATCGTATCAAGTAATACTTTATACACTGTATCGTGCAAGTGATATCTTGGAGCACCAATGTTACTTTTTACGATACTCTGAATAATATTTTTTTTACAATGTCTGATGGACCATGTCCATGCCCGAATAATGTTAGTAAGAAAGTGCTAAGAACAAGTGGACTCCTATCATGAGCAACCTCAATCGGTGGTAACAAAATACTCCGTTAGGTATATAGTGGTTGCGACCGTCTAAATACCCTGTGTTGGCGAAATAATTTGCAAATTAATTTGCCACCCACGGTGCGGAACTTGAGCTCACTATCAGATTAGAAGTGAAGTCCCTCGATCGAAAAATTACTTAGAGGCCTAGCACGAACCGCTGAAAAACAGTTCCTTTTTTAGACTGACGTTCGGCAAGTTTAGTTGTAGAGATTGTTAACTGTAGCATAAAACAAGTGTATGCAGGTGTAGTGAATGTGACTGATCAAACTACACGACACCGTAATTTGTAAGTTCAAATCTAAATGTTTATTAAGAAACTAAGTTATTTTTTGGCTAAGAACTCTTGAGATAGGAACGCTGGACGGCAGGAAATGTACATAACGCTTCACCAATATCCCACTAAAAGGAAATCGGATGTTCAATTTCTAAACTTATTACAGTTTTTATCAAGACACCTAATGAATACATCAGCGTCACAACATAAAAGTTTTCGCGGAAGTATCTAAGTGCACACTAAGTTCTCTTGCAGAACGATTTCGAATATGTGACTGCACATGTCCCGGAGCTACCTGTTCCCAAAAAATGGTTCAAATGGCTCTAAGCACTATGGGACTTAACATGTGAGGTCATCAATCCCCTAGACTTAAAACTACGTAAACCTAACTTACCTAAGGACATTACACACATTCATGCCCGAGGCAGGATTCAAACCTGCGACCGTAACAGCAGCACGAACTATACACTATAATATCTCCTACGACAAAGTCTCCTTTTTAATCTCCAAACAGCAACTTTCGTCGAACTCTTCTGTCCTCCGTGTTCCACTGCTATCAGTGGTATCTGGACTGTCGTTGGCTTTCGCTCTTCACTCCCTCTCTTCCAGCCGCGCAGTAAATAGTGACGTACCGCAATATTAGCTAAAAATTACAACTTTCGAAACTGTAGATCAGCTTAGATTAATGACGCCTTGTACGAAAGGTCCTACAACGTAAGTTAACTTCAGGTGATAAAAGTTGTTTCTTACATGATGTTAAATGAACACTTTACAGCATCGTTGTTTACCTCACACGCTGTAAATTAAACCAGAAAGTTCAAGATACGGTAACACTGATCATTTGTTTTGACTGTACCATTTTCATAACTAAGAGATCATGCACATTATATAAATGTAAGTATGTATGTAGGTATGTATGTGTGTATTTCTATTCCACAACTCCTCCTAAACAACTTGACCGATTTCCAGCATACTTCGTACACATATCTCTTACTGTCAAGCAACAGACACTGTGGGCCTAAAAACCACCTACCTACCACAGTTCAGCAGATATGACGTTATAAACAATGAGGTCCGGGTAAAAGTGCCACACTGTGAATGATATTTACATCTATTACTCCTTTGCCATTAACTACTCAAAACACATTTGGGAACAATATCCAAATATGCCGCTGAACATACCTATAAAACTATGTCATTGTTTGACACATATGTATGGAGATATGACGCGATAAGTATTGAGATTCGTGGAAAACTGCTGCATCATGCGTGTTATTTAAATTTGTTACCCTTGTGACTAAATTTGTTCGAAACATACTTCGTAGACAGTATCGACATATGCTACCGAATGTACCATTACAGATATATCATTTGACGACACACAGCTATAATAAAAATGACGTCATGGACACTGGGTCGCATGAGAAAACGCCGCACCATGCATGAAGTTTTAATATACAGGGTTATTACAAATGATTGAAGCGATTTCATAAATTCACTGTAGCTCCATTCATTGACATATGGTCACGACACACTACAGATACGTAGAAAAACTCATAAATTTTTGTTCGGCTGAAGCCGCACTTCAGGTTTCTGCCGCCAGAGTGCTCGAGAGCGCAGTGAGACAAAATGGCGACAGGAGTCGAAAAAGTGTATGTCGTGCTTGAAGTGCACTCACATCAGTCAGGCATAACAGTGCAACGACACTTCAGGACGAAGTTCAACAAAGATCCACCAACTGCTAACGCCATTCGGCGATGGTATGCGCAGTTTCTTCTGAATGCCTCTGTAAGGGGAAATCAACGGGTCGGCCTGCAGTGAGCGAAGAAACGGTTGAACGCGTGCGGGCAAGTTTCACGCGCAGCCCGCGGAAGTCGACGAATAAAGCAAGCAGGGAGCTAAACGTACACAGCCGACGGTTCGGAAAATCTTACGGAAAAGGCTAAAGCAGAAGCCTTACCGTTTACAATTGCTACAAGCCCTGACACCCGATGACGAAGTCAAAAGCTTTGAATTTTCGGCGCGGTTGCAACAGCTCATGGAAGAGGATGCGTTCAGTGCGAAACTTGTTTTCAGTGATGAAGCAACATTTTTTCTTAATGGTGAAGTGAACAGACACAATGTGCGAATCTGGGCGGTAGAGAATCCTCACGCATTCGTGCAGCAAATTCTCAATTCACCAAAAGTTTATGTGTTTTGTGCAATCTCACGGTTTAAAGTTTACGGCCCCTTTTTCTTCTGCGAAAAAAACGTTACAGGACACGTGTATCTGGACATGCTGGAAAATTGGCTCATGCCACAACTGGAGACCGACAGCGCCGACTTCATCTTTCAACAGGATGGTGCTCCACCGCACTTCCATCATGATGTTCGGCGTTTCTTAAACAGGAGATTGGAAAACCGATGGATCGGTCGTGGTGGAGATCATGATCAGCAATTCATGTCATGGCCTCCACGCTCTCCCGACTTAACCCCATGCGATTTCTTTCTGTGGGGTTATGTGAAAGATTCAGTGTTTATACCTCCTCTACCAAGAAATGTGCCAGAACTGCGAGCTCGCATCAATGATGCTTTCGAACTCATTGATGGGGACATGCTGCGCCGAGTGTGGGAGGAACTTGATTATCGGCTTGATGTCTGCCGAATCACTAAAGGGGCACATATCGAACATTTGTGAATGCCTAAAAAAACTTTTTGAGTTTTTGTATATGTGTACATAGCATTGTGAAAATATCTCAAATAATAAAGTTATTGTACAGCTGTGAAATCGCTTCAATCATTTGTAATAACCCTGTATTTATTCTTTACTACTAAGACACTCCTATAGTCGAGGCAACCTCAGGAAATTTCTGACAGCTTTCAATGACGAAGCACAAAAGGTCTTAGGCGAAACTAAAAGCCGTTTATAGACTTTAAAAGACGTTGCCATAGAGGCGTTGCCATAGCGGCGCGATAGCAATGGAGATACTATCGAAGACAGTGCTGCCAAAGCAGAATTACTAAACACAGGCTTCCGAAACGCCTTCAAAAAAGAAGACGAAGCAAATATTCCAGAATTGGAATCGAGAACAGCTGCCAACATGAGTAACGTAGAAGTAAATATCCTCGGAGTAGTGAAGCAACTTAAATCACTTATTAAAAGCAAGTCTTCCGGTCCAGACAGTATACCAATTAGGTTCCTTTCGGAGTATGCTGATGCATTAGCTCCATACTTAACAATCATATACAACCGTTCGCTCGACGAAAGATCCGTACCCAAAGACTGGAACGTTCCACAGGTCACACCAATATTCAAGAAAGTTAGTGGAAGCAATCCACTAAAGTACACGCCCATTTCGTTAACGTCGATATGCAGCAGGTTTGTAGAACACATATTGTGTTCGAACATTATGAATTACCTCGAAGAAAACGGTCTATTGACACACAGCAATCATGGGTTTAGAAAACATCGTTCCTGTGAAACACAACTAGCTCTTTATTCACATGAAGTGTTGAGTGTTATTGACAAGGGATTTCAGATCGATTCCGTATTTCTGGATTTCCGGAAGGCATTTGACACTGTACCAAACAAGTGGCTCGTAGTGAATCTGCGTGCTTATGGAATATCGTCTCAGTTATGTGACTCGATTTGTGATTTCCTGTCAGAGAGGTCACAGTTCGTAGTAATTGACGGAAAGTCATCGAGTAAAACAGAAGTGATTTCTGGCGTTCCCGAAGGTAGTATTATAGGCAATTTGCTGTTCCTTATCTATATAAACAATCTAAACAACCGCCTTCGGTTGATTGCAGGTGACGCTGTCGTTTATCGACTAATAAAGTCACCAGAAGATCAAAAGAAACTGCAGAACGATTTACAAGAAATATCGGAATGGTACGAAAAGTGGCAGTTGACCCTAAATAACGAAAAGTGTGAGGTCATCCACATGAGTGCTAAAAGGAACTCGTTAAACCTCGGTTACACGATAAATGAGCTGTAAATTCAACTAAGTACCTTAGTATTACAATTACGAACAACTTAAATTGGAGGGAACACATAGAAAATGTTGTGGGGAAGGCTAACCAAAGACTGTGCTTTATTGGCAGGTCACTTAGAAAGCCGGCCGGAGTGGCCGAATGATTCTAGGCGCTACAGTCTGGAACCGCGCGACCGCTACGGTCGCAGGTTCGAATCCTGCCTCGGGCATGGAGGTGTGTGATGTCCTTAGGTTAGTTAGGCTTAAGTAGTTCTAGGGGACTGATGACCTCAGAAGTTAAGTCCCATAGTGCTCAGAGCCATTTGAACCATTTGAACACTTAGAAAATGCAACAGGCCTACTAAGGAGACTGCCTACACTACGCATGTCCGTCCTCTTTTAGAATATTGCTCTTACTGAAAGATATAAGTGTTCATTCTTTCCGCGCGGTATATGAGATTGGAATAATAGGGAATTGTGAAGGTGGTTTGATGAACCCTCTGCCAGGCACTTAAATGTGATTTGCAGGGTATCCAAGTAGATGTAGATGAAGAAGCTGGGTCCAGTCTACAAAAACTGTCCGATATCATCTCACACTGAGTCTACTGCAGGAGGGCAGGCAAGGTTTCTTGTCTAATAGAAAATTGGCAAAATGAATACGGGGTAATGCCAGGTTTGTCGGCTAGATTTAAATACACAATTATATAATAATTCTGCAAGATGTCATATTCCACATGTTATTCAGGTTATTTGAGTGGAATTTGCAGCCGGCCGGAGTGACCGAGCGGTTCTATGCGCTACAGTCTGGAACAGCGCTACCGCTACGGTCGCAGGTTCGAATCCTGCCTCGGGCATGGATGTGTGTGATGTCCTTAGGTTAGTTAGGTTTCAGTAGTTCTAAGTTCTAGGGGTCTTATGACCGCAGCAATTGTGTCCCATAGTGCTCAGAGCCATTTGAACCATTTTGGATTTTGTATATCTGACGAACGTCAGAAATGGCTGTTTCAGTCTGAAATTCATGCTAGCGTGGATTTCCTCGTCGCGTTGGCAGCTCAGTAGAAAAGGCGACGCTCAAGCGTCGATGACTAAACGACCCTATTTCCATTCGGTCACAGCGAGTTAACTTACCCCGAGTCTTTCCTACACAATGTCTGATCAAAAGTATCCAAATACGAGGAGCAGATCGGCGAGTGATGAATAGGTAGGTCACTTTCCGTTTTGTCAGTTTGGAATCAGTAACAGCAGAATGTATCGGTCAGAGAGCTCAGTGACTAAGAGAATGGACTAGACACTGGAAAACCACTTAATATCAGGTTCATCAAGGACATAGCAACCCTTCTAAAGTTGCCCATGTCGACTGCTAGTGATGTGACTGCGAAGCGCAAACACGAAGGAACGTCCACAGCTGAATCGACACCAAGAGTACCTCACGTACTGACGGACGGAAACCGTCGAGTATTGGGAAGTGTGGTTATAAGAAATCGAATTCAATCAGAGGGAGCAATGGCTGATGATTTCCAGAGTGCTAGCAGCAGTCCACTTGGCACAATGACAGAACGTAGGAAATTAAAAAAAAAATTGAAGAGTTCATCGAAGCTTTATACTGGCGCTATTTCCTTCCCTGCGACTTACCTTCAGCTCTTCTATAAAATGATTCCGTTAGCGGATGACATAAGCACTGTCATGAACCTGTCGCTCCGAAAATTTCACAGGGCTATAGCAAACACATGACGGATATCTGAGCGACAGTGTCGGAAGTTCCATGCGTCTTTTCGCGGATGATGCTGTAGTATACAGAGAAGTTACAGCATTAGAAAATTATAGCGAAATGCTGGAAGACCTGCAGCGGATAGGCACTTTGTGCAGGGAGTGTCAACTGACCCTTAACATAGACAAATGTAATGTATTGCGAATACATAGAAAGAAGGATCCTTTATTGTATGATTATATGATAGCGGAACAAACACTGGTAGCAGTTGCCTCTGTAAAATACCTGGGAGTATGCGTGCGGATCGATTTGAAGTGGAATGATCATATAAAATTATTTGTTGGTAATGCTGGTACCAGGTTGAGATTCATTGGGAAAGTCCTTAGAAAATGTAGTCCATCAACAAAGGAGGTACCGAGCGAGGTGGCGCAGTGGTTAGCACACTGGACTCGCATTCGGGAGGACGACGGTTCAATCCCGTCTCCAGCCATCCTGATTTAGGTTTTCCGTGATTTCCCTAAAATCGTTTCAGGCAAATGCCGGGATGGTTCCTTTGAAAGGGCACGGCCGATGTCCTTCCCCATCCTTCCCTAACCCGAGCTTGCGCTCCGTCCCTAATGACCTCGTTGTCGACGGGACGTTAAAAACCACTAACCTAACCTAACAAAGGAGGTGGCTTACAAAACACTCGTTCGACCTATACTTGAGTATTGCTCATCAGTGTGGGTGGGATCCGTACCAGTTCGGGTTGACGGAGGAGATAGAGAAGATCCAAAGAAGAGCGGCTCGTTTCGTCACAGGGTTATTTGATAGCGTTACGGAGATGTTTAGCAAACTCAAGTGGCAGACTCTGCAAGAGAGGTGCCCTGCATCGTGGTGTAGATTGCTGTCCAGGTTTCGAGAGGGTGCGTTTCTGGATGAGGTATCTAATATATTGCTTCCCCCTACTTATACCTCCCGAGGAGATCACGAATGTAATGCTTTCCGGCAGTCGTTGTTCCCGCGAACCATACGCGACTGGAACAGGAAAGGGAGGTAATGACAGTGGCACGTAAAGTGCCCTCCGCCACACACCGTTGGGTCGCTTGCGGAGTACATATGTAGATGCAGATGTACACAGTTTACAAGTAAAAACTCTTAGGTATTCCAGCTTAAATTTTCGAGCATTAAAATTACGTTTTGATGTTATATAACACAAAATTTCGTCTTCAGCATAAAATTGTTCGACGTTTCCTGTTAACTTTCGTGCCAGTTATCCTATTCTATTCAATTCGTTGTCATTGTCTGATTCAGCTTTCTGTTTTTTTTTCTTTATAAAATTTATGCTTTACACTGCTCACATTTATTCCTGTCAGAACAACCTTCATTCTTTATGTGTACCTTGTTTTGTGGGGAACACCTACGATCAGTTACTTTTACCAAATCTATGTGTAATGGTAGGGAGCTGGTTGGAGGAGTGGAAAATTAATGGGCTGGAGAATGTAAACAAATTTAACAAACACACTTTACTACAACACGATCCAGTAAGTGGGGAGAAATACAGCTAACGAGCTGGTAGCGTCATTGGCGGATACATAAAAGGGCGCGCGGGTCCACCCGCATTGGCATCATAGCCGCCCCGCCAATCAGCCCGAAAGATATTCGTTCATTCGTCACTCGCCTCTACTGAATCGAGCTATCGAGTAGTTGTACTCTCCTATGTAGCACGCGCATCCACGTCATCGTATTTTATACGTTTCTGTCTGGCACATAGATACACTGTGTGATCCAAAGTATCCGGACACCCCTCCAGCCGGCCGGGGTCCGGAACCGCGCGACCGCTACGGTCGCAGGTTCGAATCCTGCCTCTGGAATGGATGTGTGTGATGTCTTTAGGTTGGTTAGGTTTAAGTAGTTCTAAGTTCTAGGAGACTGATAACCTCAGCAGTTAAGTCCCATAGGGCTCACAGCCATTTCAACCAAACATTTGAACACCCAACCAAAACTATGTTTTTCATATTAGGTGCTTTCTGCTGCCACCTACTGCCAGGTACTCTATTTCAGCGACCTCAGTAGTCATTAGACATCGTGAGAGAGCAGAAATGCGCGCTCCGCAGAACTCACGAACGTGGTCAGGTGATTGGGTGTCATTTGTGTCATACGCCTGTACGCGAGATTTCCACACCCCTAAACATCCCTAGGTCCACTGTTTCCGATGTGGTCGTGAATTGGAAACGTGAGGGTACACGTACTGCACAAAAGCGGACAGGCCGAGTTCGTCTGTTGACTGACAGAGACCGCCAACAATGGAAGAGAATCGTATTGTGTAATAGGAACACATCTATCCAGACCATCACACAACAATTACAAACTGCACCATGATCTACTTCAAGTACTATGACAGTTAGGCGGGAGGTGAGAAAACTTAGATTTTATTGTCGAGCGGTTGGTCATGAGCCACAAATCACGCCGGTAAATGTCAAACGACGCCTCGCTTGGTGTGAAGAGCGTAAACATTGGACGACTGAACAGTGGATAAAAGTTGTGTGGAGTGACGAATCACAATACACAACGTGGCTATCCGATGGCAGTGTGTGGGTATGGCGAATGCCCGGTGAACGTCATCTACCAGCGTGTGTAGTGTCAACAGCAAAATTCGAAGGCGGTGATGTTATGGTGTGGTCGTGTTTTTGATGGAGGGGTCTTGCATCCCTTGTTGTTTAGCGTGGTACTATCGCAGCACAGGTCTACATTGATATTTTAAGCACCTTCCTCCTTCCCACTGTTGAAGAACAATTCGGGGATGGCGATTGCATCTTCCAACACGATCGAGCACCTGTTCATAATGCATGGCCTGTGGCGGAGTCGTTACGAGACAGTAACACCCCTGTAATGGGTTGGCCTGCACAGAGTCCTGACCCGAATCCTATAGCACACCTTTGGTATTTTATTTATTTATTTATTGCATTAACAGTACAGAGTAACACACCGCCTTGAAATGTAATGTGGGTAGGATACTTCTAAATCCAACGGGTAAAACGTCTCAGTATTATATGTTATTGGCGTACGGTAGATAATGATTTTTTAAATTATACAGAGACCATAATATAAAACTTTCTCTAGGGTTACAACGACCTGAGTGCTTAACAGTTGTTAAAATGGTTCTATATAATTTGTTTCTGCCTAGCTGCCTGACGAGAATATAATTTATACATGCAAATGTCGAAGGAAAATAAAAAGAGAAATGTAATGATTGTGGTGGAAATAATTTGCAGTATGTAGAGAGAAGTGATATACTGTATCTGGGTGTGTAATATACTCTATTCAGCATGTTGGTTGATAATGGCCTATTTCTACCTATTTCAGGTGAGAAGATCTCTGTAGAACCTCGAGCTATTCTCATCTGGAATGGTTTGTGCCTATGTATGTTTACTGCGTTAGTATGTATTGGTATATTACTGGGATACTACACGATATTCAATTTGTCCTATTGTTGGTAGTTGCGGTATGTTCTATGTGATACCTTAGCTACATAAACCTGGTATTATGCAGATTAAATACTGACTGTACATTTGATACATGGAACACATGAATTTTATCTTTACATGAGTAGACCATTTGCAAAAGCGGCTATGTGACCAAAACTCGAAAATTGATTTAGAGGCACTTTCTTGTACAGGTTTTCACTGTATACGTAGTAATGTATCGACCAGGCTTCAAAAATTGTTCTAAGTATCGCACGGATGCAAAAGCGCCTATGTTTTCTGCGCGTTAAGTTACAAAATCAGCCAAATCCTATTCGGTTGCAAAAGAGGCGGAGTGTTAACGGAATACTGGCCGCCAACAGAGGGTACGGTAGCAGAACCGGACATATCGTCTTCGCACACGTTAACAATTTTTAAAAGTTCCGATTTTTAGCTACATGTGACCAAAATGTTTGGGTTGGCAATACTGGGTGGATTCTCGTATGTTTTTGCTTCTATTGCTACACTGTAGGAAGGAAAGTGCGAGAAGGCATTGTTATGTGATAAAGAGACCTACCAGCACACTCGTTCCACTGTGTATTTTAAAACGACTTTGTAGGCAGTTTTATTGCAGGAAAGTTAGAAATGGACAAGGATAATGAAGAGGAAATTTCTACTGCTGAAGTACATTTCGGCGAACCCAACGGCAATAGAGTTGAGATTAGCGTTAATGATGTGAGGGAAGATGCCACGAGAAACTCTACATCTAGGAAGAGAATACGGAATGTACAGTAATGGAAAAGAAACTTCGAGAAAAGGAAGAGGTAAGGAAGACCACTGCTTATAGTAATACTCAAATATTCATTACGGGTTTAATGTTGTTGGAATTAATGACTTAGCAACATTACCTAACCTTTCCTGGAGTATATTTCTCGTAAATTCAACTTAGTTGGTAATAGAAACACTGAACTTCTGATTGCATTGACATGAAACTACTATCAGTTGGTTTTCAATTTCATTTTTCATTTACCTGTAGGTACCTACCGAAAGGATTTCCACAGATGCCAAACTGTAAACATCCTGCTGGAAAACTGAAATGCAAAGAACTCACTATGCAGGACGTAAGACGGATCCATCAAAAATTTTACTAACAAAATAACCGAGAATAGCAGAGCAACTACATTTGACATGTCACTGTGTCATCACCTCGAACATCTAAGCTTACAGGAGACAAAGTATCAACAAAGCAACTAATTACGGAGTGTGTGCTCCCAAAAAAACGTGAAGGAGTTTCTATAAACGTCAGGGTTTGCAGAATGGCTATCATAGGGATTTTGCAGATAAAAAAATGAGACACAACAAAGTTTGTCAGAGTATAATGAATGATTCCTCACCTGCAGAAGCTGAAAGAAGATTAGGTGACGGAAGAACTAAGTCGTACGAAGGTTGGGAAAAATGCTGTTGTCAGACACACTGAACAATTGAAGCCGATCGAAAGTCACTATTCTAGATGAAAAATGCTACATCACCAATATCTGACCACTGAACTAAATGTAAAAATAATGGGTGATATGTACTGTGACAAACATCCTGATGTGGATGTAAAGTAACACTACTACGGGACAATATTCTGCAATAATTTTAATATTGGCTTTGGAGCACCTTATATTGACACATAATCTACATGTTCGTCCCTACAATGCATGATTTCCTTGGAAAATCGTCCAACGGAAAAGAAAAATTTGGAACATCAGCTTACAGCTCGAAAAGTTCGGAGCGATGTTTTTTTATGAAAGATTGTAGGAAGACATCAAAGGTCAACTAAATTTAAGTTATGATAGCCAGTAAAATTTATGCCTTCCAAAAGTCCCAGATCTAGCGGCTTACTATTTCAGACAGATGTACTTATAATTTCACGGTTTGCCGAAGTTCCTCTTCGAGCAGTCAGACGAAAGACAATGTGATATCGTATGTTTGGCTGGAGAACGAATTTGCAAAGGCGTCGAATCAGATCGCTTCACCTCTTCATCATCAATTGCTTAACACCAATTTGCATGGTCTCACCAAACTACGCCTCTTTTCTTATGGAATCAGTAAGCAAAACAATGATTGGGATGTTGATGAACTGGCTCCTGTACATTGATCCAGCACAAGTAGAATTATCATCACAGTAGTCGAAAAGAATTATCATCACAGTGATAGCAAACAGAAAATTATGTCTTGTGCAAGGAGAAGCATCCTTCAATTTTGAAACTGGAGAGCCGAAATCTGTTCTTAAAAGAGGCCAACGTATCATGAAAGAAACTCTTCTTTAGGAGATCCCAAAAGGTGTCCCACAAAGAAAGCTAAAACTATAGACATCAAGCGGCTGTTAGAACTACACTGGGGAGAATCAAGGCCCGAGGTGGGAAAGTTAAAATTCTACACTGATGTTTTTGAGCAGCAGAAGATCATGGAAACAGAAGAATGTCAAAACGGCGAGAATGAAGGACTCGATATTTAGCTCTTAGATGACGACGATTCCCCGAACATAGCTTAAACACTGTATACTTCATTTTACCTTGAGGTCGTTTCTTTGCAGTATTTCATTTTCCCAAGATTTGTTTCCAAAGATTTTTCACTTTCATTACAGGTGTTAAGACTGATTTCTGTGATTAAATCTGGGTAATATTAGTATTGTACCTTGTAGTAGTTCTTTTTTAGTTACTTTGTGTAAAGGTTTCAATCATTTTAAATATTTAAAGTAAAACAGTATTTCAGAACTTTGTTCGTTTGATTTTCTTCCTTTCACTTTATTTTAGTGTACTACTGTAGTCTATCATTCTTACCAACATAACCATATAAACAAGGGAATTAATTTTTCGGCCGGTTTTACAATCGACTGCATTCCATCATGGCCGCCGTCGCAGTTGCAGAAGCGGCTAACTGGCCCATTCAGTTTCAAAACGGCTAAGTACAGATTTTTACGTAAAAATACTAACAAGGGGTTGATGTAGGATTATGGAGACATTTACGATTTGGTCGCTATGTTTTTTTTTTCCTTTCTTTTGAGACATTTATCACATTTGTACAATTGCTATGAGAGCAAGGCTTCGGTTTTCTTCTTCCCCCAAAAATCTTTTAAAACTGACTTAGCCGCTATTGCAGCTGGGCTACGCATACGGGAAATACACTTATGTTTGTAAATTTATTAGTAGAAGAGGAATGGAGCTCATTGCTACTTGAGTGCATTATTAGTTAAATAACTGAATAAATTACATTTTTAGTTTTATACTTTCTTCACACAGAAAATATATTTCATGTAGAAAATTAATTCATTGTCGCTTTAAATAGAGAAGAGAGTATACTTCTCTCGGACCTTCTCCTCCCAAACGACGTTACGTTATTACTGGAGTCTTAGTATGTGGTGTCGGTATTTGTTTGTTTTATGATTGCTCCTGCCTGTTGTGTTGTTTACATCTGAGTTGTGGCATGTGGTGTCCTTACGTGTTGATCCCTTCTGAGTCATGTTCACTTAGTGTGTTGGTTCCTTCCCCGGTTTCGGAGTCTGTGGTCATGCTTGTGTCTTCCCATGTGGTTTGAGGTGTTGTTTGTACTTGTCTACGCCTCTTTCCATACGGGTTCTGGCGCTTGTGTTCTTCACACAGTGTGTTCGATAAAAAATCAGCTACGCTATTTATTGTGTTCGAATCATCGGGATTACGTATTATTCTGGTGATTTCACTGTCGTTCTGTATAGGTCTCACTTGTGCAAGTGTGTTATATAGCAGTGTGACATGTTCTGGTGCCGCAGTTTCTCCGCAAACGCGTATTTAAACGTTAGTTAGTCCCATGCGGTTTAAATGTAGCGGACACGGCCCGTTGCCTGTGAGGAAATGGACCATCCCCCGGCTAAGGTCGACATGTTTCAGTCGTAATCTTTTGCGTACGTCAGGAAAGAAAGAGTGTACTCTGCGACCCCTGTCGGAAGCGTCCCACTCTCTCTACCATGTTTGAATCTACCATTGTCTCATTTGTGTTTTGTTCATAATGTTGGTTCCTGTAATTTCGGTGACCTTATCAAGTATGTCCCTCTTAAGCCAGTAAAGTGCAGCTCCACAGCGTATTGTTATGTCTATAGGACAGGTCCCCATCATAACGCAAAATGCCTCTGGTGACATGGTGTTGAAAGCTCCGCTCATTCTCAGGGTACACTATGTTGACATTATCTTGTTGGTCTATATGTTCAGTGTGTGAGGCCACACACTTGCGGCAAAGCATGCGATGGATTTAAATATCGCAATATGATAGGTCCTTAACGTCTTAATAAGTAATTTTACTGAGTTGTGTTTAGTCTTGCTAGTTTGTGCATAATTTTGCAGGCTTTGTCAATTGTCAATTCGATATGATAGTTAAAATTCTATTTTCTATCAAGATGCAGTCTTAGATAACGTGTGGCTTGCTTCCTCTGTATGCTTGTACTGTCTAATTTTGGAATTGGATTCCTCTTTAGCGTCCCTCTGAACAGTAAATATACAGTTTTAATGTGAGCGATTCTTAATTTATTTTCTTTGCACCAATTGTTAATTTTCTGAAGCGGTGGCGTGCCTTTTGTCTCAAGTGCTGCTCTCGAGTTGGCTGTCACCACTACGAATAGGTAATCTGCGTACGCCACCACACCTCTTACCCTATCGTCACCGTCCAGCGTGTTCAGTGAGGGCTCGATTGGGTTATCCTAGAATATTGGTCCGCAGATCGAGCCCTGTGGACATCCCTTCGTTATTATATTGACAACCTTTCGTGTTCCAGTCCTCCACTCCGCCACTCTGCCTCTGCAGTTGTCGAAAAGGCTATTGTAAGGGATTCTGCCTGTTGCTAGTGCCTCGTTGAACATGTTAGAAATAAAAGGTGTGATTTGTGTTAATGTTTGTTTTTATGTTTCTGGAAGTATATGGTCTGGGCCGGGTGCTTTTCGGCTTTTAAGCCTGCTGATTGCCGTCGTTACTTATTCTTGTGAGTATGGTATGGCTACACTGTCACTGATGTATGGTTGCCTCAGAATCTCTCTTAGGTCAGTGTGGTGTCGCCCGTCATGTGTGGGGTCGTCATCTGGGAGGAGCCTGTTCAGAAGATATTCTGCTGTGCTTCTCCTTCCTCTGTCACTGTGCCGTCAGCTTGTTTGAGTGTTGACAGAACTGCCGGTGTCTTAACTCGTTCTGTTTATAATTTAAAAGTTAGTTCCCAGATATCGTTCTATAGCTGGGTTTTGGCAAAATTGGTCCAGTAGTCTTCCTTTGTTGTCTTTAGTTGTTTTTGGTGTATCTGTTTAGCCTCACTATACAGGTCAAGTTTTATCTGTCTTTCAGGAGGTGTCTTTGATTGTTGATAGTACTTTCTTTTGTCGCTTTAATCCTTCCTTAATCTTGCCAGTTCTGTCGACCACGGTTGTTTCTGTCCCCACTTAGTTTTTACCCGTGGTATAGTTGCTTCCTGAGCTCTTTGGCTTCTCTTTCAGTACATTCGTTTTGTAATTTATACTACCTTGAACAGTGTTTAGTGACGACGCCTCAACAATATCTCGAAGTTTTTGCCAATCGGCTCTTCCTATGAGTAAATGCTGCTGTTCATGGTCCATGTTATGTGTATTGTCATTTCTGTCAGTGGTTATGAGTATTGGTTTGTGGTCGCTGTGTGTGGCTCAGTCCAATACCCTGCATGTTTTGACCAGTGGAAGAGATTTTGCGTTCTCTAGAGAAAGGTCTGTGTTATTACACAACCGGCGTCTCTGCAGTAGGTAGGTGGCAGACCCTCCGTATTCAGTATGAAGAGTTTGCATTCATTTACCACATCACGCACTAGTTGTCCTCTGTCGTCAGTTCTGAGATCCCTAACGGGGATTTCGCATAGAGGTCGGTTAAATTGAGCAGCCTTTTGTTTCTGAGTTTCGTGCAATGTATTTTATTTTGTCTAAGAAAGGTTCTATATCATACTAGTACTGAGCGTAAATAGACGACGTGAGCCATAAATCCTGCAGTTTGTTATTTCTGCTGTGGCGATGTGTTCAGAGCAAAACTGGGTGACGTGTGTTACTAGCAGGTTTTTATTAACTATTATCATCGCAGCTTTCGCGTTTGGTATACCTGCTATAGTGATGTGATGTAAGGGAAGCCCTGAAATCTTCCCGCCTCGCAGAAGATGTTCCTGAACGCAGGCGATATCTGCTTTTGTTTCTTCTAAGAGCCTACCTAGTTCCATGTTTACTAGGGTACTGCTCTGGCAGTCTAGTTGTATTACCTTAATAAGGGATATCTAGTGAAGGAAAAACACTTGGGTGGTTTTTTTTTTCAAATCCAGGAAAACACGTCCATGTGCTCTCACGATGTCCTAATACACTTTCCCTAGGTTTAGGCCCTCTTCCCTTGGCGCACATGCCTCTCCTAAAAGCTTACACAGTTCTTTTGGGGATCGTTGGCAGATTTTCAACTCTTAGAGTCATCCTGTCAGTTTGTTCTGTAGTTGGGAGGCAGATTTTATTCCCGTTTTCGTGCTTAGTTCGTATTACATAGCTAAGAGCTGTTTGGAATATGTCCTTGTTTTCTAGTCTCTGAAACCGCAGGTTAGCTTCTAAGTTTTCGTAGTTTACGTGGTTAACGGTATTCAGCTGGGGATCGTGGCTGGGTCTAGCTGGTGTTCTTGACTGTTTGTTTGTTGCTCCGATTTCGAGTAATTTTGCAGTGCATCATGTTTTTCCTGCCTTATGGTTTCTGATAGTGTGGAGTTTGATGTGTTTTCACTGAGCATTTCCGCTTATAGTAACTTGTTGTTTATGATCTCTTCCGGGGATTTGTTCGTGAGAGGTGACTGCTGTATGTCCGTTTCTGGGGTAGCTGCGTCTGGTGCTGTGCCGGTGCAGGATGTGTGTTTCCGTTCAGCTTCCTTACTGTTTTGTTTCTCGTAGTGACTGTGTGTGCTAACTCCGTAGACTAAACGAACTGGTGTAATATAAGGTCTACATTTTGTTGTATCATATTCTACATGTTGTGCCCCAGCCGTTGTGGCCGAGCAGTTCTAGGCGCTTCAGTCTGAAACCGCGCGACTGCTACGGTCGCAGGTTCGAATCCTGCCTCGGGCATGGATGTGCGTGATGTTCTTAGATTAGTTAGATTTAAGTAGTTCTAAGTTCTAGGGGACTGATGACCTCAGATGTTAAGTCTCAAAGTGCTCAGAGCCGTTTGAACCATCTACATGTTGTGCGGGTAGTATACAGTTGTCTTTGTCTGTGTCTGCATGCGGTGTTGGAAATCTTGTGAATATCCTTTGGGATGTTTTGAAACGCTCACTTCGAGCCAGGCCTCACTGACCAACATCGACCCTCTGCTCAGTGCAGCATTCCGTGCAAAATAGGCTGCCATTCCCCAAGAAACCTTCCAGTACCTGACTGAACGTATGCTTGCGAGAGTGGAAGCTGTCATCAAGGCTGAGGGCGGGCGAACACCATATTGAACTCCACAATTATAGATGGAGGGCGCCACGAACTTGTAAGTCATTTTAAGCCAGGTGTCTGGATACTTTTGATCACGTAGCGTAACTAACACATACTTACGAGAGAAGTCGCGGCCATTCTAGTGATCTCGAAATGTTATTCTGGATGGAATTTGTTCGAGAAAAGTCGCAATTATACTACTGTTTTGTGATTTAACAGGGACTAATGAGAGAGATTCTTCAATACGAGCCAACGAGCATAAACTCTCCTAATGATTTTGATTCTGTTATGCAAGCGTTGTCTGGATCTGACTATCATACTTTGCACAAGCTGTGCAAAATATTTGCTTGTCTACCTCCATCTATTGCTACAGTGGAAAGAAGTTTTTCAACATTTCGGCGTACAAAGTCATGGCTGAGGTTGATAATGTAGGAGGATAGACTTATTGGCTTAGCTCTGTTGAACACTCACCCTGACATTGACTGTCCTATTGACGATGTAATTAACCACATTTCCATAAAGAGTAGGCGCATAGAATTCATCATTTAAGGAAGAGAACCACAATTATAACTTTTTTACATCATAAGATGGCATTGTCTTGTATGTGTGTATAATCAATTTAAATAAAACTTTCTTAAAGTTTGCATATAACTTGATTTTTTATATTACGGTAAAAGAAAAGCTAGCTCAAGGTATCTTTAGCGCCTCCTCCTTGAGGTTTTTCTCTATCCGCCACTGGGTAGCGCAAATAAAGTGTAGGCTACTTAAAGTTAAAACATGTTAACGTCTGCTTAACCCTCGAATGTGCAATGAGTGGCAATCCAGAATATGAAAACACAGTACGACAAAAGTATTAACCTTCAAACTCATGACTTAAGCAAATGGAGTGAGGCATCCAACATTTAAAAAGTATTTGTGTCAAAAGACAAAAATGATTACAGTTTTCTTATATGTAGTTTGATCTTTAACTGTATGGTACAAGGCACCTAAAAATAACGTCCAAGACGAAATAAAAATGAATAGCTTCCAACATCGATTGCTTGGATGTGCACGTTACCAGCGGTTCCTCAGATTAGACATCAGCATAATTTGCACTGTAATCTCCGTTAGAACAAACGACCAAAGGTATTACAATTAATCACGATCAAGTACAAAAATAAAGTTCTTACATCAATTGAGGTCAAATCTGAATGCAAAATTTCAGTGATAAACACAATGCTGTAGAATTACAAAACATTAATAATAAAATTCGTGAAACACTGATAACAGAATTAGAAATACTGAAGGAGAAACATTTTTAATTTAATACAAGAATTACATAGTTCTCTCCGACAAAAGCTTCTAGTCAATGAACAAGTACGATTTAAACCTAATGTTTTGACGGCGAGCAAGTTTAGAGTATTGCACATGGAAAAGACTAAAAGTTTCTACCAAAAACGCAACGACAGACGAACATGGGAAATTAATAGCACAAGTACCAACTTAATCAAAATCGATAAAGTAAAAGGAGCAGTCACCAAATTATAACACCACCTTATTTTAGGAGTCTGCCCAGCTATAAAAATCACTGAACAATACTCCTACAGATCCCTTGCCTTCAGGAACATCAGCATGGCTCGTAAACATGAGTAGATTAACTGAGTGTAATGCCTCTGAGCACTATGGGACTTAACATCGGAGGTCGTCAGACGTCTAGAACATAGAACTACTTAAACCTAACTAACCTAAGGACATCACACACATCCATGTCCGAGGCAGGATTCGAACCTGCGACCGTAGCGGTCGTTCGGTTTCAGACTGTAGCGCCTAGAACCGCACGGCCACTCCGGCCGGCTAACTGAGTTTAGGCAGGATATGAAATCATATGTGTACAGTCCACTCATGACTGTGATTTTAATACGTATTTTCTGCAACATAATAAACTTAATTAAAGCTCTTGCCACAATTTTTATAAATAAGTACCAACAATCTACATACCGGATATACTGTAGATCGTAACAACTGCTCTGTTGGAACATTACATGGAATAGGAGAACATGAAGACAAGATCAACACGCGCTAATAGCACAAGTAATAACTTCGCAGCGCTCACTAAATACGAGATGACAGCTGCCAATTAAGGTATTACTAACTGAGATTAAAAAGAGAACATCACACTAGAGCAAAGAAGAACATTTGCCACCCACGAAACAAGAGACCTGCAATAGGCTACAATGATCACGGGCATGGTGCACATTACAGGAGATTCAAACATAAGAATTAAATACAGGTTGTCACCGGTGACACAATCTAATGAGTAAAGAGTAGGGATAGCGAGTAAATCGAAGAAGACGAAAGTAGTTAGAAGCAGCAAACTGATGTCTAGCCAGCAAAAGAACCCATGACGACCAGTGCAGGAAGGACATAAAAACCAGACTAGCGTTGGCAAAATGGCATTCCTGGCCAAGGAAACTCTACTAGTATCAAACATATACCTCAATGTGACGTACGGGAACGTACGTTTGGAGCACAGCAGTGGCAGTGAAATATCGAGCGAGGGAAAACCGGAAGAGCAGAGAATCGAAGCATTTCTGATATGGTGCTACAGAAGAATGCTGAAAATTAGGTGAACTGATAAGGTAAGGAATGAGGAGGTTATCTGGAGAGTCCACGAGGAAAGGAATGTGTGAGAAACACTGACAAGAACAAGGGGCGCGATGGTAGCACATCTGTCAAGATACCATGGAATAACTTCCATGGTATTAGAGTGAGCTCTTGAGGGTAGAAACTGTAAAGAAAGACAGAGATTGGGAAACATCTAGCAAGTAATTGAGGACTTAGGTTGCATGTGCTACTCTGAGGTGAACAGGTTGGCAGACGGGAGGAATTCGTGGTGGCGCGCTTCAAACCAATCAGAAGACTGACAAACCACAAAAAAAAAGAAAAAAAGAGTGAGGGAAAGGAACACCATAAACCATCGGACATTAAATAAGTAGTGACAACTAACCATTCGGTGCGCTTAACCTGACATGTTAATTCTTTGGCAGCCAAACAGCACAACAAGTAATAACGAAGAAGAGGGCAGGCCGCCCACCCGCACTAAGCTTTGCACTTGAGGGACAACACGCCACCGGCAATGCTGCTCACCAACAGCTCCGAGCGTCTCCAGTCAGTCAATTTACCACCACCCCCACCAGCCATTAGACAGTCGTATGGAAGAGCGTGATCGAGCACCGGTCTGCCACCTCGCGGAACGTCGTGCTCTCGTACCTAAGCAACGGAAAAACACATTCAAAGCAGAGCTGCAGGTATCGATATTCGAAGTAGACGACAGCGGACTGGCGAGAGCACGGATCACTATAATGTGACTACACTGTGTAATTGGTTTCAAATGAATTTCAGAACAGCTCTTTGATGTAATGAAACTCTCATAAACAAAGTGATAGATCAAGATACTCCAGTTGCAACATCAGTTTGTGCCGCCACCTCTTTCCGGGACACATTTACATGCGTACTAACTCTACTTTACCAGAACGCCTCGACCAACAAAGGGATTGTTTATCTTTCTTGCGGAGGTTGGGCAAATGCATGACACTCACTAATATTTCCCCGTTACATGTCGTAGGGATGGGTCGCTCCTCTTCACGCTTATGCCCTACAGCTAAGTTAGTTGCAAACAAATGTATTTCACATGTGATCCTTAAGTCAAAGTCTAAAAGTAGTAAATTTTCGAATTTACATAAGTAAAATTGACTAAACGCAAATAAGTGTGATAAATCGTTTAGTAACAGCTGTCGCAGGTTATTATTTTTGATGAACTGAGCACCTATTCCCCAAAAAATGAAGTGAATAAATAATTGCCTCACAAAAATTTTGTGGATGACGCATCAAATAAACCGATAGTTACAGAGTATGTGCAGCAGAGCTTGCGTGTATGTGAATCCCGTCAGTTTCCTATTCATTGAAAACGTTCGTAATATAATGTCCCATGGTGCGTTAACTAGTCATAAACAAAGAGCTAACAGTTAAAATTCAATAGCGCGTTAAACAACTTTCTTACCATTAATACATTCAGCCTAAGTAGTAACGTATTAAAAGCTTTGGAATTAATTCTCAGTCCCACGTTACTCACAGTCTGACATAAATTCCATCTGGCAGCCAGATTCTAATTTCGAGCCTCTAGCCAATTGTAATAAGTCCCCGTAAAAGTGAAAATATCAAGTGACCACGCCATCTGCTGATTTCTTTTACTTCACTAGCGCAACTCAGCTTTTACAAACACACTTTCATGATTTGCCGTTTCGGAAAAGAATGATCCTCACCCTACCTGAGAGTGGATTTATATACTTTCGCGAGCGCGCCAAAATACAGGCAAATTAACAAATAGAGCTACAATTCAAAACATAATTAACTTGCACATAATAAATAAATGGTGAGGGGTGCGCCAACTTCACCATTTCTAGAATACATAGGATCACCTAAGCATAACAGTTCATTCATAGACAATGCACGTACGTATTGTGAGCATCCATGCTTAACACTAACGATAAAGAAAGCATATCGAATGTGCGAATAAAAGAGTGCTCATTCAGATGGTGGTTTCATTATTTACACTTTGAGCAACAAAATTATAGGCCCGCATTTTAGAAACCTCGTTGTTATCTCCCACTGCGACACGTAAGTTTGAAAGTCAAAGATGCATACAACTTCCCTCTGTAAAGTTGCAAAAGCATGGCACCCTGTAATGTCACCCTTGGGGCTTGAAGGCTCTTGAAATAGCGAGGAGTCAGCATATTCGGAAAAAAGCCCACAGCTCAAAGGTTCATATGAGCTATAAGGTGGATTAATGACATCACATTAGCACAAAATTTTATCAAAATTCGTACCGAAGCCACCCCGGACGTATCATACGATGGAAAAGTCCTCACATCCCAGGTTACATACATTTCGCCGCTTCTCTTGACGCTTCTGCGATGTACTTCAGAACTTCCGATGGCCAGAGTTGAAATGACGTGGTTTTCTTGTGGGTGGTCGAGGAAAATATTTCAGATGCGCTGCCGCTCAGAATCTACATGAAAAAGCCTCATGGGGTTGCATAAAGCGCGTCAATGAAACCACGTCTTCCCTTGGAGCGTTGAATACCACACATTTCGCGCTGGAAAACGACGGTTGACAGCGCGATGAGTATCAGGAAGACGTTTTACAAAATCTTTGTATGCTGACACCCTTGCGCGTTTCAGCCCTTCTCCAGGAACACTGAGGCGTTGCATCCCCACTAAGCATGATCCCATCCCTTTGGAGTGCAGCTTAACCACAACTAAAAGCTCTCGTGTACAGGATGGAAACACTAGGGACCGTCCAAAACCAATCGACGAAACCTAAAAGTGATCCGAATCATCACAGGGTTCTTATGCCTTTCTAGCACTCCGAATACCTACCCTTCTGTGGCGTGATCACGTGGTAGTGCAACATTAACATGTGAGTCGATAAACTGCAAAGGTCCCACTACGATCCCCCGGTTCGGCAACATCCTCGGTACCAACGACGCAACTATGTTGAGCCCTCAAAAATGTACCTTCAGAAATTTCGACACACAACAGTACCCACATATTGTACCCTCGTGTCACTGAACACTTAAGGGTTTCGCGTTTTTTTAAAAATGGTATGTGTTCCACCGTTGTAAAATTATTTACGTCTTGAAACTTCCTGGCAGATTAAAATTGTGTGCCGAACAGGATCTCAGTACCTTTGGCCAGCCGGTGTGGCCCAGCGGTTCTAGGCACTTCAGTCTGGAACCGCGCAACCGCTACGGTCGCAGGTTCAAATCCTGCCTCGGGCATGGATGTGTGTGATGTCCTTAGGATAGTTAGGTTTAAGTAGTTCTAAGTTCTAGCGGACTGATGACCTCAGATGTTAAGCCCCATAGTGCTCAGAGTCATTTGAACCATTTTGAACATTTGCCTCTCGCGGGGAAGAGATATACCGAGTGAGCTACGCAAGCACAACTCACGATCCTCCCTCACAGCCTTACTTTTACCAGAACCTATTCTGCTACCTTGCAAACGTCACAGAAGTTCTCCTCCGAAAACTCGTGGAAGGAAGGATAGAGCAGAGACCTGGCAGTTTGGTCGGTAGAGCACTTGCCTGAGAAAGGCAGAGGACCCGAGTTCGACTCTGTCAGACACACAGTTTTAATCTGTCTGGAACTTTCGTATCATTGCACACTGTTGCAAGGTTAAAATTTCGTTCTTATTTACGTCTGTAGCGTTGGCCTAATAAATATTTAACAAATTAACTGATGAATTAAGGGTAAGAACTATATTTACGACAGTCAGAGACTGTATCTGACTCCTTCAGCTACCGTGTAACCACTTGATGCTAATTATTGATCATTACCAATTTTTGTATGGTTATCTAGTAATGTTCATACAAAAGTGCCAACGTATCACCTGCATTTTCTGTAGTATAATTATCATGCAAGTGGCGATGCACGAATCGCTCTTTCGCAACCAAGCTGGTGTATTTGGATTTCTGGTAGGGCCTTCCTATGATTTATTACTGACTTTCAGAATTATGATGTACATGCTCTGATGTCCTCCATCTTTGCCGCATTTAACTCCTGGGGACACTCCAATCGCCTTCTCCTGTGCCCGGACGGCTTATGCATCTGTTTTGAGGTGTCTAACGTCTGACAGGTCTTTCGCCTGTTTGCAAAATTTCGTCATAGGCATGATTGTAATTCATACATGTTCCTTGACGAAATATGATTCCAGATTTATATTCCATAGTTCAAATTGTAGTGTCTACAACATTTTATTTCATTTTCATTACGGTATTGATAAGGTATATGTAGTCTTTAACTGCTGTCCTCATGTCAGTCCCGTTCACCAAACAACTTATAAGCATGATCTACACGTATGCTACGCTGGAACTCTCTGTCTAACATCCATAATCACTATGAACCTCTGTACCATAGAGGTAACTGCCATTTAGTGAAAATTAACATCAAATTAACTAATAACTGAATTAAGGGTCATGTGAACAGCATACTGTAACGAGTTCTTCATAATCGGTCAGTGACGACATGAGCCATTAGTTAAAAACTGGTTAAAAATAAGCTACCACAACGTTAGATTGGCAATGTGACAGGTACTAATTGGGACAAGAACTGTGCTACACCCCTTTCCAGTGACACAGCCTTTATATTCCAAACACTGCCGTCAGCCATGTTGAATTCTTCTTCCATAAACAGCGATGTACACCTCTGTTTAAGTATGGAGGTATGAAACTTTGTTTATTGGGAAGCCGACAACGAAACAATCTCAAAACCCAAAGAGAAATACTTCTGCAACATGCAACAAATTGAATATTTAAAAAAAAATTATTGACGAAAGTGAAGTAATCAATTTGTCAATTTAAGTTATCATGTTCTTAGGAGCCTGAAATACTAACCAATATCATTACATGGACTGTAACTTATTACATATAAGGAAGCATCCGTAATTGAATAATATTGCTAACTGTAGATAAAGTAGTTTTAGTCAGACTTTGTAGGCTGACGCTTCCGCATGAAAACAAAAATATCTTCTTATGCAAACGACATTTCAGCTTGACTGAGACACTGCTAGTGAGGAACAAATAACAGATTTCGATAACCATGGTAGAAGCCCAGAAGGTGACACACGTCGGCTGTACGTTCAGACTTCTCTCATAAGCGTGCAAGCGCACTGCCTGGCCTTCTTCTGTGTGTATTGTATTGCATTGTATGTTAACCGGGGGCCTAGAAACGACGGAGAGGCTCCGTCCCCATCGCAGCTGCAGTGGTCCACAAACCCACGACGACTACCGCAGACCACTTTACCCCTCCGCCGCCCCACACCGAACCACTCTATCAAGGCTATTGTGCGGTTCAGCACCCGGTGGACCCCCCAGGGAACGCCTCACACCAGACAAGCCTGACCACTATCTTTGCTTGGTACGGTAATGGTGGTGTACGCGTACTTGGATAACTTGTTTGCTCAGCAGTCGCTGACATAGTGTAGCTGAGACGGAATAAGGGGTATCAGCCCGCATTCTCTGAGGTAGATGGGAAACCACCTAAAAACCATCCACAAACTGACCGGCTCACCGGGCCTCGACACAAGTCCGCCGGGTGGATTCGTGCTGGGGACCAGTCGTTCCTTCCCAATCCGGAAAGCCGTGCGTTAGACCGCACTGTGGGCGGTCCCGTCTTCTGTTTACTTACACAGTATATTAGTTCTGACAAGCTGCTATACTTTTCTGTGTGTGGCTTTTAAATATTTATTTGGGAGACGCATGGGAAGTCTCGCAGACTTCAGGACTTCGGACTGTGGGGGCCAGCTACAGTGCTCGCAGCGAGGATTTCAGTTGGAGTCCATGTGGTCGCTATAGGAAGCCACTCTGGACTCGGCTTTTGTGCTGTGTGCTAGATTTCTGATCCATGATGCAGATCCGTGGTTTGAACAGCGTTTTTTTCCGAATGAGATGTTCACACTGCAGCGGAGTTTGCGCTGATATGAACCTTTCTGGCAGTACCTTCCAAACTTCATAGAAGCTCGAGTTACTGGCAGATTTGAAGTTGTGAGAAAGGGTGCTGGGTTGTGCTTGGGTAGCTCAGATGATAGAGCACTTGCCCACGAAAGGCAAACGTCCCGAGTTCGAGTCTCGGTCCGGCAGACAGTTTTAATCTGTCAGATATTTTCACCGTTTTTTTCTATTTGGGTGATACCGCTCAATGCCCTTTGTATAACCTGTACATTTCATGTACATCAGTTTTGTTTCTTGCAGATTGTATTGCGTTTGAGTCAAGTGTCTACAGAATAAACTCCCACGTCGCACGTTTCTTCAACTGATAACAGAAATCAGCATTCCTCTCTGTGATCAGATTGGAACCATGTGTCCAAGTAGATGGGGATATACACTTGAGATTAACGTACCCGTGAAAGCGGGGGGTACTCAAGTTCCCCCCCCCCTCTCTCTCTCTCTCTCTCTCTCTCTCTCTCTCTGAGCTAAAAGTAGGAAGAATGCTGCCAGTGTATGTATTACTTCTCATGGTCCTTTAAATAACTGCACCACTGATGATTTTTATACTGTATTTGAGACGAGCATTAACCGGTCATATGGGGCTTTCCATTCTGAATATAATTTCTAGGATTATTAGAATATCTTTCTCCCACAGTTTTCGTTTGTTTCTCATTATTTCAACATACGGCCACGTGTCTTTATTTTTGCTCTGTCACTGGGGTTCCTTATTGTACCCAGCCCCTTTCAACTGCTTTGCTTCAATGTAAATTAACTTTGAACAATTTTAGTAAACATTTTTGGAACAGCGATCAAGAAATTTTTGGATAATTTTTCTTTTTACAATTCAGTCTTGATCACACCACGTATGCTACAAGAACATACCTATGTTGTAGCATACGTGGTGCGATCAAGACTGAATTGTGAAAAGAAAAATTTTATAAATTAACTTGATTTTTTCCGCCACGCTCTCCTCTGCTGTCTTTAATTACGCCTGCAGCTATCAGGTCAATCCACTTGATCCATTATGTAGATGAATCCAATTCAGAGCCGAGACGTTGTTAGATCAGTCTCTTCAATATAGAATTCATCCGTGTTTATTCAGGTTTGAAAGTTCTTGTATATGTGTTTAGTTTCATACTGTGTAGATAGCAAATACACTGCCTTGCAGAAGAAGTGCAGACCCAAAGACGTGGTCGGATGTCCGTGTACTTTCGTACACGTATAGACAATCAGCGGCTGTGTAAATGACTAGATTGGCAATACTCTGTGGTAGATGGTGCCGCCACCTTTAGTACATTAGTGTTGCTTTGGTTTAGTGTTGTTACCAGGCTTGGTAGGGTATATAAGGGGTGTGAACAGTATCAGATGGTGAGTAATCACTGTGAAGAACACGGATTTGCCGTTGCCGCACAAAAACTTGAGACAGTGTTATCAGCACCTGAGAGAGTTTGAAAGGCTCTTCACTCTGTGTCTACATTTCGCTGGCAGGTACACTGGTGCTGTTTTCACAGACTGGTGGAGACTTCGGATATAAAAGTGCCCTGATGTTGGATTGCATGCCAACGCGAGGGCAGACATAGACGTCATAAATATTCTAGTCGATCTCATCTGCCCAACGCAAGGTAGGGCACTATATTGTGCATCAGTACATCGTAAGAGATTCACATCAGCACCTTCCATCCAAGAACAAGTATTGGACTTCCTTTTCCGGGCAGCAGCCAGACTAACAAATTACCGTCGCATACGTGATTTGCCGTTAACGTGACAATGCAACCGGCTGTGTTTGGAGTGACGCCGGCACCAAGAACTATGGAATTGTGATAAACGGCGTCGTATTGTGTTCAGTGATGAGTCGCCTGTCTGACTATCTGACTTACCATCTGACGACGTGACAATCGTCGGCTAGCGTGCCACCAAACTAGAGAAAGGTCTCCTCAGTCTCCATTGTTTTGGAGAGGCACAGCGGTATTACAAGATGTTTCGTTGTGTGGGGAGCCGTAAGGTATTTGAGGTCACGGTTGGCAGTGATCAAAGGAACTCGGACGACATAACGCTACGTCACAGATATCCTACCTTCTCGTGTTCCATCTCATACGGCAGTATCGCGGTTTAGGGATAGCGTCTTTGATTAGAAACCGAAACGTCCACAGTCCCAGGCTCGAAACACGCCAACGCTTAAATTTTAATTAATGATCAGCATTGGTGGCCGGAGACATCCGGCATAAGAAGTCACCCTCAATCTGCCGATGGCCTTATCAAAGAGGGTGGAGGAGTGGACAGAGGTTCAGGGCACCCTCTTGTCCTTGAGGTGGGGAACTGCCCCCAAAGCCGTTGACAGCATGAGGATGCAGAAGGCAGTGGAAACCACTGCATTAAAGACACATAACGTGGATCCACAGGACAGGTCGCTTGTAACTGAAAAAGTTTCACGATGGTTTCTTCATTGCCAAAAGATTCCAGATGAGTCCCCCATTCGGCTCTTCGGGAGGGCATTTCCAATGGGGAGGCGACCATGAGAAAAAGACTGAATAATCAACGAAAGGATAACGTTCTACGAGTCGGGGCTTGGATTACGTTGTAGGGAAGCTAGAATATCTGAAAAGGGAAGTGCAAAGGCTCAGTCTAGATTTGCTGCCAGTGAAGTGAAGTGGAAAGAAGGCAACGATTTCAGGGAAGTAGAGGCTAATATCAACAGCAGCAGAAAAAGGTGTAACGGGAGTAGCATTAGTTATTAATAGCAAGGTAAGGCAGATAGTTTGTTACTGAGAATTATTCAGTGACGGTTGTTCCTATCAGAATCGACTGCAAACCGGCATCGACAACGATGCTGTAAATACTGACGTCGCAAGCTGAACATGAATAGATAGAGAGAGTGTAGGAAGATATTGAAAGGGTAATACAGTACGTAATGTGAGATGAAAATCTAATAGTCATAGCGGACAAGAATTGAGTTGTACGGGAAGGAGTAGAAAAAACGATTATGGGAGAACACGGGCTTGGGACAAGGAACGAGAGAGGAGAAAGACCAGTTGAGTTTTGTAATATATATCAGTGAATACTCTGTTCAAGAATCGTAAGAGGAAGAGGCATACTTTGCAAGGGCCGGTGATATGGGAAGATTTCAATTAGATTACATCTTGGTCAGGCAGACATTCAGAATCAGATACTAGGCTGTATTGCGTACCCAGCAGCAGATATAAACTCACACTTTAGTACTGGAGAACAGTAGGCTGAAGTTTAAGAGATTAGTCGGGAAGAAACAATACATAGAGAAGTGGGATACGGAATTATTATGGAATAATGAAATGCGTCAGAAGTTCTCCAGGGCTATAGATACACCAATACGGAATAGCTCAGTTGGCAGTACAATTGAAGACGAATGGACAACTCTTAGACAGGCAATCACGGAAGTCGGAAAGAAAAACAGAGGTACATAGAAGGTAACTCCGAAGAAACCACAGGTAACATAATAAATACTTCAGCTGATCGATGAAAGAAGGAAGACAAAAGCGGTCTGGGAAATGCAGGAATATAGAAATACAAGTCGCTGAAGACTGAAATAAATAGGAAGTGCAAGGAAATGGTAAGACGGAATGGGTGCAGCAAAAATGTGAAGAATTGGAAAAAGAAATAATTGTCGGCAGGACTGACTCAGCTTATAGTGAAGACAAAACAACCTTCGGTGAAATATATAGAGCGAGGGTGGTAACGTTGAGAGTGCAGTGGGAACTCCGCCGTTAAATGCAGGGAACAGAGCAGATGGATGAAAAGAGTGCATTCAAGGCCTCTATGGGGAGGAAGGTTTGTCTGATGTGATAGAAGAGAAAACAGGAGTTGACGAAGTTAAGGAATTCTACTACCGAGACAGCAAAATAAGCAATGATGGACGGATCAAGGAGGACATCAAAATAGACTAACACTGGAAAAAAAGGCATTCCTGGTCGAGAGAAGTCTACTAGTATCATAAATAGGCCTTATTTTGAGAAATAAAGCCGGCCGGGGTGGCCGTGCGGTTCTAGGCGCTAGAGTCTGGAACCGCGTGACCGCTACGGTCGCAGGTTCCTATCCTGCCTTGGGCATGGATGTGTGTGTTGTCCTTAGGTTAGTTAGGTTTAAGTAGTTCTAGGTTCTAGGGGACTGATGACCTTAGAAGTTAAGTCCCATAGTGCTCAGAGCCATTTGAACCATTTGAGAAATAAATTTCTGAGAATGTACTCTGAGAGAGACGGAACAGAAGAGAATAGAGGCATTTGAGATGTGGTGCTACAACGAATGTTGAAAATTATGTGGAATGATAAGGTAAGGAATGTGGAGGTTCTGTGCAGAATCGGAGAGGTAATGAGTATGAGGAAAACACTGACAAGGAGAAGTGGCATGATGATAGGACATCTTTTAAGACATCAGGGAATGAGTTTCATAGTACTAGAGGTAGCTGTAGAGGGCAAAAACGATAGAGGAAGCCAGATATTGGAGTATATCCAGCAAATAATTGAGGACTTAGGTTGCAAGTAGTCCTCTGAGATGAAGAGGTTGGCAGAGGAGAGAAATTCCTAGCAGGCCGCATCAAACCAGTCAGAAGACTGATGTCTCAAAAACAAAATCTGTCAACAGGACGATACTCATAAAACATGGCACATTTCTGTATGAACGGTCTGTATGATGACGGAAGACGAACTTTGCCAGCACAATCCACTGATCGGTGCCTGCTACAACGTGTTCTGGACCAGCTCTGACGTTAGCTATTTCCCAGTGCCAGTATTCAAGGCACACGACTTTTTAGCCACCTTTCCTCATTAGAGTATACAACAACTTTGACACCCTTCTTAAGCGAATGAGTACACGCACATGGCGTGCAAATCGTACTGAAAACTGGACTCATTCTGCCAAATTCTTTCCCATTTGACTCTATATTTCAATCACCGAATTAACGTTGCATACCCTATCAACTAATTAAGTTTCACTTCCTTTCCTTGTCACAGTTTCGGTGCTTTTTTTCAGGCGATTTACATTGTCTTTCACGAATATCGTCTGCCAGATGAGGCTCATTGTACAACTATCCATCAAAGCAAAGGTATTCTTAGTTAAGTCTTATTAATAAACTTCCCTCCGAAAGTTTTCAATGAAATTCTTATTGCCCTTGCGAAAGCATAACAGCTGTTATAAAAATTTCCGAGGCTTGTTGCCTTATGAGGTACTCGTGTCAGTAAACTGAAAACAAGGTTACAATTTGATAGCAACTACCATTCGGATTACAAAATTACCCTCAGACGACATGTCACTATTAAAATTTTCTTAGTTTTCAATCTTTCATTCTTTAATGTCGAAAATATTGTTCAAACTGGGTTCAGTAAAACAAATAATTTTAGTGCACGTGTGAATATGATACGAAAACTTCACGAATTTCCTGTAGGTCTTTGTCTAACAAACTGGGCACTCTTACATTAGAGCACATTTCAGCACTTACGTGTTTGTAGAAAATAATGTAAAATTCCTTTAAAAGGGGAACAACAGCATCCACTCACTCAGCACAAGGCAGATCATGATTATTATGATGCAGTTACATCTGTAACTGATCAAAAATTGTGGCAAAAAGAAGAACCTGTTCAGTCTGCTTCCTCAATGGCTGAAGGAATACAGCTGGACGTATGGCAGCGATGGTGTGGGTGGACAATGTAGAACCAAAGCTATGCTACACATTTCATAATACAAAGTGAACTCTGCCCTTGGAATGATTGTTCTTGTGTGAACAGACGCCCCAGTAACTTTCTAAGCAGCGAGTTATCTGAAACGTCTCTTGTTGGTCGCCCTCTCGGGTAGAAACTTCTTCTTAGTGTTTCATCAAATTAATTACTAACGGCAGCACTCAGTACTCATCTACGCGAAATAGTTACGTTTGATGCAATTCTGTCTACAGACGACAGAGTAAAACGATCATTAACAACTTGCGACAATCACAACAGAAAATTTATTCAACTGAAGGAACCTCAGGGATTTTAATTTCAGCTGACTGCACTTATAAGAGTCGAACAACGGATTGAAGAACAGTTGTAGCTTATCCATCTGGTAATCAATCCGCACACTATGGAGACGATAAAGGTAACTAATATATTTAGATACGAGGAAGAATAAACAGAAAAATCAAGCTTTGCTGATAACACTGCAGTTGTGTCGGCAACGACAAATGAGATCTGTTGAACTGAACGGATAGTATATTCAAAATAGGGTACAAAATGGACGTGAACATAAGTAAAGCAGGTACACTGAAACCGAATTAAATCAGGTAACGCTGAGGGCATTACAATAGTAAATAGAGATGGGGCCCCTCCACGCCCGCACCAACGTGGTGACCGAACCAAAAGTTGTACTGTCACCTCCGTCAACATGTTAGTTATCTAATAGGTGGATCACAGGATGCTGGGCTGTGATGTTGTCCGTGCGTCTGGGTTAGACTACGCATTAACACGGTCCATCAGGTGATAGATAGTGGACGAAACGCGAATGAGGGTAGCAATTTGAAGAGCAGAGGGAAAAAGTGCCAAGGCTCGTGCCGTGGGTAAAAAAACCTTTGCGACAGTGGGATGGGTAGTAAGAGCAGTAGTGGCTTACTAGCTGCGATAGTTCATGCAAGGTTGGGTTTGTTAGTATGGGCATCATGCATCATTACCATGGCAAGTGATGGCGATGTATCCGAGTTTGCTGCAGCCGCTGCATTCCTGGAACAATCAAGATCGTAGTATATTAGTGGGAGATCGGCCATTGATCATCTCACTGTGTGGGGGGTGTGTGGAGCTAGTCTGCATGTAGTGTTCGGTACGGCTTCCCTGCGTGGTGCCAGTTATTCGGCAAGTGTGTTCCAACTGTATATCCAGTAATGGTGGCTGATTAACAGGGGCTCACCTGTACTGTTGTGTTTGCGTGTACTTGGCCATAGATGTTAGGTCCTTACAAGTATGTCTTTTGGTCTTTCATGTTTCCATCTATGGTTGTGATTGTAGTTCCCCAGATTCAGAGTAAACAGGTTCTGCGAATGTCTGGAGTTTCTGTATAGTCTTGTGGTGAGTTTGTTGATTACCTACGTGAGAGTCTCAAGTCGGTATTCCCGGTAAAGGTCCGCGATGCGTGTGTATCGTGGAGCATTGCTTATGATTTTGAGTACTTTGTTTTGTATGATCTGCAGATGGCGCAGGCGTGTGGGAGCAGCGTATTCCCAGACAGGAGCTGCGTACGTCACCAGGGGTGGAATGAGTGTCATGTACATGGACCTCGACACCCTTCTCTTCAGTGTGCTACGCCTGTTGAGCATAGGGTAGACCTGTTTGAGCCTCGAGCTTGATCGGTTCGTCATGTGTCGTATGTGGTCCTCCCAGAGTAATTTCCGGTCCAGCCAAACACCGAGGTATTTGACTTTCTCGCGGAAACGTATTGGGCGTGCATGTAGAGTTATTGGTCTGCAGTATCGGTGTTTGCGCAGTTGCTTCGGTCTTTTAGTGAACAGGACGTCTTCGCACTTTTCGGCGTTTACTCTGACACGCCATTTCTCTAACCAAGGCTCAGCCACTCTGAGTGCGATCTGTAAGCGTGACGTAATGTTTGATGGTTTCCAGTCTTGTGGGAGGATGGCTGTGTCATCTGCGTAGATTGCCATCGTTGTGTTGTGTGTGGTTGGCTGATCGTTTATGTAGAGGTTAAACAGTAGGGGCCCCAGGATGCTTCCCTGGGGTACTCCCGCGTGTATACCGAGTCGTGTTGATCGTTTTCCCTGCACGTCAGTGTTGAAACCCCTGTCTGTGAGGTATGAGTGTACGAGACGCACCAGCCCGTCGGGGAACACCACGTCGCTGAGTTTGAAAATGAGGCCGTTGTGCCATAGACGGTCTAAAGCCTTTTCGATGTCCGGGAACACTTTGTTTGTGTTGAAGCCATGTGTTTATGTTCAACGACCCGTAAGAGTTGTTGTGTTGTGGAGTGGTGATTCCTGAAGCCGAACTGCTCCGGTCTAAGGATGTCATTTATTATGCAGTGCCTACTGTTGCGTTTGGGAATAACATTCTCAACAATCTTGCTGAGCGAACTCAGGCGACTGATGGGTCAGTAATTTTGTAGGAGGATGTTGTTTTTCCCCGGCTTTCTGAGCATCAGGACCTTGGCCGTCTTCCAAAAGGCGGGGAAGTGTTGGTGTTTTAGTATGGCATTCGTTACGTGTGTTAGGAATTCAGTGGCTTTATCCGTGAACTCCTGGAGGACACGGTTTTGAATGCCATCATGACCAGGGGCTTTCCTAGAAGCGGAATTCGTTATAGCCCAGGAGACTTCGGCTGTACTAGCATGTCGAATGTCGTCGCTCGATGGTTGGGGTAAAATGCGTGTAACCTCCTGGTCAGTAACCAGTGTGAACACTGGATGTGATGGTACCAGGTTCGGTGTGAATGACGCTGCGAGTGTGCGGGCCATTAAAAAATGGTTCAAATGGATCTGAGCACTATGGGACTCAACTGCTGTGGTCATAAGTCCCCTAGAACTTAGAACTACTTAAACCTAACTAACCTAAGGACAGCACACAACACCCAGCCATCACGAGGCAGAGAAAATCCCTGACCCCTCGGGCCATTAGTTCTGCTTTCTCTACCGCTGAGTATGCAGGACTGTTAGGCCTTTGAAGCGTTGGGGTGTACATTTTCTCCCTGGTTAAGTGTCGGGCTACTTGCCACTCGCCAGCTCGCACGGTGTCCAGCCCTTCGAGTTTTTGGTTCCACTGTTGTCTTCTATGTGCTTGTAGTTTGTCGTGTATGATGCCCTGAAGCCTGTTAATGTGGCGTTTGAAGTACTGACGCCTGGTACGCTGCCATTGTCTCCTGAGGCGATTCCTCATTGAGATTAGGCCCAGGATTTCGTGGGAGAGGGCCGCACTGTGTTCTTGTGAGGTGCCATCAGGTATGGTGCCCGCCATTGCGTCCTGGACGGCGTTAGTTAGGGTTTCTACTGCCTCGTCAATTTGTGCTGTTTCTTTAATTTCGTGTATGGGTGGGATGTTGCTATCGAGCGTTTCCTTGAACAATGTCCAATTCGCACACCCATAGTCCAATATCCTGCGTTGTTCCATGTGCTGCAGTGTTTCCTCAATGTATAGTATTGCTGGTTGGTGGTTTGAGGGCAGATCGTTTTCAACAGCATCGGTGAGTGTCGATGTAATGCCCTTGATGAGGGCCATGACTGTCACGCCTGGTCTGTGTCCCCCCTGATAAGGAATGTGCGTCGGTTCTGTCGGCGCTAGTGTAATGTAGTTTCTGCCTAGTGAATGTTCGTATAGTTTTTTGCCGTTGGGATTTCGTATGCGTGAATTCCATTCTGGGTGTTTTGCGGTCAAATCCCCTCGATTATTACTCGCGGTGAGATGTTGAGTAGTGTGCTTATATCGCGTGTTGAAATGCCTTCAGGACTGTTGTGTACCGATATCAGTGTAGTGTAGGCTCCGTTGAACTTGACTCCGACGGCCGTGGCCTCGATTATTTTCCAGTTCAGGGAGCTCTATGTTTGTGTGCTCAATGTCTTTGTGCAAGACGATTGCAGTTCCACCTGCCACGGCGTCGCCCGGTCGGTCGGTACGATAGGCGCAGTAGCCAGGAAAGTTTAATTGTTTGTGTGCTTTAAGCTTAGTCTCGCTCAGTAGTGCGACAAGGATTCCCTTGCACTCCATGAACGCGGCAAATTCTGCCCTTTTGTTGTAGATCGAGTCTGCATTCCAGAACAGGATCTGTGATAGTGTGTGTGGGTTTGTCTTACGGGCCGGGTGTGGTATGTTATTCATGTAAGAGTGTGAAAGAGTGTTGTGATGGCAGTGTGTATGACAGCCCAGTATTGCCCGGGTTCGGCCCTCATGAGCTGCGTGATGAGTGTAGCGACGGCCATCAGCACCTTGGTAAGGATTTGAACGGTCCTGTGTCGAGGATATAGTGTTTCCAATGTTCCCCCAGGTGATGTGTTGGTGTTTGGTGTGGCAGCCTGTCTCCATGTCTTGTTGACTGTTTACCTGTGTGTTATTGGTCTGTTGTTGCTGGGTGGCCTGTTGTGATGATTTGGTGTTCCCCGCCTTGTGCTTACGTGTGCGTCTATTCCTCCTCTGGGTTTGGGGTTCTGGGGGTTCTTGTGTGGGTGTGTTTTCCTGTATAGTGTGCGTTTCTTCGCAGCACGTGTCTTCCGGGAGTGGAGTCGTGTTGTTTGGGGGCATGGGTGTTGGCACCGATGCTTGTTGGTTTTCTGGTGTTGTCTGTGGCTGTTGTGTAGCTGTTGCAGCGATTGTTTCGCGTGAGTGTTTAGGGCGCTGAGGTTCCGCAGTACGTGCCGTTCCGCCAGGGGGTGCAACCGTGGCAAACGTTACGCCGTTCCTTACTCAGTTCGGCGTCGTACTGTACACTGTTCTTGCCTTGCTTATGCTTCAGCGCCTGTTTGTATGTACTGCACTGCCTGAAATTGGCCGCATGGGGCCCACTGCAGTTGCACAGCGTCGCTGGTTTGGCTGTGTTTGTTTACAGGTGTTGGATTTGTGATTGCCAGCACATCTGCGGCAACGAGTTGCCACGCCACAAAGAAAGGCCGAGTGGCCGAATCGTTCAAAAATGGCTCTGAGCACTATGCGACTTAATTTCTGAGGTCATCAGTCGCCTAGAACTTATAACTAATTAAACGTAACTAACCTAAGGACATCACACACGTGCATGCCCGAGGCAGGATTCGAACCTGCGACCGTAGCAGTCCCGCGGTTCCGGACTGCGCGCCTAGAACCACTAGACCACCGCGGCCGGCTGGCCGAATCGTTGGCAGTTGTTACATTGTTGGGGGACCATGGGTGGTTCGTAGTGTTCTAAACGTACGTCCATCCGCAGAAAGCTCAGAAAGCTCTTTATCTGCAGGATGGCGCGGGAATCAGCCGTGTCGGCTAACTCAACCACGTAGTGTGGTAGCGGCGCGTGTGTGAGGAACCCCGTCATCCGGAAGGCACTTTTGCAGTCGAATCCCAGATAACAGAGCGCTGCCTGTACTGTCTCGTTGGGGGTACTGGGATCCACTCCCTTGATCACGTACTGCTGGGTTCTCTCGTCCCGCGTTCTGTACGTGTAATGTTAGATCTTCCGATCTTTGAGGAAGGTCAGAAGATCTTTGTATTCGTTGTCTGTGGCAACGTACAGTGAGGCCCTATCCCCCGAGTACTTTGCGTGTAATGTGCTGTTAATGTGCCTTTCCGCGAATGCAGTGTTAAGGGCACTAAGGTACCCATAGTTTTGTATAACGATTGGGGGGAGGGGTGGGGGGAACCAATGTTGTGTTGTGTGGGCACAGCTGCGGCTTTGTGTGTGCTTTGTTGTTATTCGCCACACCGTGTTTGTGTTTTTTTTTTCAAGTTATTGTTGCTAGCCTTAAATGTGCTAGTTGGTGTAGGCAACAGCGCCTTTCGGTTGCCAAACTGCGAGTTTGGTTGCTCGCTTGCCTGTGTTGTTTTTCTAGGTTTGCGTCTGGGGCCCTCCACCTGCGAAGGCTCTGTGTACTGGTCTTCTGGGTCCGCTTCCGCCGCCTCTGCCTCGATCTCTTGAGGAGACGTCCGCCCCGAAAATGTTCGGTGATTAGTCTGCGCGACTCGAGCTGCTTTTGCGCTTTGGTGCCAAGCTGTCCAACGCCGCCGGCCGCTCCCTTGCTCTCGTTAACGGTCGGGGCGCGAGTTTCAGCGGGTGCAGTCGATCCTCGCGCCTCGTCTGTTGCAGTCTTGCTGCGGCGTCTGCCATCTCGCACTTGGGATGATTTATTAAGTAGGGAGGGGGAGACGACAATTCTGCTTTTCTCGAAATGCGAGAAAGTGTATGTTGTTCCCTATGGAAGTGGGAGTTCTCTATGTTCTAACATGAGCTGTTAGTGCAAGCGCGCTTTACCGCAAATGATATTTCAACATCGAATGAGTATTTAAGTGTCTGTGGATGCTTTTTAAGGAGTTTTTCCATCTGCTTAGTCGAATGTGGGCTGGTTCCCCTTATTCCGGCTCAGCTACAGTATGTCGGCGATTGCTGCACGAACACTTTCTCCACGTACACCTACACCATAACATCTCTACCAAGCAAAAAGCACAATAACCCTGGATTCAGGGTGGGGCGGCGGTGGGTTGACTGGACTGCTGTAGCCTGTTGTGGGATTGTGAACCACTAACGACCACGGCGGGGACGAAGGCTTTCCGTCGATTCTAGGTCCCTAGTTCCATACAATACAATAGTATTGTTAACTCTGTTCAAAGAGCGCCTGTGGATTTTACATACTTCCTTATCCACATTTATTTCTCAGCTGTTATTTTAAAATAGGAAGTGCAAAATGGCTAAGCAGGGATAGCTAGAGGACAAATGTAAGGATGTAGAGGCTTATCTCACTAGGGGTAAAATAGATACTGCTTCCAGGAAAATTAAAGATACCTTTGGAGAAAAGAGAACCACTTGTATGAATATCAACAGCTCAGATGGAAACGCAGTTCTAATCAAAGAAGGGAAAGCAGAATGGTGGAAGGAGTATATAGAGGGTCTATACAAGGGCGATGTAGTTGAGGACAATATTATGGAAATGGAAGAGGATGTAGATGAAGATGAAATGGGAGATACGATATTGCGTAAAGAGTTTTACAGAGCACTGAAAGACCTGAGTCTAAACAAGGCCCCGGGAGTAGACAACATTCCATTAGAACTACTGACAGCCTTGGGAGAGCCAGTCCTGACAAAACACTACCATCTGGTGAGCAAGATGTATGAGACAGGCGAAATACCCTCAGACTTCAAGAAGAATATAATAATTCCAATCCCAAAGAAAGCAGGTGTTGACAGGTGTGAAAATTACCGAACTATTAGTTTAATAAGTCTTTACAGACGAATGGAAAAACTGATAGAAGCCGACCTCGGGGAAGATCAGTTTGGATTCCGTAGAAATGTTGGAACACGTGAGGAAATACTAACCCTATGACTTATCTTAGAAGAAAGATTAAGGAAAGGCTAATCTACGTTTCTATCATTTTTAGACCTAGAGAAAGCTTTTGACAATGTTGATTGGAATACTCTCTTTCAAATTCTAAAGGTGGCAGGGGTAAAATACAGGGAGTGAAAGGCTATTTACAATTTGTACAGAAACCAGATGACAGTTATAAGAGTCGAGGGGCATGAAAGGGAAGCAATGGTTGGGAAGGGAGTGAGACAGGGTTGTAGCCTATCCCCGATGTTATTCAATCTGTATATTGAGCAAGCAATAAAGGAAACAAAAGAAAACTTCGGAGTAGGTATTAAAATCCATGGAGAAGAAATAAAAACTTTGAGGTTCGCCGATGACATTGTAATTCTGTCAGAGACAGCAAAGGACTTGGAAGAGGAGTTGAACGGAATGGACAGTCTCTTGAAAGGTGGGTATAAGATGAACATCAACAAAAGCAAAACTAGGATAATGGAATGTAGTCGAATTAAGTCGGGTGATGCTGAGGGAATTAGATTAGGAAGTGAAACGCTTAAAGTAGTAAAGCAGTTTTGGTATTTGGGGAGCAAAATAACTGACGATGGTCGAAGTAGAGAGGATATAAAATGTAGACTGGCAATGGGAAGGAAAGCATTTCTGAAGAAGAAAAATTTGTTAACATCGAGTATAGATTTAAATGTCAGGAAGTCGTTTCTGAAAGTATTTGTATGGAGTGTAGCCATGTATGGAAGTGAAACGTAGACGATAAATAGTTTAGACAAGAAGAGAATAGAAGCTTTCGAAATGTGGTGCTACAGAAGGATGCTGAAGATTAGATGGCTAGATCACATAACTAATGAGGAGGTATTGAATAGAATTGCGGAGAAGAGGAGCTTGTGCCACAACTTGACTAGAAGATGGGATCGGTTGGTAGGACATGTTCTGAGACATCGAGGGATCACCAATTTAGTGTTGGAGGGCAGCGTGGAGGGTAAAAATCGTAGGGGGAGACCAAGAGATGAATACACTAATCAGATTCAGAAGGTTGTAGGCTGCAGTAGGTACTGGGAGATGAAGAAGCTTGCACAGGATAGAGTAGCATGGAAAGCTGCATCAAACCAGCCTCAGGACTGAAGACCACAACAACAACATTTTAAAATAAGTTCGTAATTCTGTAACTTACCTAACCCCTTTTTTTTATTTAACGCCCAATATTTAGTATGTAAGGGACGGTGAAAATGTTTCTGTTCAAAGGCCATGCAGTGTAGAATCGGTAAGCCAATCAGGCAAAATCGCCTTGAGCATTGAGGCAATCGTCCCACCGACGCACCATGTTGAAGATACGTGTTTAATAAAACATGTCCTACTGCGTTAAGTTAGTAACTGACTGCCGCATATCCTCGTTAGACAGAAATCGTCGACCCCTCAAGGCCTGTTTTAACGGACTGAAGGAGCCAAAATCGCAAGGGAAAAGATCAGGGCGATAAAGTGTCCCTCATTTGAGTTTGCGCAACTTCTGCTTTACGTCATTTGAGATATGGATATGAGCGGCATTTACATTGCGAATATGTGCCACCTCTGGCTACATCAAGGAATGATGATAGCGAAAATTTGGCCGGGTAAGGACTCTATGAAGGAAGAGTCACTCCAGCAACTACAGCAGCTATGAAAGACATGAAATGTATTCGCAGTTCCGAATACGAACCACTTAAAGCTGTGTAATGGAATCATGAGAGTGTAAATTTATGCAGGACGGGTATTCGAACCGAAATTTTCCGCTTTACTCGATTGTTCGCTTAATTGTTTTGGCTATCTAAACACGACTCATTTGCCAGACCCAGCGTTCCATACGTCGCCATCCATGTGTCATACCTGTACTCGAATATCTTATTGATGTTATTCCCGTACAGGTGAAGCATTTTATTTGTAAGTCACAGGCCTGGTATCAATTGATAAAAACGAAATTACAGTGCCTTTGTTGTGAAGATGGATACGTGTCGGAAGAATCGTGCACTACGACGACAGCAGCTGCTATGAAGACATGAAACGTATTCGCATTTGCGAATATGAACCACCTCCATGTGTGTAATGGAATTAACGGCAGTGAAAATTTGTATCAGTAGGGGTCTCGAGCGCGAATTTACCGCTATACGTATGCAGGCACATCCGAGGGAATACTACGTAGCACTTCTTCACAACACAGGCACTGCTATTCAAGAGTCTGCCGGAGTGGCCGACCGGTTCTAGGCGCTACAGTCTGGAACCGCGCGACTGCTACCGTCCCAGGTTCGAATCCTGCCTCGGGCATGGATGTATGTGATGTCCTTAGGTTAGTTAGGTCTAAGTAGTTCTAAGTTCTAGGGGACTGATGACCTCAGACGTTAAGTCCCATAGTGCTCAGAGCTATTTTTTTGCAAGTCAAGACCCATTGACTAAATGCTGCCGAAGGTTCCTTGATTTCAGTAATCCATTCAACAAAGGCACTGCAATTGAAGACCCATTGACTAAATGCTGCCGAAGCTTCCTTGATTTCAGTAATACATTCGTCATCGCTCCAGCGTTCGTGCAGGTTTATCGAGGTGAGCGTGGTGGCGAAATGTTGTGCTACCTTATCACTGCAATCAGCGTGATTATGACAGTGTACACTTTCACTGGCCACCACCGCTATAAAAATAAACCAAATCTGTTGGTGGCTTTTTACTGCTGTACATTAACAACAGTTTGCAGATAAGACGCTTCTTACACAATTTAACCAAAGGCAGATTTTCGTTATTAGGTTTCATTCTGAGGACATATCTGCAAGAAGAGACACCAGATACATAATTAAGGTCACGACAGATACTGATCTCTTCAGTGCAGGAGCAGATGAGCCTCGAACTCTTACAAGAATTGGCAAAATGCTACGAGTAATGAGGATTGTGAGCAAGTGTGTGAATAAGTTGACAGTTTTGGTCTGATGGGAGGCGTGCTAGGGTAGTCAGTACATTTGTGATGGTCGCTGTGACTAGGATGGTGCAGTGGTCAGTGCAACTGCTTGACAAGCAGGAGACCAGGGTTCGAATACACGTCCGACGTATATTTTCAACTTTCGCCATTGATTTAAGTCAGTGTCTACCTGCAGCTAATGTCTGCAATTCCTTTGTGCCTCAAGGAATAATTATTGACATATCAAAGTCTTGGGAGTAGGAGCTGAGTTCGATAAATAGATTCGAAATGAGTTGATACGTAACGCTGCTGACGTCAGTACCCCTTTCTTGTAGTGTCATCTTTGCCATCGACTTCGCTTTAGCCGGTGGCGAGTCGGTTGTTCACCGCTGGTTCGGCTATTTAAGTCTGCAGCGTCGAGACAGCAGTTCTCACTGTTGCGTCTGTTGGTTGCGGTTACAACACCGTCAGGAGAATGTCTCTTACTTGGTGCACATGCCCATTGCGGCCAGTGATGGCAGAAATGGTTTGGGTTCCGGCACAAGGCGTGGTGTTTTGGCCTTTCTCGCCACGCAGTGCACGTTGAGAAGAAGAGCTTGCCGGAACCATTAACCGTTCGCCTGGGCATATGGTGTGTGTTCGATTTAAACAGGTGCAATTGTGTGCTTAAATATGTTAGTTAATGGTTGACTAATGTTGCCTTCAGTGACGAGTCTGATATGTCAAAGTAATGCCACACGAGGCATGATAACGGGGCTTGGGCTTTCCATATTAGTTTCCTACCACTTCACGACGGATCTGCAGCTAGACAGAAGGAAACCTTGTGAGCTACTCATTATTGAATGGTGGTATGTGTAAAACTTGGGATTAGGTACCGAAATTTGCACCTTACTTAATGAGTAATGAAATACTATTCCATGAAAGTGTAGTTCTGAGTGGCTCTTGCCCGTTTAAGGTAATACTCAGCTGTTGCTTTGCGTTTCAAGGAACAATCTCATTTAGGCGTGTATTGCAGTGTTTAAATGAATTCTTAAGGGTTGAGTTAAAAAAAAAAATTGACGAGCCTTCCTGTTTCAATGTTATGTTTTATTGTCTTACGTAATTTGAAATCGCAAGTGCGCTGTTATAGTTTATTTATTTTTCAATTGGGCCGAGCGCAGTTTGTTTCCTCCGGTACGGTGGGACGTCGCACCGGGGCTTGACAACTTGGCCGTTGCCAGTAGAACCGTGTTTCGTTAGACTGGGCTCCATGTTCCTGGCCTTCTGTCTCGATTTCGTGCTTAAGCTGAGTATTGCCGTTCTCCTTGTTCCTGCCTCTGTCAGGTCGTTAACCTTTGTAGCTTGTTCCTGCACTCTCTTGGCCGATACACCTTCCGTTCGAAATATGAATTTAAACTTTTAAAACTGGGTCACTCAGTAATTAGTACTCGATCAGATTGCAGGAGGCTCCACCTTATTAATTCTGTATTCCATTATCAGCCATTTTTATCATATTTGTACCTTGTATGCTGATTGTAAAGTTTAATTCTTATGAAGGAGGGTTTCATGTTCGTATGTTCTCAGGGAATGCTTAAACGCCGAGGCGCTGTTTTTTATTAATGGTTTGTTATTTAATTAACGTCTACCTGTACTGGCATCAACTGCATTATTCCTTAGTCGAAAAAGTGTGTGAAATCTTATGGGGCTTAACTGCTAAGGTCATCAGTCCCTAAGCTTACACACTACTTAACCTAAATCATCCTAAGGGCAAACACACACACCCATGCCCGAGGGAGGACTCGAACCTCCGCCGGGACCAGCCGCATAGTCCATGACTGCAGCGCCCTAGACCGCTCGGCTAATTCCGGGCAATTCTATTAGTCAGAAGTTCGTGTACCCGGTGTCTTAATTGCTAAGCGTTCAAGTTTTGGAAGTTGTCTTATTGTTACTCGTGTCCATTACGTTATACCTTAATGTTATACCTTGATATGAATTTATACTGCAAAAGAGAAGTCATTGTACAAGATAGTCATGCGGGTTACGAGTTTAGCAAGATTTTATTGTATTAAGTATTTACATCAACAGATATTATCTTAATGTTTTATGCATTTGTTATGTAGATTTCAACAAGGACTTAAGAAAACAATTTATTGTGCTTGTTAAATTGATGAATTTAATGTATTTAAATTGTGCAAGCTAATAAACATTGTTTAACACAAGCTGTGTATGTTTGGTAATTTCGGCTCTGCTACTTACTGTCGGATTATTGGACGCAAATAGCATGTCTGCAATTCCTTTGTGTCTCAAGGAATAATTATTTACATACAAAATTGTTAGGAGTAGGAGAACAGCACCATAAATAGGTTCAAAAAGAAGTTATGTGCAAAAGTTACGCATGTAGAAAGATACTAATTCACAACAGTCTTCATCTCAGTTTTTCATGCATTCCATCTCAGTTTTTCTGTTCAAATGGTTCAAATGGCTCTGAGCACTATGCGACTTAACTTCTGAGGTCATCAGTCGCCTAACACTTACAACTAATTAAACCTAATTAACCTAAGGATATCACACACATCTATGCCAGAGGCAGGATTCGAACCTGCAACCGTAGCGGTCACGCGGTTCCAGACTGAAACGCCTTTAACCGCACGGCCACACCGGCCGCACTCAGTTTTTCTCTGTCAAATTCTTTTGCCTTCTAAAGCAGATTCTCATTCATCACAATGCACATCTCTGCCCAATGGCGTACCCTCTCCCAGACTCTTTGAAGTTCCCCCGTTCGTCACTGTAGATGCTGGCATGTACTGAAGAAGTGACCTTGGTAATATCTACACCAGAGAATGCTTTGTTACGATAATCAGATATACCTGCGATGGTTTACGACATTACCAAGCTAATGTGGTCGAAGATGAAAGCATTATACAATAGACCACAAACAGTAACCAAAGCTAAGTGAATACAAAGTAATTGAAATTTATCTTAATATTTTAAATAAATGCGCTATTGTAGAGAATGAGAATTACTGTCTGGAATGTGTGTAGAACCAGTTTCTTCCAGTGTTTCCAGAAACAAAGGTCTAGCGGACTCACACCTAAGCAACAAGAAGCCATGTTCTGAGGCAGCCTGACTAAGTAAGTTGTCCCGAAATATTAGTGTGAGATGTTCAACCTCCTTGTGAAAGAATTTTTCACCAAGAGAGGGAACTCATAAGCTGAGAAACGTTCCTGATACATTCTTTCTGCACATAACGGGGATTCCCAACTTCCCATGGATGGTGATTCTGAAAATTTACAATATCATCTCCCGAGAACCCAGTCTCGTCAATAAATACTGAGTTAAACTGGATTAGTCGTTTGAAGAAAGTCATTGATAATCTGCCACGGTGGTCTTGCAGACTTAGGTCCAATGGGCGCTGAGCGTGCTATGGATACGCGGATTATTTATGAAGTAACACCCTGATAAGAAGGTAAGTCACAATTTCCGCATCGCGAACAGGTATCAATGTTTTCGTCCTTTACGTCTGACAGATGCTCCTCCGTCGGAGGCATGTTGACAGGAAAGCCTTCCATTGTTTATCTTCGAATATGCTAGAGAATCTCTATCCCTAACATGCTGGAAATGTTAGTCGAATAGTGTAAGTGATTGTACTCTGTGATAGAGAGCACAGTTGGGCAAACTACGTTCTCTGACGGCACCAAAAAAGAACGTCAAGTCAGCCACCTAGCTTGTGAAGTGGTAGGCCTCCAATGCTAGCAATCTGAGGGCACGGATAATAAATATACTGATTTCGTATGTACGAAGAGCACAATAAGAGAGAACACACGACATATTTCGATTTGTTGCCAAATAATACCAATATCCACAAAGACACATCACATTGCTTATGGAGAGGTAGAACTCCATTGCTAGCAAGCTGTGGGAAGTGAAAATAAATGTACATAGAAGATTTTGTGGTGTCGAATTAAATCGGGCGATGCTGCGGGAATTAGATTACGAAGTGAAACGCTTAAAGTTGTAAATGAGTTTTGTTATTTAGGGAGCAAAATAACTGATCATGGTCGAATTAGAGAGGATATAAAATATAGACTGGTAATGGCAAAGAAAGCATTTCTGAAGAAGAGAAATTTGTTAACATCGAGTATAGATTTAAGTGACAGGAAGTCGTTTCTGAAAGTACACTACTGGAAATGGAAAAAAGAACACATTGACACCGGTGTGTCAGACCCACCATACTTGCTCCGGACACTGCGAGAGGGCTGTACAAGCAATGATCACACGCACGGCACAGCGGACACACCAGGAACCGCGGTGTTGGCCGTCGAATGGCGCTAGCTGCGTAGCATTTGTGCACCGCCGCCGTCAGTGTCAGCCAGTTTGCCGTGGCATACGGAGCTCCATCGCAGTCTTTAACACTGGTAGCATGCCGCGACAGCGTGGACGTGAACCGTATGTGCAGTTGACGGACTTTCAGCGAGGGCGTATAGTGGGCATGCGGGAGGCCGGGTGGACGTACCGCCGTGAGGTCTCCACAGTACATCGATGTTGTCGCCAGTGGTCGGCGGAAGGTGCACGTGCCCGTCGACCTGGGACCAGACCGCAGCAACGCACGGATGCATGCCAAGACCGTAGGATCCTACGCAGTGCCGTAGGGGACCGCACCGCCACTTCCCAGCAAATTAGGGACACTGTTGCTCCTGGGGTATCGGCGAGGACCATTCGCAACCGTCTCCATGAAGCTGGGCTACGGTCACGCACACCGTTAGGCCGTCTTCCGCTCACGCCCCAACATCGTGCAGCCCGCCTCCAGTGGTGTCGCGACAGGCGTGAATGGAGGGACGAATGGAGACGTGTCGTCTTCAGCGATGAGAGTCGCTTCTGCCTTGGTGCCAATGATGGTCGTATGCGTGTTTGGCGCCGTGCAGGTGAGCGCCACAATCAGGACTGCATACGACCGAGGCACACAGGGCCAACACCCGGCATCATGGTGTGGGGAGCGATCTCCTACACTGGCCGTACACCACTGGTGATCGTCGAGGGGACACTGAATAGTGCACGGTACATCCAAACCGTCATCGAACCCATCGTTCTACCATTCCTAGACCGGCAAGGGAACTTGCTGTTCCAACAGGACAATGCACGTCCGCATGTATCCCGTGCCACCCAACGTGCTCTAGAAGGTGTAAGTCAACTACCCTGGCCAGCAAGATCTCCGGATCTGTCCCCCATTGAGCATGTTTGGGTCTGGATGAAGCGTCGTCTCACGCGGTCTGCACGTCCAGCACGAACGCTGGTCCAACTGAGGCGCCAGGTGGAAATGGCATGGCAAGCCGTTCCACAGGACTACATCCAGCATCTCTACGATCGTCTCCATGGGAGAATAGCAGCCTGCATTGCTGCGAAAGGTGGATATACACTGTACTAGTGCCGACATTGTGCATGCTCTGTTGCCTGTGTCTATGTGCCTGTGGTTCTGTCAGTGTGATCATGTGATGTATCTGACCCCAGGAATGTGTCAATAAAGTTTCCCCTTCCTGGGACAATGAATTCACGGTGTTCTTATTTCAATTTCCAGGAGTGTATTTGTATGGAGTGTAGCCATGTATGGAAGTGAAACGTGAACCATAAATAGTTTAGACAAGAAGAGAACAGAAGCTTTCAAAATGTGGTGCTACAGTAGAATGCTGAAGATTAGATGGGTAGATCACATAACTGATGAGAAGGTATTGAATACAATTGGAGAGAAGAGAAATTTGTGGAACAACTTGACTAGAAGAAGGGATCGGTTGGTAGGGCATATTCTGAGGCATCAAGGGATCACCAATTTAGTGTTGGAGGGCAGCGTGCAGGGTAAAAATCGTAAAGGGAGACTAAGAGATGAATACATTAAGCAGATTCAGAAGTATGTAGGTTGCAGTAGGTACTGGGAGGTGAAGAAGCTGGCACAAGATAGATTAGGATGGAGATCTGCATCAAACCAGTCTCTGGACTGAAGACCACAACAACAACAACAACAACACGAGATTTTGATTTGTTGCCAATTAACGGCAATTTTCACAATGTTAGACAAGATGGCTGACGTGGCATAGTGCTGTTACATGGTTTCAACAGAGTAATATGTTCTTACGGAAAAGGTCATGTTCTTCATGAATATTATTTGTGTGCTGTTATTAAACTATAATACGTAATTAACTCAGAGCATTTCAGTTATCTCTGTTTAGATAGGAAAATGTAAAAGAAAAATTGAATCTGAAGAATAGAACGACGTAGAATCAAACGCCAAAGCTAGCGAAATCACTGATACGGCTACCGAAATATTGACGCTTCGTCATGCCAAATAAAGTCGGAGGGTGAGAGAGAAGCAACAGTTCTCTAGCTATTCCTGATAACAAATTATGAATATTTCTCACTACTACAAGATAAATGACATCCAAACCGACAAAATTATCGCAACACGTTGCCCTTACATCCGAAATTTTGGCACTGAAAGCTACATACCAGGGCATTTCTGAGGCATTCCTAACAGACGAAAAAACTTGTATCACAGAATTTATTCGGAAAATAGGTAAAAACGTTGATAATTTTACAGCTGAAGAAGTAATTAGGATAAACGAAGAAATTAACGTGCAGAGATAGTTTTCCAGGATTCTTCAAATTCGATTTCGCTTAATGACGCCTGGAGCAATGGAAACTTAGATTCAGACCTACAACATGTTATTCAATAGTTTCTTACTGGAGTGTTATCTGAGAAGGGTACTTCAGATGATTAAGTTAAACCAGTGTTAAATCAAATTAAAGCTACTTTAAGTAAAGATTTTCCGGAATGTTTCTACATTGTCACTTCTCAGGTTAGTGGTATACAGCAGGCATTGTCCGCCGTCAAACAAATGGTACGTTACACGCCACCCTCTGTTATTATGCAAATGGTGACTGTAATAGTCTGGCACCATAGCACACAATGTGTGTAGTTGAAATACATCATTCTTGTCTAGCACATAACAGTTTGTTGTATGGAGGTGGAGGCAGTCTCTTCTTTACTATCTGTTTTGTTGGAAGAAAGTTTGAAGTGCGTGATTAGCCGAGCGGTCTTGCGCACTGCAGTCATGGACTTTGCGGTTGATCCCGGCGGAGGTTCGAGTCCTCCCTTGTGCATGGGTGTGTGTGTTTGTCCTTAGGATAATTTAGGTTAAGTAGTGTGTAAGCTTAGAGACTGATTACCTTAGCAGTTAAGTCCCATATGATTTCACACACATTTTTGGAAGAGAGTTTATTGAAACACTGACAGTTCCAGTTCTTTACACTCGATTAGAGAATATAAGATGTTCGTAAAATCGCTTAAGAGAGTGTTTCCTAGGCCTCGGACAGGAAAACAGAAAATGTATTTCACTATCGGGTTCACCCTAGGGGACGCCGAACTTTGAGCAACAGAAATGGCCGAATCCTGACAGACCTATGAGAAACTTGAGAAAGCGTCCTTGCAGAAGTATAATTCACACTGCCTCCAGGAAATATTCTGTAAAGAAGTGCTCAACTCGGAGCCGTTCCACATTAGACAAGGAAGTAATATACAGTATTTCCAAAAGTGTTTAAATAAAGCAGATATTTAGATGAGCCAGTTTCACACAGATATGAGTTGCGAATGCTTTACGCAAAGTGGCCGCTGCACATAAGAGAAGATTCAGTCTACTCCCATAGACAAAATTAGAACAGCTCATGTCTATACTGGATTCTGTTGATTTAATATATGAAGATTCTGAGATGAGTAATGAACTTAATAATGGAGTCATGGGTCAGTGCACGCTATCTCATTCACACAGTTCCTCTCCCTACCATGACTGATCACACAACTCTTGCATTAACATAGTAAGACATCCAGCTGTGCCTCTGCTGGACAGTACAGAGCATGTCAACCACACTCTGACAGATTCTAAACGGAAGACGAGCACATAAAAAGTGCCACCAAAATTTCATAGTAGTGGAGTAGGTCAATGGCGTCAAAACAATACCAAACATCTGAATACCACCTACGTCTATGTAGTACACACCAGTAAAGTGTTCCAGTACCAAACCGTGCTGTTCACATGAGATGGGGAGCACAAAATCTAACATTCATTCTCATTGGGGCGATAGAAGAATCCTGCTCGACTACAACACATTCAACTAACTAGATCCGGACACATTATGCCGTCCTGTGATGGTTATAGAATGGAGTGGCCATAGAAAACATAATTCAGTGAAGTAGTTAAGATATAATGAAGACATCAACATAAGAGATTAGTTAGATACTTACCATTATAAACGCTGCGATCAATGTAAAAATATAGAAGAGGTCACTGTTAATGTTATTGTGGGAAAAATTTTGACTACAGTTGTTGTTCACGCATTTTTTTTTTTTTTTTTTTTTGTCATCAGTCTACTGACCGGTTTGATGCGGCCCGCCACGAATTCCTTTCCTGTGCTAACCTCTTCATCTCAGAGTAGCACTTGCAACCTACGTCCTCAATTATTTGCTTGACGTATTTCAATCCCTCTCTTCCTCTACTATTTTTGCCCTCTACCGCTCCTTCTAGTACCATGGAAGTCATTCCCTCATGTCTTAGCAGATGTCCTATCATTCTGTCCCGTCTCCTTATCAGTGTTTTCCACATATTCCTTTCCTCTCAGATTCTGCGTAGAACCTCCTCATTCCTTACCTTATCAGTCCACCTAATTTTCAACATTCGTCTGTAGCACCACATCTCAAATGCTTCGATTCTCTTCTGTTCCGGTTTTCCCACAGTCCATGTTTCACTACCATACAATGCTGTACTCCAGACGTACATCCTCAGAAATGTCTTCCTCAAATTAAGGCCGGTATTTGATATTAGTAGACTTCTCTTGGCCAGAAATGCCTTTTTTGCCATAGCGAGTCTGCTTTTGATGTCCTCCTTGCTCCGTCCGTCATTGGTTATTTTACTGCCTAGGTAGCAAAATTCCTTAACTTCATTGACTTCGTGACCATCAATCCTGATGTTAAGTTTCTCGCTGTTCTCATTTCTACTACTTCTCATTACCTTCGTCTTTCTCCGATTTACTCTCAAACCATACTGTGTACTCATTAGACTGTTCATTCCGTTCAGCAGATCATTTAATTCTTCTTCACTTTCACTCAGGATGGCAATGTCATCAGCGAATCGTATCATTGATATCCTTTCACCTTGTATTTTAATTCCACTCCTGAACCTGTCTTTTATTTCCATCATTGCTTCCTCGATGTACAGATTGAAGAGTAGCGGCGAAAGGCTACAGCCTTGTCTTACACCCTTATTATTACGAGCACTTCGTTCTTGATCGTCCACTCTTATTATTCCCTCTTAGTTGTTGTACATATTGTATATGACCCGTCTCTCCCTATAGCTTACCCCTACTTTTTTAAGAACCTCGAACAGCTTGCACCATTTTTATATTGTCGAACGCTTTTTCGAGGTCGACAAATCCTATGAAAGTGTCTTGATTTTTCCTTAGCCTTGCTTCCATTATTAACCGTAACGTCAGAATTGCCTCTCTCGTCCCTTTACTTTTCCTAAAGCCAAACTGATCGTCACCTAGCGCATTCTCAATTTTCTTTTCCATTCTTCTGTATATTATTCTTGTAAGCAGCTTCGATGCATGAGCTATTAAGCTGATTGTGCGATAATTCTCGCACTTGTCAGCTCTTGCCGTCTTCGGAATTGTGTGGATGATGCTTTTCCGAAAGTCAGATGGTATATCGCCAGACTCATATATTCTACACACCAACGTGAATAGTCGTTTTGTTGCCACTTCCCCCATGATTTTAGAAATTCTGATGGAATGTTATCTATCCCTTCTGCCTTATTTGACCGTAAGTCCTTTAAAGCTCTTTTAAATTCCGATTCTAATACTGGATCCCCTATCTCTTCTAAATCGACTCATGTTTCTTCTTCTATCAAATCAGACAAATCTTCACCCTCATAGAGGCTTTCAATGTATTCTTTCCACCTATCTGCTCTCTCCTCTGCATTTAACAGTGGAATTCCCGCTGCACTCTTAATGTTACCACCATTGCTTTTAATGTCACCAAAGGTTGTGATGACTTTCCTGTATGCTGAGTCTGTCCTTCCGACAATCATATCTTTTTCGATGTCTTCACATTTTTCCTGCAGCCATTTCGTCTTAGCTTCCCTGCACTTCCTATTTATTTCATTCCTCAGCGACTTGTATTTCTGTATTCCTGATTTTTCCGGAACATGTTTGTACTTCCTCCTTTCATCAATCAACTGAAGTATTTCTTCTGTTACCCATGGTTTCTTCGCAGCTACCTTCTTTGTACCTATGTTTTCCTTCCCAACTTCTGTGATGGCCCTTTTTACAGATGTCCATTCCTCTTCAACTGTACTGCCTACTGCGCTATTCCTTATTGCTGTATCTATAGCGTTAGAGAACTTCAAACGTATCTCGTCATTCCTTAGTACTTCCGTATCCCACTTCTTTGCGTATTGATTCTTCCTGACTAATGTCTTGGACTTCAGACTACTCTTCATCACTACTATATTGTGATCTGAGTCTATATCAGCTCCTGGGTACGCCTTAAAATCCAATATCTGATTTCGGAATCTCTGTCTGACCATGATGTAATCTAATTGAAATCTTCCCATATCTCCTGGCCTTTTCCAAGTATACCTCCTCCTCTTGTCATTCTTGAACAGGGTATTCGCTATTACTAGCTGAAACTTGTTACAGAACTCAATTAGTCTTTCTCCTCTTTCATTCCTTTTCCTAAGCCCATATTCTCCTGTAACCTTTTCTTCTACTCCTTCCCCTACAACTGCATTCCAGTCGCCCATGACTATTAGATTTTCGTCCCCCTTTACATACTGCATTACCCTTTCAATATCCTCATACACTCTCTCTATCTGTTCATCTTCAGCTTGCGACGTCGGCATGTATACCTGAACTATCGTTGTCGGTATTTGTCTGCTGTCGATTCTGATTAGAACAACCCGATCACTGAACTGTTCACAGTAACACATCCTCTGCCCTACCTTCCAATTCATAACGAATCCTACACCTGTTATACCATTTTCTGCTGCTGTTGATATTACCCGATACTCATCTGACCCGAAGTCCTTGTCTTCCTTCCACTTCACTTCACTGACCCCTACTATATGTAGATTGAGCCTTTGCATTTCCCTTTTCAGATTTTCTAGTTTCCCTACCACGTTCAAGCCTCTGACATTCCATGCCCCGACTCGTAGAACGTTTCCGTCTCTAATGACCTCGTTGTCGACGGGACGTTAAACACTAACCACCACCACCACATCGTAGAACGTTATCCTTTCGTTGAATATTCAATCTTTTTCTCATGGTAACGTCCCCCTTGGCAGTCCCCTTCCGGAGATCCGAGTGAGGGACTATTCCGGAATCTTTTGCCAATGGAGAGATCATCATGACACTTCTTCAATTACAGGCCACATGTCCTGTGGACACACGTTACGTGTCTTTAATGCAGTGGTTTCCATTGCCTTCTGCATCCTCATGTCGTTGATCATTGCTGATTCTTCCGCCTTTAGGGGCAATTCCCCACCCTTAGGACAAGAGAGTGCCCTGACCCTCTATCCGCTCCTCCGCCCTCTTTGACAAGGCCGTTGGCAGAATGAGGCTGACTTTTTATGCCGGAAGTCTTTGGCCGCGAATGCTGACTATTTATCAAAATTTAGGCAGTGGCGGGGATCGAACCCGGGACCAAAGACGTTTTGATTATGAAACAAAGACGCTACCCCCTTTTTTTGTTTTTTTTTTTAATCTCATTTTTGTTCGCTTTTGTTCGTTGCATCTGCTCGGGGCGGACGTCGTAAGACGTCCAGTGAAGTTCTTTGTTGTTCGATTAACTCAGTTTTTTTGTTACAGAGAGCACGACCCCTAGACCACGGGTACCTTGTTGTTCACGCATATTTTCCTGTAAATGTGATAACGATGAAAGCCAAACATGATAAATGCTGCCAAAGCATGGAAGTCTAGACTGTTAAGACAAAAGTTTCAGCATTTAGTAAACAATCACTTCACTGTAATACTGTGAAGAATGACAAGAATAACATAAATGACAAAGCGATAGAATCTTCAACTATTAACTTATAACAGCATTCTGGACTAAAAGCATTGTTGTTGAAGTATATAACAATTTTTAATAAGAAGTCATGTATCATACATACCTATCAATATCATATTTAAATATTTCAACATAGAATTTAATGGAAAAACGTTTACTCCATCCTATTGACAAAACGAGAGATGGTTTACCAAAGAAATACGGTAGATGGTGAAATGGAAAATTCTAGAAATTACACTATCACCTTACCGCAGCCCTTTATTAGCAGTAGCTAACTGTGGTAGAAATGTCTTTTTCTTACTGGCCTATTAATAAAATCAATGTTGCCGTTTGTAAAGCACCAGAAAATCTAGAGAAACAACTGTAAAAATCTCATGGTGTTAATTTCCTTACCTATATTGATCTGTGTTTCTAGAGCAGACAGGGGCACATCTAGAAGAGCCTGGGAAGTACATATCATTAATTGTTGCAGGAAGAAGCTATCAATTTAGAATGTTAGCATTTTGATTAAAAGTAACTCACTGTGTCTTTATAGCTGCTGTGTTGTGGCCTGACCTGTTGAACAAACTACTACATAGATGATTTGTTCATACCTACCCCTACTGGTAAAGAAGATATTGATTATTAGTGAGGAAATTACGGAAGTTCTCAAATACAGGAGTCTCGGCCACCTCTAAAAGTCAAAGTTTTCTAAGATAAAATCAGATTTATAAGTCATTTGATTTCTTCTACAGGTATAACACTGGATCAAGATAAAAATAATGCAGTAAAGAATTTTACGATTTCAAGAACTAGGAAACAGAAGCATTCCTAGCATTATGTTAAGTTTTTAGACTTTTGCACCTGACCAACTTGTAAACAATAAACCACTTCTAAATTTATTAAGGAAAAGTAGAGCATGGAGCATTTCAAAAAATCTCGGGAGGTCATTGATGCAAACATGCTCTAGTGAATTCTGTAATTTTACAACGTACTGACATGTCATAAGATTTCATATTGTCACTGAAGCTTCGTTCTCAGGATTCGTTGGTAAATGTGAAATTAATGTAATAAGTTTTGGTAGTCGTGAACTTTTTGAATGTGAATAAGACTATTCTGCCACAGAAAAGGAAACCCTGGCATTAGTGTTGGTTTCTAAAATGTAATTACCATATTTATGGAAAATATGTTGGCGTTTTATGTACTGATCAAGCTATAAGTTTTCTCAGGGCTTGTCAACTGCCTCGTGCATACATGGCATTTTGGTCTTTATTCTTAAAGGAATGTGATTTTGAAACCTAAAATACTGTGGAAGGGACAGTGTAGTAGCAAACGCTTTGACTCACTTACGTCAAGGTCTACCAGAATTTATGAAACTTGTGGAACCAACCTCAGATTTCACTGTATTATTGTTGTAAGACAGCAGTTATATACACTGGACATGTGTAGTAATATGACAGCTTTACAGACTGCTGACCATTTTGGAAGAAACTTATTTCGCTGGAGTACTTACCAACCATTATAAAATACTTATCAACATATTATTCTACAGGGGAATGTGCAGTCCAACACTTTGTGTGTATATATTTCCACACCTGTCAAGGTTATTTCATCTAATATACACATCACACATGGGGACATTACTATGTGGAAAACCCTTCAAAAAGATCAGTCCTTATTGTTACTTTCCCAACATTCGAAGGCATGTACAACTGCCACTAAAAGATCCTCTAACATTTGTCAGGAAGCAAAACCATAAACAATTGTTCTCATACTGAAGTGCACCCTATAATACCAAACAAACCATTGCTATGAATGGTGCGCTCCATATGGTTCCAAAGTCGTGCAGCGATCGTAAACCATAAAATTACCAAATATGCAGGATTCAGTCGACAAATCATGTTTTATTTATTCACATTTGCAAATCGATTTCAACAGATTAACAGGCCATCATCGGTGCTACAAATACAAGAATAAAAATAATTAATACCAGTGACCAAATAAATAAATGTACATAAAGCAACGTAAACCAATTAAATGTATATAAACGCATTAACTCATTTTAAATGAACATACAAATTTACATTTCAACCAATATGTGCCCTGAGTAGTAATATTGTCTTAAGAAGAGGACAGACATAAAATGATACATCGAGAATCGACTATGACAACGAGAAACCATAAGGGGGCGCTGCAAAGCAAACCCGCCCTCTATGCGAAAAGATACAGCTAAAATGAAAATGAGAAGAAGAAGAGAAAGGTATGTCATGCAATGTGAGGTAAAATATAATGATATAATACTAACATATTTACATGAAATGGATATATCGACAAAGATTTTGTGAACCACATAGTACAGTTATATACGCCAAAAAGCGATTGTACAAATTAGTAAAAAGGAAGAACATAGATGAGAACTACAACATCGAAAAATTTTTTAAAAATACTTTTAAAATTATTGATCATATTTTTTTATCCAGGAGCAAAGGTTAATCATAATGCCAAAACGTAAAACGGTGTTGACATCCTTTTAGCGTACAGTTAATGAGATTCAGGAAGATCGGACTTTTTTCCGGCAGATGGCGCCACAGTGCTGAATGCACATGTAATGTAAACTAAGATGAGATAAGAAAATTACGGACACAAACGGAACAAACGTATTAACGATACAAGGCCAAATGCAAAATAAAGTGCTAGGACACTGCATACATGGGAAAATAAACACTGGCTCTGTAGGATGTATTCAGAACTCGTAGGGGCTCTTACGGTGTGCCCGTATATCATGAGACATAAATCTATACCATATGTCTGTTGGTGTAGCCGACAAGACAACAAAAGACCATTTAAAGGGCGTCAACGCAAAGTAAGTCACAATAACGTCATTCATATCACCAATCTCGTTATTTGCTCCCCCCGCCCCCCTCTTTTCACTCTTTCCTCCTCCATCCCCCTCTCGTCTTTCCATGTCCTATCATTTCCATTCCCATCAAGCAAATGCTCGGCGAAGAGCTCCCAAAAATGAACTCCTCTCACCGTCACCAGCTCATTGAGAAGGCATACGCTAGCTGATCCATGATGACAAAAGATCTCCATATCCTCTATCAAGTCAAGATAATTTCCCTTTTCCTCTCTATGTAGGAATTCTAGGAAGTTCATGATCACAATTTATAATGTGGGCTGCAAACTTCGACCTATCAGCCGCGTCCTTTCTGTCAATGGCGACATGTTCAGCGAATCTAGTTTCAATTTTTCGTCCAGTCTGACCTACGTTAAATGCATTACATCTAGGACAAAGTATTTAGTAAACCCCCTACTGGTGTAAAACTTTTACATTATCAACGTCATGATCTAAAATTTGTCGCAAATTATTCTTAGTTGAAAACGCAATCTTAACCTTGAGTCTCCTAAAAACAGCTTTAACTTTAAGCTTATCTGCCCCGTAGTATGGTAAAATAATATATTTCATTGTTTCATTTTTCCCTACAATTACTTCATTTGCTCCCATGTCTTTATATTTTTTGCTAAATTTTTCATAAATTTTTTGAACAAAGGGTAACGGATAATCATTAGATTTAGCTATAGAGAAAATAATATCTAACTTAGTTTTACGATCCTCTTCAGAAAGTGGGGTACTGAAAACACGATTAAATGCAAATCTGAAGAACGCCATTTTATGCTGATTAGGGTGGGCTGAATGATACAGTCAGTATACATCCTTTTTCGAAATATGCCAAAATGAAGCCTTCTGTCCCTATTCCCTATGTATAGATCCAAAAAACTAATAACCCCATACGTTTCAAGTTCATATATGAACTTTATTTTAGCAAGTAAAGCGTTACGTGAGGACACAATTTCGCTAATGTCAATTTCATCGCCATTCACAATCAATAATGTATCATCAATGTACCTAACGTAAAAGACAATTTTCTTTGCCAACTCATCATTCTCATGATACCATCTGGTTTCAAGGTGATTGATGAACACGTCATCTAAAAGCCAGAAATTGCGTTTCCCATACTGAGACCGTCTTATTGCAAATAAATTTCGCAGTTGAACCGGAAAAAGTTGTATTTGAGCGTAAGAGACAAAAGGTCTATAAACTCCTCAATTTCATTCATGTAAATGTTTTAGTATTATATCATTATATTTTACCTCACATTGCATGACATGCCTTTTTCTTCTTCTTCTCATTTTTGTTTTAGCTGTATCTTTTGGCATAGAAGGCGGGTTTGCTTTGCGGCGCCCCCTTATGGTTTCTCGTTGTCATAGTCGATTCTCGATGTATCATTTTATGTTTGTCCTCTTCTTAAGACAGTATTACTACTCAGGGCACATATTGGTTGAAAGATAAATTTGTATTTTCATTTAAAATGATTTAATGCGTTTATATACATTTAATTGGTTTACGTTGCTTTATGTACATTTATTTATTTGGTCACTGTTATTAATTACTTTTATTCTTGTATTTGTAGCACCGATGATGGCCTGTTAATCAGTTGAAATCTATTTGCAAACGTGAATAAATAAAACATGATATTGCGACTGGTTTTGCATATTTGGTAATTTTAAACCATTGCTAATTGTATATATAGATATCGTGTCGGTCCACTGCCTTCAGCTAGGGACGAGGACAACACTCTGTAATATTTTTTCATAAAATGTCAGGATATATGCCACAAAACCTATCACAACTCCGATTATCAAAAGAATTCTTAGTGACTATATATCTACTGTTAGCAAGCCTGCTGCATCACTTTCTGACAATGAGTAAAATTTCAATTGTAGATAATGACAGACGCTAAATTAAGCGTATTTCTATATCGACATTTTATTTGGATAGTAAGCCACCAGAGAGAACTTTTCGTGAGTTTCACCGATTCATTGGACTCATGTATCTTACCATTAAACACTGTGCATAGAATATCTTTGATAATTTGAGCAAATTGTAAACACTGCCACTCTATTCTACACAATATAAACTGGCTGAACTTATATATAAAGTAAAGGAAAGGAATGACTTTCTAGCTCTCTTCCATGGCTTCCGAGAGGAGCTCTTGGGAAGATAAAGTAAGGCACATTTAGTCATGCTTACAGAACATGCACGACTGAGAAAAAAGTATTATGATACGAAGTTACACAATGTGCTAAAATATCATGCAAGGGACTCTCTGTGATATTGAAGTCAACCCAAATATTGTCTTCTTCAACATAAGAACATTAAATGTCAATTACTTTACGCCAGTTCTTACAAATCAATATGAATTCCTCATGAGTGAAGCTACTGGTTAGTTTAGCCTAAAACCATTAAATTAGGAAACTGTAGTCTCATTATGATCTTAAGAAATGTATACACTAGCGATTAATTTAGTTTATGTATCGCTAATAATCGTGAATATATGAACGATTAGTTCTTTATGAATAATTAGTTGTGAATTAGGTATTAACTGAACATACTAGGAGAAAATCTTCTATCCATATTTATGGAGTGTATGCACATGGATTTGGAGAAGTTTCTGTCAGCAATACTTTCTGTACTTAAACAATTATTCCATGTGGCTAATACTGGCGACTAGTGCTTAGGATAAATAATCTTTGCCACAGTAATTACACACATGAGATCAAAGGAGTACTGGACACAGACCAGGATGTAGCTCATAATGTGTGAGTGAAATGTATGTATGTAAATAATAGCTAGTTGGGACATGAAACAAAAGGACATTCTTAGGGTTAGTGTTCTTCATGTATGAACCATAAATTATGGCACTGAAGACTATCTGCTATAGAATTCCACAAGATCAAACTACGGAGTCACGACTTGAACAAAGAACTTCCACTATGGTTAACAGTTTAGATTTAGTTTGATGGAATGTAATTTAGAATGACTGCATTTTTGTTTTCAAAAAAGGGAGATGTTTGAATATGAAGCTAGATCCTTAACGGTGTAGATAATTTATTCTTTCAGGAAGTATTAAGTATGATCGGTCAGAAACATTTATTTGTGTATCTATCCTACTTCCTGTGAAGAGAATAAAACCAAACCTTCGTAAATGAGGCAAATGGTTTCATTATTGGTTGGTTTCTGCATATGTGATATAACTTATTACCATAAAATGGGGATGAAATTTTGGATTAGTATTACTGGCGTTTAAAGTCCGCTGGACAAGATTATTGATAAATATATGTGGGATTTGAGTGATTGGATATTGACTTGGCACTTCCCAAACACCCTGTAAATATTTTACTCTGCTTTGAGCTAACACACTGAACTTTCCAGTGTTCTGAATGACATTTCGCGCATAGATCTGATCTTAATACAAAATACACAAAGGCGAATTTTGCTGTGAATAAATAAATAATGACGTTCTGGACTTCATGAATGGTGATCACTAAATGATATCGACGTTGCATTACCTCATGGTAACTTATTTCTTGGGGTGGATTATGTGTACCTTTCTCTCTCTCTCTCTCTCTCTCTCTCTCTCTCTCTCTCTCTGTCTCTCTCTCTATCTCTCTTTCTGTCACACACACACACAAACACAAACACATTTCTTAGACTGTGTTTCACCGGTATATTGCGATCCATGAGGGCGACATTAATGTAGATGTTTGTAAGTAATAGGTACTTATAGGCTACGATTCTGTAAACTCAATTTTAAAGATGGTTTTGCTTTTGGGAGGGCACAGTGAAACCGTAAGACAAGGCGAACAAAGCTTAGTGGTAACGTGTATTTAAATGGACGACCAGATTAGTAAACTAATAAAAACCCTGTAAAGAATTTTGCACTTACCTGAATCGAAACAAGCAAACTGTTTTGATGTTCGTGGTGCTGTGGCTAAGATTAAAATCCTCTGCATATGTAGTGAGAAAGTTTTATCTGCACTATCGCTCACTAAGTAACTGTATTGGATATGTTACGATAGGACTCCTTCGGCGTGCAGTAACACACAACCCCATCTGCTTCCAGCAAAACTTGAGTGTCGGCGTGAAGCGCTCAGTGCGCATACGGATATTACTAAAATAAACTTTACATATATGTGGAAGACGTTTGCTAAACGGGGAGACTTTTCAGTGGATTTTATAGACATCAGTTTTTCAAGACTAAACTTGACGTCATTTGCAGATTCAAAGCGATAAAAGACAGTTTACATCGCAGAGTACTGGACGCTAAGCAATGCTATAAGGACGAAAAGAAAAGGTCCTCCCAAGCTGACCATGGATCCAGTTCTTTAAATTACTCTTCGTTAGTCCTATATTTATGTGAAAGATTGTTTTTTACATTAAGAAACTTTTTTCTTTCAGCACAACCTATGTAAGATGTGCCTTACGTAAGACTGTTGCATGTATCCTGATTTTGACAGACTACCCGATGCGCCTTTGAGATGCAACGAAATTACGCTGATGTATCATACCTGCTTTACCAGTCATCAGCTATTCTGTCGGAATCCTGTTCTTCATGATGGGTTCTTGTGCAGCCAACGACCGTCGCCTGCCTCCAGTCTTTGGGTCCACCTTTCATCGTCTTTTTCTGCATAACCTTAAGAGAACTACTGTAGTCCAACATCTCCTAATCTCTGATACCCAACGTCATATAATCTGAACTGAAATCATTTTCTCACTGCAATTATGTTGCATGTTATACATAACTTACACGATGTTATCTGTGTCAGTAAATGAACACAAAGACAAAGACAATATTTAAAGACCTACACATCAACACTGATAATGTAAACCAAAACAGGTTTGAATGGGGATAAGTAGTGCAACCCGAGAATTTTAGGACGTATGCCGAATGCCACTTATCCTGAGCCGTATGTTTTGTTGAATTAATTAACCATAAGAACGATACCTAAAAGACTCAGCATCAGTACTGCATTTCGTGAAGAGTTTTGAATAATATACAGTGCTTGAGTGTCACAATTTTTCTCAGGTTTCCGGTTGACCGAGTGCAAAAGAGGACAGAGGGAGTTGGGGGTGGTAATTTACTTAAATGTATTCCTGACCATAAAACTAGATGCAGGCTTTAACCGCAAGTCATGACGTATAATGTTACACTATAAAATTTCCTTTAAAATTACTTATGTGAAAGTCATTACAAAGAAATTTTACGCAGCAGTGTTGCCTTCTGAAATGCCTTCAGAAACCGTTAGTGTTCTATAACAACAACAACTCTGTATGTTCATCTTGCAACAGCTGCGTGGTTACTGTTCTTATAGATCGGCTGTTTGACATCCTGACTGAATTAGGTGTGAGGTTACGTTGAATGGAGAATCCATGAACTATGTCTGACAGTGCGTGCGCCATTCGAGGGGCTGTATAGCAAATCATTTCACTTCATGCAACTATCCTGACGATGAATGTAAAACTAAATCGCTAATGATAAATGTCTTCTTTGTATACAGTAAGTCTGTGAAAGCCATTCTGACCGATTTTATGTCAAAATAATGCGATACAGCGATTTTTTCCTTCTTTCACGAACTTCGCTGTTAGAAAGTATTTTCCATGTACCTTGAACTCTGTTGTGAAATAATAATCCTATTTGATTTATTTCATCTTAATTTTGTGGTACACCGCAGAACCCCGCATTTCTGTACTAATAAAGCTGTTTTATTATTCCTAGCCTTTGGAATTCGTTGGAAGCAGTCAGTTAGGCGACTCGACGATGGAGCGCCAAAAGCGCTCTGTCGTCTTCTCATTTAAATATTTGTAAGTCGAACCTGCAGTCTATGTTCTTAGATGAAGTTAGATTATTATTATGCAAACTATCTCTTTGCATTCACAATTAACAACAGAGTTTCTAGTCATCAAGCTCGCTTCATTCCTATGACGACTTCTTGCCCTGTAGTTAATTATTCCAAGAGAATCAAATCAAAATCGCCATATCTTAGAGATTGTCTCAGGCCGTACGGAAAGAGTAAAAAAACCAGTACCCTCTTTCTACTTATATGATTACATGTCATCTTTTCTTATTGGCAATGTGACTTATTCTTCCTTCGATAACATTTTAATCTCATGTTCAAATTTAAAATAAGAAGGGGATGAGTCATACATCACAGTATCAACGTAAGTTACTGCCCGTATGATTCTTAAATTTCAATAGTTCTGTAACTCAGTCTTATCAGATATTTATTTACGTTTCTTCAGAGTTCTGAGAATTATTTTTTTCTTACGTGCTCTCTGCGGAATTTACAGTACTTTACTACGACGTTTTTGTTATTGTGTGTCTGTTATCCACTCCAAAGCTCGATGTATAATGTCGTAGTTACCACGTCTGGGCATTTTACAGCCTGAAATTGTTAAGTTTGTCTGGGGAAGTGCGCGACCAGTCTTGTTGTCAAAGTGCGGTACGTGACTGTGCGAGAAGCGTGCTCTGCCAGTTTCAATTGAAACAAAGCGGAAGTTGATGTGGAACATCGTGGGATATTTTCGCTTCAGCCGCTTAGGTTTCATTAGTTTCATGAAGTTTCGAAAGGCGGCGGTGCTATACAAAGCCTTAAAAATGGCGTCTATAACGTAGGTACGTTCCTAGCAGAGAGCTGCCATTGAGTATCGCAGATTTTCGTTGGCAGTTGCAGAATGTCTTCGGAGGCCTGACAGTCAACAAAAGCACGGCGAGTAATCGGGTGAGACGTCTGTCATCAACGCAACAAGGTCGCGCAAACCTATCCGATCTCTCGCGGCCGGCCGATGTGACCGAGCGCTTCTAGACGCTTCAGTCTGGAACCGCGCTGCTGCTACGGTGGTAGGTTCAAATCCTGCCTCAGGAATGGATGTGTGTGATGTTCTTGGGTTAGTTAGGTTTAAGTAGTTCTAAGTCTAGGGGGCTGATGACCTCAGATGTTAAGTGCCATAGTGCTTAGAGCCGTTTGAAACATTTTTTTGATCTCTCGCGTATCGGCCGCCAGCCCGCAGCTACGATCCCTGGAATGCTCGAACGACTTCAGAGCGCTCGTCGCCACAAAAAAATCATTTCTTCTTTCCCATGGCAACGCAAGGTGTCACACTAACCTGCTCTCACTAGAGGAGCTCACTGAACTTCACTGGATCCTCCATACGCAGCCCATGTCTCGCACCTTACGACTTCAACCTGTCTGGCTCAACGAAGGATGCACACCGCGGGAAGCAGAACACGGATGATGAGTAGGTTACTCATTCAGCAGAACGTTGGCTCTGACGTTGACCACTAGACTGGTACCATGCGGGCATACAGCCCTTCCCAGTAATGCGGTGTAAGGCCGTCGTATTGAACGGAGATAAAGCTGGAAAATAATATTTTGCAGCCGAAAGAGTAGGAAATAACATGGTGTATTGGAATCTTGAATAAAATCACACTTTCAGAAAAAAATTATTCCATTGCTCACTGACTGCACCTCATAAATAACCTGAATTTAAATACGTTGTTATAAAAGCTGTTGGAGCCAGTGCGGCACATGATTAAGTTCTTGCATTTATTGTTACGCCTCATGACAATGAAACTTGTACAGATTTATTACTTTATTACAGTACTGGCTTCAACATAGTAAAATTTGTTTCTTTGGAATAAATATTTTCTTAGCCTGGTAACTTTCACTGCGAGCTCCTCTCTCTCAAACTCTCATTTAAAGTATACGCAATGTGTGTGCGTGTGTGTTTGTGTGTGTGTGTGTGAGGTGAGTCCCGTCTCACGGAGCCGATGCAAGCCTACAGTTGACAAGCTTAAATCATATGCCACAGAATTGCTAAAAACGTATGCAGCAGTACCTGCTATGTACAAGTTTCATAGGTCGTACACCGTTGTGACACAGAAATATCTGAGGGTTTGCACCCGTTTTCGTTTTCCCTGTTCTGGACATGGACGATAGGTTTCAAATGACATGATGCGCCACATCCCGTTTAGTAGTGGTGGAGCGGGCGCTCGACCGCGAGTGGCTTCGTCAGCAGAGCCGCCCTCTGCGGCGTAATCAAGGCCGGCGCGAGAGCTGTCGTCCAGGTACGTGCCGGCCGCGCTGAAGGACGCAATCGCGCTCATGAGCACCGGCCAGTGGCCGCGGCTGCAGCCCCCTCTAATCTCGACTGAATACCGTGCGCCGCGGACATCCGGCGGAACAGCCAGGTGGGGGCGGAGAGGAGATGAGCCTTGCGTGGTCGCAGCGCGGAACGGGAGGGAAAGAGGAGGAAGAAGGACACGGCGGCAGCAGCAGCAGCGGAAGAAGCGCCGCAGCTGACCCAGGGCGGGATGAAATTCCTGGGCTGTGTGGCGGCTCTCTTCACGCGGTGAATGGCTTCTGCCGCAGGGGCTCGGGGCGGCGTGGCTAAAAGCGCTTGTGGAAAAGGATGAGGGGGAAAGTATGAGGAGGGAAACGGGGTACGCGGACGTAGGGGCCGTCGGTAATGATTACTGGCGTGAATTCTGCTGGCGGACCGTCAGCCGCCTTGCCAGTACACCTACCGACCTACATACGCTGTCCAAAGCGAGATCTCTGAGTCTCATTTACAGCGGGATATTTGCAGTCGCAGCCATTAGTGGTTCCTTCATCAATCAGTGAAACTATGCGCAGTGTGTGTGTGTGTGTGTGTGTGTGTGTGTGTGAGTGAGTGTGAGTGTGAGTGAGGGTTGTCTCACTGGATTACAGCAAAGGAGCTAAGCAGTCCTCCTAATGTGCATTACATCCAGCTTTAGTAAGCGAACATTTAGTTCTGCGATGGTACCGTCAAGCCTTATTTTCTGAATAGACATTTCCACTTCCCCGTGTCTACTGTGAATGGCTGGCAGTCCGTATACTGTAATGGCGAATAATTCAAAACAAAAAAGCTTTTTAGAGAAAACTGTATTTCGAGGGATCTTTATAAAGGGTACCAATTTGCCCACTTTACCATTCGTAATTCTGATGTTGAGATTATTTCATTGATTTTACAGCTTCTTCCAGGTAACGGGAATTCACAATTCTGTTCGCCCTTGTCAGTTTGTCTAAAATGAATTTCACCTTAAAAAGACGGGAATCACCGTCACCGATCTTAACAACATTTGTGTCGTCAGTCTACAGCACTCTGTACATTTTCATACTCCCTCTTCCGGCCCTGTTTGTCTATTGCAAGAGTTCTGCTATTTTCAGTCTTTTGGACTATATTTACCGACTGGCTTTACCGTGTTTTAGACACATGCGCAGTAACATTACCTACCACGAAACTAAGAATATTAATCACGCGGTAATAATGTTTTGGCACGTAAGGACAGGACTTCCTTTTACGTTATCATCAATCTATCAATAACTCATAAAAACATTAAGTGAAAAATATTTCCACATGAATTATGCATTCTCATCATTGGCATCACTTTTTCTGCACCTTAACATTATTCACTAACTATGGGAAGCAATCAAAATTTTTCACCTTCTTCTGCTCTTTATAATATTCTCACCATCTGCGTAAAATTTTCTGCTTACTGTATGCACTGTAGATTCGTTCCTGTAACAATTACTTACATGTTCCGTAATTTTTTGTTTCAGTCCTTCTACCAGCTATAAGGTGTAATCTTAATGACAAACTTATAGACTGATTGAGAAATAAAGATGTATCAGTTTTTGGAGTGGAACAGGGAGAGAAGATGCTAGTTGTGGTACGAGGTACCCTCCGCCACGCACCGTATGGTGGATTGCGGAGTATGTATGTAGATGTAGATGTAGAAGCAATAATTCTTATACCTGGGGTTTTGAAGCAGCTGGATGGGTTGAAAATAAATAAATCGCCAGGTCCTGATGGAATTCCAATTCGGTTTTACAGAGCGTACTCCACTGCATTGGCTCTTTACATAGCTTGCATTTATCGCGAAGCTCTTCCCCAACGTAAAGTCCCGAGCGACTGGAAAAAAGCGCAGGTGACGCCTGTATATAAGAAGGGTAGAAGGACGGATCCTCAAAATTACACTCCAATACCCTTAACATCGGTTTGTTGCAGGATTCTCGAACATATTCTCCGTTCGAATATAATGAATTTCCTTGAGGCAGAGAAGTTACTGTCCATGCATCAGCACGACGTTAGAAAGCATCGCTCCTGCGAAACGCAACTCGCCCTTTTTTCACATGATATCTTGCAAACAATGGATGAAGGATATCAGACGGACGCCATATTCCTTTACTTCCGGAAGGCGTTTAACTCGGTGTCCCAGTGCAGACTCTAACTAAGGTACGAGCATATGGGATTGTTTCCTAAATACGTGAGTGGCTCGAAGACTTCTTAAGTAATGGAACCCAGTACGTTGTCCTCGATGGTGAGTGTTCATCGGAGGTGAGGGTACCCTCTGTATGCCCCAGGGAAGTGTGGTAGGTCCGCTGTTGTTTTCTATCTACATAAATGATCTTTTGGATTGGGTGAATAGCAATGTGCGGCTGTTTGCTGATGATGCTGTGGTGTACGGGAAGGTATCGTCGTTGAGTGACTGTAGGCGGATACAAGATGACTTGGAGATGACTTGGACAGGGTTTATGATTGGTGTAAAGAATGACAGCTAACTCTGAATATAGATTTAATTATGTAAATTAATGCAGATGAATAGAAAAAAGAATCTTTTAATGTTTGAATATTCCATTAGTAGTGTAGCGCTTGACACAGTCACGTCTCTTAAATATTTGGGCGTAACATTGCAGAGTGATATGAAGTGGGACAAGCAGGTAGTGGCAGTTATGGGGAAGGTGGATAGTCGTCTTCGGTTCATTGGTAGAATTTTGGGAAGATGTGGTTCATCTGTAAAGGAGACAGCCGGCCGCGGTGGTCTAGCGGTTCTGTCGCTGCAGTCCGGAACCGCGGGACTGCTACGGTCGCAGGTTCGAATCCAGCCTCGGGCATGGCTGTGTGTGATGTCCTTAGGTTAGTTAGGTTTAAGTAGTTCTAAGCTCTAGGGGACTTATGACCTAAGATGTTGAGTTCCATAGTGCTCAGAGCCATTTTTTTTGTAAAGGAGACAGCTTATAAAACACTAATACGACCTATTATTGGTACTGCTCGAGCGTTTGGGATCCCTATCAGGTCGGATTGAGGGAGGACATAGAAGCAATTCAGAGGCGGGCTGCTAGATTTTTTCAAAAAATGGTTCAAATGGCTCTGAGCACTATGGGACTTAACTTCTGTGGTCATCAGTCCCCTAGAACTTATAACTACTTAAACCTATTTAACCTAAGGACGTCACACACATCATGCCCGAGGCAGGATTCGAACCTGCGACTGTAGCAGGCCCGCGGTTCCGGACTGCGCGCCTAGAACCACTATACCATCGCGGCCGGCTGCTAGATTTTTTACTGGTAGGTTTGATCATCACGCGAGTATTATGGAAATGCTTCAGGAACTCGGGTGAGAGTCTCTAGAGGAAAGGAGGCGTTCTTTTCGTCAATCGCTGCTAAGGAAATTTAGAGAACCAGCATTTGAGGCTGACTGCAGTACAATTTTACTGCCTGAAACTTACATTTTGCGGAAAGACCACAAAGATAAGAGAGATTAAGGCTCGTACAGAGGCATATAGGCAGTCATTTTTCCCTCGTTCTGTTTGGGAGTGCAACAGGGAGAGAAGATGTTAGTTGTGGTACGAGATACCGTCCGCCACGCAAAATAGTGGATTGCGGAGTATGTATGTAGATGTAGATGTGGAAGCAATAATTCTCATCTTCCACTTGTATATAGCTTACAACAAAACTAAACATACTTGAAAATATGGTTTGTAGTATTCTGTTTCATTTACTAGGGAGACTGTAAACAACATATTATTTTCCGACAATTTGCTGTTGCTCCATGCCACCATCCATTACATTACTTGAAAGTAGGTAGGTTTCATGCTATACCGCTCATACTCACGATAAACTCTGTTGTGTTGATCATGCCAGTTAAAAAAAAATTAAAAAGACAATTTATGTACACGCTCACTCACTAGGTTGAACACGAAAACAGCAGTCTCCTTTTGGCCTCGCCCATCAGCCTTCTACAGCTTGGCGCATGTACTCTTCTCCAACAAGTCCCATCACTGTCATATCCATTCTAATCCCATCAGTCATCACAGCCGAGTTCTTCTCCTTCGTCTAATTCCTCTGATGCCTTCTTCCACCAGTTGCTCGTTGATGTGGATTCCTCGACGCATTATGTACACAGCCTCCTCTCTTTAATCACTGTCACATTTATCTAACGACCTGTAGAGTTCCTATCGATCGGGTGTTTTCCTTTTTCTCCTGTAGCCTCTACCCTTCACTGATACAAAAATGTCTCAGAAAAGCATTCCCAAATGTCAGAAACTTTCTTTGTGCCTTTTAGGTCAGAGTCCAGGTCTCTGCTCCGTATACCATCACAGGTTGTAGTATACTCCTGTAGATCCTGATTTTCGTAGATCTTGATAGAAACTGGGACCAACTTCCTGAGTGCAAACCTTGAGCTGTTTCCTGCTTGAATTCTTGTCATTATTTCCCTGGTTATCTCGTTCCTTTCAAGGAGTACAAAACAGGCATACTGGAGCGCCATGATGTCTCGTACGCCAAACACTTCGTCTCCCTAACTCCCCACCACCCCCACCCCTACCAAAAAAAAAGAAAAAGGAACAACCTTGTCTAAATGTTCTCTGTTTTCTATGGTAAAGTGTTGCGGGCCTGTCACGCTGAAATCACAATCGTTGCCAAACTGTTTTATGTAGTACTTCACGGAGTAAGGTACGATCACTTCCTCCAGCGAAAATTTTATACGGAACATCTGTCCCAGTCTGATGATGGTCGTGGTTAATACCAGCCTATTGTGGTAAACCTCAGTTGATGGTGGAACACATGAGTTACTTTAGTACTGGCTCTTAAATGTGCGTTCCCTTTTAAAGTAAATTTTTTCAGCCAACAGAACATATCTTTGGAATCAGGGATGTTTAAAATTTCTTGCAGATATCATTGACAGAAATCGACTCATTAGGCGAAAGGCATCAATTGACACGTCTTCTACTTTCTGATGACTGAAAATGGGCATTCCCGTCTCATGCAGGACATTCCACACATTGGCGCTCTGGGTACTTTGTTCTTGAGCAATCAATAGTGTGCTGCTGCTGCGGTTTCCTTAATACACTCCTGGAAATTGAAATAAGAACACCGTGAATTCATTGTCCCAGGAAGGGGAAACTTTATTGACACATTCCTGGGGTCAGATACATCACATGATCACACTGACAGAACCACAGGCACATAGACACAGGCAACAGAGCATGCACAATGTCGGCACTAGTACAGTGTATATCCACCTTTCGCACCAATGCAGGCTGCTATTCTCCCATGGAGACGATCGTAGAGATGCTGGATGTAGTCCTGTGGAACGGCTTGCCATGCCATTTCCACCTGGCGCCTCAGTTGGACCAGCGTTCGTGCTGGACGTGCAGACCGCGTGAGACGACGCTTCATCCAGACCCAAACATGCTCAATGGGGGACAGATCCGGAGATCTTGCTGGCCAGGGTAGTTGACTTACACCTTCTAGAGCACGTTGGGTGGCACGGGATACATGCGGACGTGCATTGTCCTGTTGGAACAGCAAGTTCCCTTGCCGGTCTATGAATGTTAGAACGATGGGTTCGATGACGGTTTGGATGTACCGTGCACTATTCAGTGTCCCCTCGACGATCACCAGTGGTGTACGGCCAGTGTAGGAGATCGCTCCCCACACCATGATGCCGGGTGTTGGCCCTGTGTGCCTCGGTCGTATGCAGTCCTGATTGTGGCGCTCACCTGCACGGCGCCAGACACGCATACGACCATCATTGGCACCAAGGCAGAAGCGACTCTCATCGCTGAAGACGACACGTCTCCATTCGTCCCTCCATTCACGCCTGTCGCGACACCACTGGAGGCGGGCTGCACGATGTTGGAGCGTGAGCGGAAGACGGCCTAACGGTGTGCGGGACCGTAGCCCAGCTTCATGGAGACGGTTGCGAATGGTCCTCGCCGATACCCCAGGAGCAACAGTGTCCCTAATTTGCTGGGAAGTGGCGGTGCGGTCCCCTACGGCACTGCGTAGGATCCTACGGTCTTGGCGGTGGTCTAGCGGTTCTGGCGCTGCAGTCCGGAACCGCGGGACTGCTACGGTCGCAGGTTCGAATCCTGCCTCGGGCATGGGTGTGTGTGATGTCCTTAGGTTAGTTAGGTTTAAGTAGTTCTAAGTTCTAGGGGACTTATGACCTAAGATGTTGAGTCCCATAGTGCTCAGAGCCATTTTCCTACGGTCTTGGCGTGCATCCGTGCGTCGCTGCGGTCCGGTCCCAGGTCGACGGGCACGTGCACCTTCCGCCGACCACTGGCGACAACATCGATGTACTGTGGAGACCTCACGCCCCACGTGTTGAGCAATTCGGCGGTACGTCCACCCGGCCTCCCGCATGCCCACTATACGCCCTCGCTCAAAGTCCGTCAACTGCACACACGGTTCACGTCCACGCTGTTGCGGCATGCTACCAGTGTTAAAGACTGCGATGGAGCTCCGTATGCCACGGCAAACTGGCTGACACTGACGGCGGCGGTGCACAAATGCTGCGCAGCTAGCGCCATTCGACGGCCAACACCGCGGTTCCTGGTGTGTCCGCTGTGCCGTGCGTGTGATCATTGCTTGTACAGCCCTCTCGCAGTGTCCGGAGCAAGTATGGTGGGTCTGACACACCGGTGTCAATGTGTTCTTTTTTCCATTTCCAGGAGTGTGTGATACAACATAACTTCTTCAAACTGAGCAAGCCGCACAATGCTAGGCGTCAGTCTGCTCTAAAGCCAATTAGAAAATACCATACACAATACCATACACAATACTAATGCAACTGTTTATCCTGAGATGTGGAGACTGCTAACAGTAGAGAAAATTTTCTATTCAGCAGTAACATGTACTAATTCTGTTGCTATGGAAATGTAAATGCCGTGTGGCTAGGGCCTTCCGTCGGGTAGACCGTTCACCTGGTGCAAGTCTTTCGAGTTGACACCACTTCGGCGACTTGCATGTCTATTGGGAGGAAATGATGATAAGGACAACACAACACCCAGGCCCTGAACGGAGAAAATCTTTGACCCAGCCGGGAATCGAACACGGGCCGTTAAGCATGACATTCCTTCGCACTGACCACTCAGCTACCAGGGGTGGACATTTTGTTGCTAATCAGACTTCAGTGTTCACATGTTGCATACAGAGCAGTCAAAACAACTGTCAATGTTGACCTAGCGGAAGCTCATTTGAAACCTGTGATAACAGTGTCACATAACCCCTTTCATGTCCCCTATGGGGTTTAATGGATTTTTGTATGTGGTGCCTTAATATGTACACACATTAGTGTATTTGTTGTTTTTTCTTTGCACCGAATAGCCTTCCCACAACCTTCAAGACGTGATTTGTTTCTGCAACGCCGTACCTAGGCTGCATAATGAACTACGACTGTCAGTATTGACTATCCATTTTGCATCCACACCCCCACACATCAAGACCTGACTTGCTGCCCAGGGCAAAACAAACATTAATGACTTTCTTCTTGCAACGTCTGCTCTGGGGTACTACGATACGTAAACATACAAGGCTATTAATAGATATAATCATTAGTCAGCAAAGGACTTAAATACTGATATAATGTGGTTCAGTACAGTTTCCTGAGTCACCAATATAAATACTGGCATTTACATGCATTACACCCTCTATATACATCGTGTATCATAATTAATAAATTAAAAGTATACAGCTGAAATCACACGATATTAAGATAAAAATGTCTGTGTAAACTTGGGCTCCAAAACGTATTCCTTAAGAGCTACGAGCATTTTTTCGTCTTGGATAGTGTGAAACAAATCTCTTCTAATGCAAGCTGTATGCTGTCCATATTTTCTGAGGAGGCAGAATGGACCAAAACAAGAAAAAAATGCCTAGCAAACATGGGTTCTAATGTGTATCCCGTAAGAGTTATGAGCACTTGTTCAGGAGAGGAAATGTGTTTCACAGTAGCGATGATTAACACGTGCTCATACCTCTTCAGATAAACACTTTGAAGTCAACATGTAATGGACACATATTATCTTTTTTAGTCTATACTACCACCAAGCCTCAAAATTTGGAAACTAGAGAGCTTGCAGCTAAACAGATTTGCTCAGTATCTAACATTCTGCGTGGCGTCTGTTTGTTCTAAGTCGTGTCTCCCTACCACTTTTGCGCAACGACGCTCTGAGCGTGTTTTTTAGGGAACTGATTAGTTTGAACCTGGGACCTGTTGCTGGTAAGGAGACGTAAGATCACACATGACATGTAGAGTTCAGAAGAGTTCAGTGAGACTAGCGATGATATAATCAAAACTTCATGATATCAGCGTCAGCTCCACTGCACTCCCTGTATAAGAATCTTAATACTATCTACATTTAGTGGAAGGGGTTAAAGGCTTTCCTATTTTTAGTTAGCTGGTAAAATAACGTCGAAAAAGCAGTTAAGTTTACCATTGGAAATTTTATTCTACTCACAAAACATTGTTTATAAATTGCACTATTGATAAAAGGAAATATTTTAATACAGGATGAGAAAAACCAACTGCGTTCAACAAATATATGAACGAATATTCCCTGAATGGGTTTCCAAGTTCTATAATGGATCGAAGGATGACCTATGCCATATCACATCTGTAATCTAGGTTTATGTTAAGTTTCATAAAAGAGAAAACTATCAAAATGGTCTACAGTGACCCTCAAATATGTTTAATCACTTATTTAACTAGTCCTAAATTACAGTGGCTGATGTGGCTTCTCAATAATTATATGTGCAACAAAAATCATCGGGTTTCAGATTTTTAACTTTTAATAGGAAATGTGAATACCATGAAGTTTAATTGACGATCGACACTAGTATTACGTAAAAAGGGGATGTAACAGTTGAGACTTCTGCAGTTCTGAGTGAAGCGTTATGTGCTGTTAAGCGGCATCACATGCGTTCATTACCTTGTGAGTGTTTAGGCAGCGTCAGGCGGCAGCGGGCTGCCCAGCTCTACACACCGCGCTATCTTGGAAGCAACTCTTCCTGACTTCTCTTTACTACAACTTACCGAAGTTGGTTTAAGAAAAGCTGTCTGGCTGTGTTTTGAACTGACCAGTCAGGGTCTCAATGTTAACCTGAAGCTCCGCCTACAAAACTTCTGTCAATCCAAAGAGAAACGTTATACTTTTCATGGTGGGGCAATGTTTTTAACGTTTGCAACGTAACAGAGACACGTATAGTCTCACGCTAAAACTTGCAGCTGGTGTGGCCCTTTTAGTGTTATAGTAAGAACTATACTGTTCTTCGGGAGGGCTCTACCTTTTAACATGGGCTCGGGGTGGTTTTGGCGTTCGGCTGGCAACGTGGGTGTGTGTCCCTTATCGTAGGGCCTCCTAGCCTACACGACTCTGCTCTCGGCTTCTGTTCCCGTTTCTCCCCTCGGAACTGCGTTTGTTTCACGGTGAGAAGGTATGACATGTATTTAGGCGTTCTTGTGTTAGTCTATGGTATTCCATTTGCTCACTCATTGATCGTATTAGTTTGGTTAATTTAATGTCAGGATTTATTCGGAACTATGTGACATACTGTCGGATTTGCTTATCATGTCAGGGTTTTCATGGAAGGTGCTGGATTTGCCAGACACCTTACAAGTAGTATCGAAAATAAAAAAGTGCGTTTTACTGCCGATGTTTACTCAGATGTTCTTGCCTCTAAGATAGTGTAATAACAACAGTTGGCGTTTACACCATTATCTATGATATATGTACAGTGCTTTAATTTAACGTATCTGTCTTTGCTAAAAACGGCCACATCCTAACACCCCTCCTAAGTGGGTAGAATCGACTTTGTATTTTGAAATGGGAACTCCCCACGATTATTGCATATTCGGATTCTAGTCCAAAACATACGTACGGTTTATTCACACTGTTGTTTTAAATTAATGGTAGACGGCACTGTAATCAACAAATATCAAGTGTTCCTGCTTTTGAGATCGAGAACCGACGAATCAGATTCGAAATTTCATTTATGAGGTAAATGTAAACCTTTGTGTTTCAACGATTGATGTTTATGTTCGAAATTTACTTTAGTGTTGCAACTTAGATTGTACAGTACAATATGGTTTGCCAGTTCAGTGTCTGGTTAGAAACTGCGTTTATCGTGATCTAGCAGCAATGACATGAATGTAACACATTATTTTCCCATTGGGATGCTTGATATTAATGAGTCCCCTCGTCTCTCACCACTATGGTGCTTGATCTAGGCGAGTCTCCTTTCCTCTCACCACACTTGTAATTCACAACAAATGCTCCAACTGAAGACCTTCCATTTCGACACATTTATTAATTCCTGAGTGGAATGTACGTACACAGCTCAAAACCACATTTTGTGGAAAGTTGACGCAAACATATATGACAGGGTATGTCATGTTCTGTCGAGTATTTGGTACTTCTCCATACACTTTGTCCATAAGCTAATCTCACAAGAAAAAAAAAGTCCTGTGTCATAATGTCGAGTAATGTGGCAGGCAACGTTACCGGACCGCCTCTACCAATCCAGCGACTATTGAAATCGCAATTCAATGTGTCTTTGGCTCTTGCGAATAATGTCTCGGACAACCATCATGCTGCAGTCACATGTACTGAATCACGTCGAGAGTGTACATCTCCCAACAGCATTGATAGCTCCTCTTGTGTCGCCTAAGGTACGGCCCCAACCATTATCAGAACAACTACGCTAACGTGCGACCTCACATCTTCGGTTCGGGTATTCTACAATCCATAAATGTATGTTTTACCGATTAACTTCGCCGTGGTTCGCAAGTACTGTCTCGTCAGAGAAAATTAACTGGAATTATAACTGTGGATCTCAACAGGTCGAAAAATCTGGCAACCGGTTGGAAAACGAAAGTTAGTTAGCCCTGGACCTACGCTTCGATGTTTTTAAAAATATCTTCTTCAGAAGGAGTGGGCCTTGTTACATCACACGATGGTACATTAGATTAGATAAAGCTGAGCAGCTCTTGTCATATATCTAATCTATTCTAATGCACTGTCATGTGATGCAACAAAGCCAACTCGTTCTGAAGAAGACATTTTCAAACATATTGAAACCTAGGTCAAGGACTGTTAAGTTTTGTTTTGCAACTGGTTGGCTGATTTTTCAACCTCCGCAGATTTACACAGTTGCTGTTTCGCAGCCTATTTTAAGATTTTGAGTTCTAGATCTCCTTGTATTTTCATTAGTACCTAACTGAAAACCCGCATTCGATTTCTGAAAATCTTTCTCACGACGTCCTTGGCGCATGGAGATGTGGTAGGAATGGTATTTGTGATATAGGATCGCTAGAAAAACACTTGTGTGAGCAATTCCAAACTGCCGCAATATGTTTCGGGTACTTGCATGTGGACTATAAGCCACTGTAACTAGTATCATTATTGACCCTCCTAGTCACAGTGGTTCTAATAGTTCGTTCTTCATGTGGCACACTTCCTACAGTAAAAAATTGTTATACAATACGATGAATAGCTGCACAGGATAGTGGCCTATCAGCTGAACGTCGTTCTCTCTAGCACCCTCACAATAAATTAAACTTATTTCGATTTTCTCTGCAACAGGTATTATATCCATTACACCAACTGTGCCAGAAAAGGCACCTGAGACAAGTGGTGGCATTGTAACTGAGGAAGTCGGGATGATGGGGTACACTAGGCATGGAAGGTAAAGGCCCCTATAATGTCACTCCTTAAACACAACAACTACCAAATTAATAAATTAACAATTTATTCAAAGACAATATTTATAAAACAGCTAAGAGACAATCAACACGTGGCCATCTTAGGACAATTCCAAAATATCACAGATAGCCTGCTTCTCAAGCAAGGCAGCAAATTATAATTATGAAGTCTCATTGAAAGAGATGAGCGACAGCGTTTCAATACTTAAAGAAACAATAAATTACAATCATAAAATGATTTAAAGAAATGTGTCACTGATAATTTACTTAATGGAGCAATAATTATCAATGTGAAAGTGATTTATGAAATGCACACCAGTTAGTTAAGTACCCAAATAACACAAGCAGACAAGAAATTACAATTTAATATAATTCATTCCCAAGCAAATAAGAAAAACTATTTTTTTTAAATATACATGAAACACGTTATATGTTTATCAAATGGGCAGTGACGCCAGGCTGCCCTGGGCAAAAGGTGACTTAACTTAAAATGCCAGAAATAGCAGACCAGTCTTCCAAAAGCAACACCTAAACCCCGAGGCCCAACCCAGAGTCACTTCCCATTAGACGGCACACAACAGCTTCTGTGCACCGAAGCGGAAGGTAGCGCCGCTCCTTCACACCCCAACTCGCAGATAACTGGAACACAACAGACCGCTGAAGACTCGGCACCAACCAAACATCAATTAATATGAGTTAAGAGATCAATAAAAAACAAATAAATACTAATAAACAGTACTAATTCTGAATAAGTGTATTTTAATAAATGCACATGTATAAACTTCTACGTACAGATTATTGCCTTTTACAGAATGCAAGGCTTTACTAATAACTGAGTGATTGCTTTCAAATAAATGCACTTATATGAAGGAACTGCGTACAAATGACTAGTTTTGTAGAATACGAGTCTCTACTATGAGTATGTGCTTTCAATAGGAGTGACCCAAATTCTACAGCAATATACAAGGGACGTCGACTTGATGGCAATCAAAATAAACTGAAAATCTCATACAGACAATACATAAACTTCAGGATAATGTGCCCAAAAACCAAAATATAACGCACACCCCTTCGATCTAATCAGCTTCCCAACATTAATCCGACCACCGGATTTTTAAAAGGAAATAGTAACTGCTGGTCTCCATGCGGTTACACACCCTGCCGGCTGCTCTTACTTCAACAACACGTACATTACGGTAACCAAGCAACATGTACACTGGCTTCAACGCAAATCGTTCAACGCAACGAAGTCACCAAAATCACTTAAAGCATCGATGGAGAGTGTTGTTCGAGATGGTCTCCAGGGATGGGTCTCTACGAGAAAATAGGCACCAAAGCAATGTGACTCGACTGCCTTACGAGGTAGACCTGCCGAGAAAATAGGCACCAAATCAATGTGACGAACAGTGCCCGGAGATGACATCAGGCAGGTCCACCACAAACTCGCGACTACCTTACGAGGTAGACCTGCCGTGCCACTGCTGGCAGAGTCCGCGTGTTTTCCTATTTCGTCCATGCAAGCACGTCCTTGCGTCTCGTCGCAAGTCCAACACCAACTTCCCGGAGCGCCAAAACCCCGCGAGATCACAACGAGGGCAAAGATCCTAGTATAGCCGGGTAATCGATAGTGTCGCACCAAGGAGCTGGTGTGCCATAAAAGGCTCACCACGGCTCAGCTGTGACACTCGGCATTCGTGCTATACATGCACTTCCGCTGTAGTGGGGTGTGCAGCGTGGTGGAGCGCTGGGCGAGGGGTCGAGCGTGTAAAAATGTTTGCACGATATGTTTGTGCCCATGGCAGATGGGTCTGTCACCATCACTTCGTGTACATTTCACCTTACTACAGTGGCTCTGGTTTATATGCCGCTGGCAGAGTTATGGCGGTTGAGTGAAAACACACTGAAATCAGTCACACCGATTGCGGGATTGGAAGGTGGCCACGGAGAATAAGCATTCCGGTGGTTTGGGCCTGTCCACAGTCAACTCCATAAGGAACAGAGAAATGCGTTAGCATATGTGTAGCTTATTTGGCAGAAATGTCAACGCAGAGCCACATTATTTGTAAGGAAGGCTATGAATACACCAGTCAGTCGCAATCCCATTGTTCTTTTATTATTCTAGCGTATCCAGATTTCAGTTATAGATAGCCTTCTTCAATGCCTTCGGGTGAGTTATAATCCAGCCAATTCCAAGCAGTAGCCTGTCCACAATTGAAGTCGTATGGTGACATGTAATGCTGGGAGTTTGTTGGAATATATCTCACTCAAATGAACTGAAGATGGCTATTTGTTGCTGAAATCTGCATCTGCAAGAGCAATGAAAAACCGATGGGATTGCAACTTATTGCTTATTGCATTTCGTATACGAAATGTGGAACCAAATGCGTCGGTCCTGAATTTCAGAAATAGGCGCGCGTGATATTTCTCGATTAAATGGTTCAAATGGCTCTGAGCACTATGGGACTTAACATCTGAGGTCATCAGTTGCCTAGAACTTAGAACTACTTAAACCTAACTAACCCTAAGTACATCACACACATCCATGCCTGAGGCAGGATTCGAACCTGCGACCGTAGCGGTCGCGCGGTTCCAGACTGAAGTGCCTAGAACTGCTCGGCCACACCGGCCGGTTTTCTCGATTACAATGTTGTCTGGCACCAATGGGGAAAATTGTTTGAGTAGACTGTATATATTTTTTGGCAAGCAACTCAAATATGCAATAAAAATACAGGGTTCTGATTCGAAAATACAAAGTTGACACCACCCACGCAGGAGATGTGGTTAGGAAGTGGCCTCTTGTAGCACAAACATATGTCCACATTACTAACATTAACATTTCATGTCGAGCACTGTTCGTCGCAGGATGCTTCGTTTTCGAGGTATTTAGCTGTCTAAAATTAAAACAGACACCCTTTTTTTGCACTTCCATCAAACCTTAAGGCTTGTATCACCACGAGGACTACATCTTACAGCTGATAGGAGGAATGGGACACGCTATTGCAAGAATATGTTCCAGCAGACGTTCGATTAGTTGACATTTGTTGCCCGGTTAAGCGCTGTTCTGTGATTTTGCGAGGAGTCAGCCTTTTCAGTCTTTACATAAAGTAGCAATGTATACTCCGACACTTAGTATCGGGTTAATAGATGTTATTTCACTGACCTTTACATAGCAAGAAGTACACGAATAGCCGCAAAACCACTCCGAACCTTGACGTTATGAACGTCTAAAGATCGAACTTGGAAATCCATCCTCTTACAAGAGTGAAATCAGTTGCGAAGAGAAACAACTAAAATGAGAACTACAGAGAGAATTCTAAATCCCAGCCAGCCTGAACGGCGTAAGATGTCAGCCATAGCCTTCAGCGAAGCATAAAATTGTCCGAAGTAACTGTGCTCCACTGGATGGTTAGTTAGGTTTAAGTAGTTCTAGGTTCTAGGGGACTGATGACCATAGATGTTAAGTCCCATAGTGCTCAGAGCCATTTGAACCATTTTTTCCACTGGATGGTGAGTTATAACAGCCGAGTGATGTTTGTGACATTAACAGTTTCGTTCATGCGATTGCCTTCTCATGCCTATTTGTGGCGGTCGAAGAAGCGTATAGCGCAATGATCTTATCGGGAGATCTAGTGGTCTGAAATGTAGAGTATACGATAACAGTTGTTACTCTGCTTTCACATCTATCATAGGCCTCACAGCAAGTGTGTAGATTGAATGATTTAAGTGTGCAAGGAACAGATAAATCCAGCGATGTGCGCCAAGAGGCGTGCACTTCAGACTCACAAGTGCCTAAAATACAACGTCAACCACTTTACTGGCGATCTGACAAAACTCCAAAAATCCTAGACCAAAGGACAACAACTACGGCACATCTCCGGCGAACTGGAAACTACGTAAATGGCAGAACATTGAGGACAGTACCGCAGAGTTTACCATTTTCTCCTCTGCATTCGCGAATGCCTAGTCGTTGACCAAGGCAGCGCCAGTAAAGGCATGACACATTACCTAACTGGTTATGGCCCATACCCGGTTTACCTATACGGGTTCAACAGGAGGGATATTGGAACGTGTCGGTCTGGTCTTGTGGGAACATCTGACTGCACCACCTTCAACTGACACCGGTAATGGAATCAGGGAACGAATAGAGACTAACCAACCACTACAAGACCTTATAAGAAATTATGAATTGTAGAGGGTAAAGGAAGAGGTCAACACCATTTACCAGCATGCCAGGGTACGACTGTTACAGATTGCCTCCCCCCCCCCCCCCCCAATTCCGCACAGCACCACAATATAAGTGTGAATGTGAGTACGAAGTGATAGGGAGTGCATCCAAGAGAAGCTGGACCAGCAGCATTGCGTTACGGAATATGCATATACAACCAAGATCAAAGCGTGACACGAGGCATAACCCGCAGTACCACATCAGCCCCACGTCGTCATAGCTTCCATAGTCCATCTCGGTGACAGTGATGGGAAGCTGTGCGGCTGAGGAAGTTACATAGGAGTGAAGTGTAATACTGTGCCGTAAATAGGCCCAACGCTTTTGGGAACTGTTATCAACCAAAATAAGATTGTTACTACAGAGATAGAAATATCACGTGATCTGACACCTTTCCACAGCATTTACACATTTATACGCGTTAATGCGGCCACTAACGATGTTCGATGTCAACGTGCAATAAGCACAGAGGCTGGTGGCAGCACTAGAAGTATATAAAGCATGTAAAGGGTGCGGGGACATGGAGAACAGCGCAGTCGTTATCGTGATATTGAAACAGAGCGATTTATCTGGTCCAAAACTGCATGATCACTGGTTTTCCGTGTAAGCGTGGAAGGCTTTCTAAAACGGCCAAGACTGAAAACTGTTCAGTACCGCCGTGGTTTATGTATACGGCGCATGGCACAGAGGTAACTGTGGTGCACCACGAGCCATAGATGACAAGAGTGAAGGACAGCTACGGAGATTTGTCCAAGCGATTACATGTGTAACTGTTGAGCAACTGACCTTCTAGATGAAGTTAGGGGCTGCCAACAGTTCTCCTCAACGATTGTTGAGCGAACGGTAGTGGGAATGGGCGTTTTCACCAGACACATGGTCCATTCAAATAACTGCTGTTCATCAATAGCTTACTTTGGCACGAAATGCCGCAACTGGACGTCCAATGAATGGCAAGGGGTAACCATTTCAGGTGAACCACGTTTTATGGTCTATGGAACAGATGACAAACAACCAGAACAATAGTCAGAAGGGTCCATGCCGGATGGGGGAGTCTAATGGTCTGGAGATGTTTTCGTGGCATTAATTGGGTGATCTCGTCATTCTGCAAGGCACAATGGATCAACACAAGTATGCTTGGAGACAATGTCCATCTCTATAAGCAGTTTATTTTCCCTTAGCGCGATGGCATATGCCAGCAGGACAATCCTACGTCTCACACAGCTCACGGTATACGTTTGTCCTGTAAGGTGTCAGGCAAATCCAACACCTTCCATGAAATCCCTGACATGATAAGCAAATCCAGGAGTATGTCACATAGCTCCGAATAAATCGTGACATTAAATTAACCAAAGTAATACGAGTAACGAGTGAGCAAATGGAATACCACAGACTAACACAAGAATGCCTAAATGAATGTCATACCCTCCCACCGTGAGACAGACGCAGTTCCGAGGGGAGAAACGAGAACAGAAGCCGAGAGCAGACCGTGTTAAGCTAGAAGGCCCTACGATAAGGGACGGACACCCACGTCGCCAGCTAAGCAGCTAAGCGCTAGGACCACCCCGCAGCCCATGTTAAACGCTAGAGCCCTCCAGAAGAACAGTATAGATCTTACAATAACAGTAAAAGGGCCACCCCAGCCGCAAGTTTTAGCGTGAGACTTTTTCGCGTCTCTGTTACGTTGCAAACTTTAAAAACATTGCCCCACCACGAAAAGTATAACGTTTATCATTGGATGGACAGAATTTTAGTAGGCGGGGCTTAAGGTTAACATTGAGAACCTGATTGGTCAGATGAAAACACAGCCAGATAGTTTTTTTAAACCAACTTCGGTAAATGGTAGTAAGGAGAAGTTAGGAGAGAGTTGCTTCCGAGATGGCGAGGTGAGCGGAGCTGTGCAGCCCGCCACCCCTGACGAACACCGACAAGGTAACGAACGCACGCGATGCCGCATAACAGCGCATAAAGCTTTACTCAGAACTGCAGAAGTCTCATCTGTTACATCTCCGTTTTGCGTAATACTAGTGTCGATCGTCAATTGAAGCTCAAGGTATTCACATTTGCTACGTAAGTTAAAATCTGAAACGCGATGATTTTTCTGTTATATAATTATTGAGAAGCCACATCAGCCACTGTAACTTATGACAAGTTAGATAAGTATTTAAAGATAATTGAGGGTCACTGTAGACCATTTTGATAGTTTTCTCTTTTGTGAAACTTAATGTAAACCTAGATTATAGATGTGATATGGCATAGGTCATCCTTCGATCCATTCTAGAACTTGGAAACTCATTCAGGTAATATACGTTCACATTTTTGTTGAACACAGTTGGTTTTTACCATCCCGTATTAAAACACTTCCTTTGATCAATAGTGCAATTAATAACCAATGTTTTGTGAGTAGAATAAAATTTCCAATGGTAAAATTAACTGATTTTTCGACGTTATTTCACCAGCTAACTAAAAAAGGAAAGCCTTGAACCCCTTCCACTAAATTTAGTTAGTATTAAGATTCTTTTACAAGGAGTGCAGTGGAGCTGATGCTGAAATCATTAAGTATTTGGTTATATCATCGCTAGTCTCACTGAACTCTTATGAACTCTACATGTCATGTGTGGTCTGACGTCTCCTTACCAGCAACAGGTCCCAGGTTCAAACTAGTCAATTCCCTAAAAAACACTCTCAGAGCGTCGTTGCGCGAAAGTGGTAGGGAGACACGATGTAGAACAACAGACACAACGCAGAATGTTAAAAAAAGGCGACCCTGCCAGGATGGTAAAATACCATGATTGAAGGTCGACCGCATGTCTAACTAGGTCAGAAAAATATCCTGTTAAAAAATTTACGTAATAAAAAAAAATTATTTTCAAAGGCATAAATAGTTGAAAACAGTAGCTGCAGCGATAGATAGTGAGATATCCTAGCAGAGACAATAGCACAATTATGTTATGAATTTTAAAAATTGTTAGAATTAAGTTTTCCCTCAATGCAAGCGCATAGGTGGCGGATACATCGTTGACAACTTGGTTCTGACACAACAAGTAAGTGAATGGATTGTCAGTCTTGGGTATAATAAGTGTCAAGTCGTGTGTGCAAAAAGTTTATGAAACGCGTGGGATCGCATGCACGCATGTTGACTCGAAGTAAGGCGCGTGAATTCCTTTTAAAATAGAAAATAAGGAATTCGGAAAGATTAGCAATGGCAGATCGAGACCTTGACCGAATTAAGGTAGAGACCCAGCATGAAAATGGACAGAGAATAGAGGACAGTGCAACAGACGATGCAGTATCGCGAGAAATAGGACATATAACGCACCATAACGAGGATAATGTACGTCAGGGCATAGAAAACATGTCAGCATACGACAGAGGAGCAGGAAAGTAGAGAGACAGTCGATGAGGATTCTAACTTCCGTCTTGAATACGTAGAACCCATAGTACAAGTAATCAGAGCTCCCTCACCACAGAGTACAAGGAATGCGAGCAGAAACGTGTCACAGCACAGTTCAATGCAATCGGTTGCGAACCAACACTTGGGCGAAACCACAGAGCGTAGGACGTCGGAAGAAAACGCAATAGGACCCACCAATCTGGCAGAATTATTACAACAAATTACGGAAATCATGACAAGGCAAAATAAAGACCAAATTCAGAATGCAGAAACCACGAGACAAATGCGTGCGATTAAAGAACAAAACAAAAAAATTCAGTTACACATAAGTCGTGTTGAAGACGAGGCAAAAGAATCTCGAGAAGTTATAGGAAACTTAAGAACACGTCACAATTAATTGAAAACAGACGTTGACAAGGTATACGCGGACGTACAAACATTGCGTAATGACATTCAGGACGAGGTCGAAACATTACGTAACAGCACCCACGGAGAAGTCAAGAAGCAAGAGAAACAGATAAAAGTAATTACTAGACAAGCAGCAGGTACAGCGCTTGAAGTTGTTGAAAATAGTGTCTTACACAAACGTATCACAATAGCAGCGCTGAAAAGATGTGATAACCGCATAGCCAAAGTAGAAGCGCAAACGAAGCGACAATTTCAGAAATTGCGAACAGAATTGTTGCAAACCATTGAAGAGCGTAGTGAACAGGATCGAACAAGCACTGAATGTGCAACCACATCCGTAGCTGTAACAGCACCGGAAAAACAAGCAATTAACGAAGATATTACGCATTTGCGATTCCAATCACAGGCGTAAAAGTAACGTACGTGAAATCAGACAACCTGCACAGCAACAAACACCTTTCGAAATTCTTGACGAACAAACGTCATCACAAACACATGCGGAACGACAAATGTCTGTTTCAAGACAGTTTGGATCGTGCAATGAAGCAGCAAGGTTAGACAGACAAGATACCGAACCAATACCTGACAATGGAAAGCCAGGTCGCGAAGAGTACAGTGCAATGCATTCAGCTACACGTTCACAACCGATGGAAGAAAATTATTGCGTACCACTCCAACGATACTACGCAAGGGTAGGCGAAAGTTACAGTGGGCAATATCCAATGGATCTACCAGAACCGGAAAGAACGACGGGAGAAATGATCAGAAACAAAAG